>NC_134454.1:23967481-24325814 GCF_030867145.1 Opisthocomus hoazin | reverse complement strand
AGCTTGCAGTCACATACACAATAGATGGTTCACAGGCACCGTGTGGAGCCTGCAAACCGTGCTGCCACAGAAGTTTTCAGGGGATCACAAGCTCCCTCAAGCACACAATGTAATTTGAATATATGATACACAGATACTTCCATCATAGTGCACAAAGAGAGTGACATCGTTGTGGATTGTGTATGATTAACAGTGGAAGTGCAGAGTAGGTTTAGAAGTGTGTAAATCACTCAAATGTTTTATCGTCTTGAGCAATAAGACGCATTCCTACTTGAAGCCATGTGGAGAGGGCTTGGCTCAGGCCTTATTTCAAAATAGTCAAGGGAAACACGTGTGTCTCTGTTAGCGTGAGGCACGGCCCATAGCTTCTTCCTTTGGCTATTTTTCTCCTGACTACACAACTTATGTCCTAGCAGCAAGCTCTCCTGAGGTTTTTTGTTTCATTTGAATGCTCGTTTAGCTTCCATCCAAGTTACACAGCGGAACTTGAAGTGTTTATAGAAAAAGCTACAAAGATAGCAGTCATACAGAAATCACTTCTTTGCAGGCAAACATGACGAGAGCTGATGTACATAAACTAATGAAGAGGAAGAGAGAGAAGAGCATTTCCATCTCTCACTGGATTAGGAAGTCAAAGACTATTTCCCTGATTGAGCTGGAGTTGTGTCTCTCAAAGCACCATACACAGAGGCACTGATTTATCCTTAGATGGAAGCAAAACAATGCTGGAAGACTCTGGAGCACAGTGCTGTGTCCCATCTCCCACATAGCCTTCCCTCTCTGTTGTTTGAAGGGTAGCACAAATCCTGCCAACACAGACTTTCCCTCCCTGAAATTCACTGCCAATAACCTTCACCCATCAATTCTTAAAATCTCCAGAACTTATTGCAATAACTATAACCTTCTGACTCCCTACAATCACCTTTTAGTGTGAGAGCAGGAGAGTGAAAGTGTGACTCCTCCTCCATGCCTTGCTTCAACCTACCACTGATCCATCAGAAAGGGCCTCCTAATCCACTCACTCAGTGTCTGGGGCAGCTGCTGCAGATGCTGAGGTGGAATCTACCTACACATTTTGAATGTCCACATGTTTTTGGCCCCGCTGTGCCATGGCAGATCACCTGCCCCTTTACCTTCATGACCACTCTCTTCCTAGCCGCTTCAGCTCACTGGAGTTCAAAGAGACATAGCTGGCAGGAGGTCATCCAGAACATCCTGGCGAGATCCTCTTTCTAAAATCGGTAACACTCTGTGCCTACCTCAGTGTTACTTAAAAAAAAAACAAAACAGGTACATTTTCCCAGTGTTTTGAATAGGAAAGCTATGTCAGCCAATATTCCCTCCACCCTCAAAAATTTGTCACAAGACATTATGCAGAACTCTGGAAAATCTGTGAGGAGACTAGGTCACTCTAAGCGACAATACAGACCCAGACTAGAACAAAATAGCTGAAGCTGAATTAAGGTTGCAAGTACTTTCCCCAGACAGCCCAGTGTTTCCACAGCACCCTGCAGCACAAGCCTTGCCACTGACCTCAGTGGTGCATGGAGACGAAGCAGGACTGCCCACAGACACCCAGGGCCTATGGCGATGTTTACCCTGCCCTTTGCAGCTTCTGCCTTGTTTGCATGCAGCAGGGCAGTTTGCAAACATCTACATAGCGCTGCAGTTCAAGCTCTGTGATTTGGTGGAGGAGATGTACCCAATATTAAATGCACTCAGTTCTCTTTCCTGAGAACTTGCATACTTCTCAAAAAATAATTGGAAGTAGAGCACAATGTTAGAGCATAATACTGAGTGCCAGAGAAACAGCTATAAGTATTTGCTGTCTCTTTTTCCTCCTCTGTTGAAAACACACAGAAAGAATTGCCTTATCTCCATCCTCCTTGAATACCCCTGAAGATCAAGAGGCTGATAGTCAAAGATATTATAAATTCCTCTGCAACACAGTTCTGTGGCTGGTATCTGTAACTCTGTGCTTGCCTCAAGCTTTATCCAATAATTAATCAGATTGCCTTGGTCACACGTACTCGGACTGTAAAATGCCTCTGCAACAGACACTCACAACCAGCCCTGACTCCACACACGCAAGGCTCTGATTTATTCATCAGTTTGGCCCGACTAGAAGCAAAGCTATCGTTTTTCACCTGGGGTGTGATCCAGCACTCATTGATGTCAAAGGCAGTGCTCCCATTGACTTCCATGGGACGCAGGATCAAGGCTTTCGCCCACCAGCAACTGACAGTAAGTCCTGCTGGTAGGGAGGGCAAGACTCCCAAAGGCAATTTAGAGTGCAACAAACTTACCATTGTGTGCTAGGTTATAGAAGATGTTCCTTGTAATCAAACCATCCAGTCTCAGTATTTAGGTACCTGTGCTGAACAGCTGTGCCACACTGGCTAAGCGTCCAAAATTCTGCTTCAGCCTCAGCTCAATTCAGTGCAAAACCCTTAGGTCATTTCCATATTTTCTTTCTCTCTTTCTCTTCCTTCCTTCCTTTCTTCTTTTTGTATCTTTTCTTTCTTATCTTTCTAGTCTTTCTTATCTTTCTATTCTTTCTTTTCCTTCCTTCCACTGTCGTCCTTCCTTCCACTTTTCTTTCTTTTTCTTTCTTTCTCTTTCTTTCTTTCTTTCTTTCTTTCTTTCTTTCTTTCTTTCTTTCTTTCTTTCTTTCTTTCTTTCTTTCTTTCTTTCTTTCTTTCTTTCTTTCTTTCTTTCTTTCTTTCTTTCTTTCTTTCTTTCTTTCTTTCTTTCTTTCTTTCTTTCTTTCTTTCTTTCTTTCTTTCTTTCTTTCTTTCTTTCTTTCTTTCTTTCTTTCTTTCTTTCTTTCTTTCTTTCTTTCTTTCTTTCTTTCTTTCTCTTTCTTTCTTTCTTTCTCTTTCTCTCTTTCTTTTGCTATCTGTTTCTCTTTCTTTCTTCTTCTTCTTCTTCCTCTTCCTCATTCCTTCTTTTTTACTTTCTTTCTCCCTCTCACTCTGCCACCTCTCTCCCCCATCCCACTTCCTCTCTATCTTTCCCTTCCTCTTCTCCTTTCTTCCTCTCCTCATTTTTTTCATAATCAACCTGTTTTTCTCAGTTTTGCTTCAAAATGCTAGATAGCAACTCAGAAGATGTGTCCACATCTTCTGATGGTACCCAGGCTAATTTGGTTTTGGTTTCTATAATGGCTGAAAAAAGGTATTCATACAGCACGATAGAACATACAGGTTCTGGAACAGCACATGTGCAGCGGCTAGACTCTTCACTCCGACTCTCTTGCCACAGCTCCTTGTTCTCCAGAGTCTGGGGGTGACACTAGTGTTGAGAGGCAATCTGCTAGGCAGGTGGGCACTTTTCTTGGTTCACCTTTATAAGATAAAATTTTTCAGTTAATATCAGAGTTGCTTAGGATTTACAATCACTCATTTGAGAACAAAATTCATCCTTGTGTATGAAGATAGCATTTGCTTATCCCAGGTACTTTAAAACTGGCTTTTCATCTTGATTATTAGTCAAATTCTTTTTCTTTAATCAAAATGTGATATTCTGTTTCTTCCACACATTCCTAAGTGCTAATTGTTCTTATGGGTTATTTCTGCTTTTCCCTCTCTTCACTTGGCCCCAAATGCACTAAACTGTTCCATCTCCCATCATTTGAAGGTTAGAGGTGACTGGTTTATCTAGAGTTCACCTCAGTTATATTGAGGCACACGCGCTGCACCTGGAATACTCAGGCCTCCGGGCTCTGGCTCCGAAAGCCATTTCCACATTGCAAGTGGGGATATAGGCTGTGACCCATCAGTAGGCTGCCCATACACTAAAATAATGGAGAATGTGATAAACTGTCACCAGAAGACAGTCTCAGTTCCCTCACTCTTAATGGTAGAATAACACAATAGGGTCAGACTAAAAAGGTTTCCTTATGAAAATTTTATCAGCAACTTTGGTAAATTGCTGTGGGAAAGGTGCTTTGCTCTCAGGCAGACCTGGAACCTGTTTTTACAAGGTACAGCTAGCATGCATTGCCTCACCCCCACAAGATATTAAGGGCACTCAAATTGAATTAACACCAAATCAGGCCGGTGCACTTAACAATACAAATGCACTTAAGGGATGCCTCAGAATGATTTGTGACTAAAGAAAGCAAAGCAGAAATCGGCCTTGAAGACCACAGGGGTGGTGTTGTGTGTCATATACAGGAAAAGCCATAAGCAGAACTTAGAATACCGGAAAACCATGAACTTCAAGGGCTCTCAGAACCTTAGACCCAGCCATAAAGTAGATGGTCTCTTTTGTGGTATGTAGAAACAATTGATAAATAAATTACAGCCAATTTTCTTAGTGGCACAGTCTCCATTACCTCTGACAGCGGCGTAACTACTTTGCTAAAATGATAAGAGGTGAATAATGGTATATCAGGTAGCAGCAAAGGAAATTCTCCAAGTTGCTTGTTCTCTCCGTGAGAACAATGACACAATGCAGGAGTGAATGAGATGTGATGTGGCAGCTGACAGCCAGCTGCTGCTAAGGCCAAAGTAGCTGAACCATAATCCTAGTAAGAGGGTGGAAGCAGTGAAGTTTTGTTCTGTTAAATTGTCAGACTCACCCTTTTCAGGAAGTCACCTCTGTTTGCCACCATTTTCCATGAAGTTACTTAATTGTTTCGCTCTCTGAGCCTGCAGGCCATATTATTCGATGAGCTAGGGAACCAACCTGCAAAGTTAAGACCACAACCAGGCAAAAATCATGTAAGGAGCATGAAGAGCATTCTGCACCTCAGGAGTGCTCAGTGGATTGAGCTTTACAGACAGATACATCCACCACAGTGAAACTGGTCTATGTTGAAGATAATAATTCCCTTCTGGTCAAAGACTAGCACTGGATTAAAAATACCATGCATTCAAGCTATTTGTTGGATATATGGATAGTCTCTTCAGCAAGCATGATCTTGGAGGCACTATTAATTAAAGCAACAGTAGTCTTCTTTCTTGACACTCCAAAATAGGGTGGAGTTGGGATCTTTGGAACTTAGAGCAGAGAGCAAAATGAAAGACTCCAGACTTGTTTCTAAGTCCACGATCTCTGTGTCAAACTAAAATGGTGGTGGTTGTGGTGGGATTTCTGCCTATCAATGCAAGCTACACTTGCTGCTTTTGCTGCTGTTACTAAAATTAGCCAACTCAACTAGATCTTCTGATTTGGTATACAGGAATTTCCTTGGCTTAGAAGGAGGCTTTATACCACGCATTGAAATAAGACACTTGTAAAGTCATGATGATGTTGTGGAAAAGTAGGATGAAGCTTGATTTGGTGTTAATGGAGAACATGTCAGAGAGCTGTGAAACAATGAGGGATTTCTGTGAGCTGCACCACGACTGTTGAGCAACATGCATATATAATGCAGCATTTATTCTCAAAGAAAACATGACGCTGGGCCATTTTTTTGAGCCTGCAGTGGCAGGATGGCTCACAAGCTATGGAGTGCACACCCATCTTCCAGCTGAGTGCCAAGAATCACAGAATCACAGAATGGTAGGGGTTGGAAGGGACCTCTGTGGGTCATCTTAGTCCAACCCCCCTGCCAAAGCAGGGTCACCTACAGCAGGCTGCACAGGACCTTGTCCAGGTGGGGACAGTAAAGGTAGGAAAGAAATATCCCATATATCTAGAAACTCTGGTAAGGGTCCTAGCAGCCTGTTGGCAGAAGAAGACATAAAACCACTGCTATGAGCAGTAGGAGTTGGGGAGCGGCTTGGCAATGGAGAGAGGTCTCCCCACATACACAGGTACAGATAGCCCATGGTGCACTTCATCCCCACAGGAAAGGGCCAGTGTAGGATGGCAAGGGGTCAGCCAGAGAGCAGATCTAGCCCATTCCTTGCCTCCTTCCTACCTGGCCTAAACATCAAGTCCCAGAGAGGAGCCAGCTGGAGACATTCAGGGCAGAACAGACCTCTTCTCCTTTCTTGGATCCCAGAGTAGAACAGAGTAGCCAGGACACAGGCTGACAACCTCAGGGAGCCGAACTCCTGCCATGGGAGGGCAACTCTTGACAAAGGCAAGAAAGAGACTTTGCCCTTCTCCAAATATTCATTCAGGCCTTAGCCTGGCCAACTGAAGATTTTGTTGTGATTCTGCTTGTTTTATTGTGGAACGAGAGTGGGTTAAAGGATTTTGTCTTTGTACTGTTCTACCCAAGTATGGAAACCAAACTACTTCTGCGCAGACTGAACCAATGTCACCCAAAACGCTCTCCACAGGAAAGAAGAGCTTCAGGTTGGAAAACATGTCTGCAGGCAAACCTTTGTGCCCACAACAGCAGAACTGGGGGAGGGGAAAGAGGTGTGCTGAGGAGGATTCCAGCCCTGACACTATGCCTTTTGTGCTTCCACTCTTCTACCCTTCAGCCTGGTAGGAATTCGACACAAGTAACCATGCTGTGGCTGCTGAACCAGATGACCCACTAGATGTCCTTCTTAACAAATGTTTTTATGAAATTAACAGAAGGATTGTGCAGCAGCTTCCCATTAACTCAGGCCCAGCTTCAGCTTGTACTCATGGTATTCTTATTAACACCTCCTTTTGGAATACTAATCAAACACATTCGCTAAATTTTTGCTCAGATTCAAGAAATATTCCTTTTAGCACCTAAGATGAAAGGATTAAAATCACTCAAGTTTTTGTTCCTGGAGCGAATTCATGAGTCGCCTTATAAAATTGGGTTCTTGAACAATGCCTGTGGACAATCTAAGTTTTTAAATTGACAGACTGAAATGTGTTTGTACACTTAACAAATATTTGCATGAATCATAATTAATCAGGCCTACAGATCCTGATATAGAAAGTTTGAGGCAAAAAAAGAAAATCATTAAACCTCAATCTTTTCATACATAAGTCAGATTCTAACGATCTGCATTTACTTTGGCTTCTTTATTCTCATCGGAGGCACAATTTTATATCAAGTTTCTCTGTAAAAACAGTGAATGGAAAGTTACTAAATTATTAATAACAAGAAGTGACTAATAGATGTTGTAATAAATAGTCAATTGTTTCAAAATCCTGTCAGTCAATAGGTTGCTAACCATTATTAAAAACCATGCATTACACCTCCTCTTGACAAGATTATAACCTTCCATATCACTTGTACTACAAGGCTTATACCTTTTTTTCACCTCTAATATACACTTATCAACCCTTTATAAGCTACCTAGGAATTCAACCATGTCATAGAATGCAAAAGGAATACCTTGTGATCAGAAGTCCATCACAAAGAGAGAATATCGGTCCCAATGCAACTGATATTTCTTGTGAAGATAGCAAATGGTTTGAAAGCAGTTCAACTAGATTTTCTGTTGTGCCAGAAATAAATAACCATCCAGGAATCTCACATGTGTAACAGAATCATAGAATGATTAGGATTGGAAGGGGCCTCTGGAGGTCATCTGGTCCAATCCCCCTGCCACCTACAGCCGGTTGCCCAGGACCATGTCCAGACAATTTCTGAACATCTGCAGGAATGGAGAATCCACCACCTCCCCGGGCAACCTGCGCCTGTGCTCGGTCGCTTTCCCAGTGAAAAACTGTTTCCTGATGTTCAGCCAGAGCCTCCTATGTTTCAGTTTGCACCCATTGCCTCTGGTCCTGTCACGAGGCACCACCGAAAACAGCCTGGCTGCACCTTCTTCATATCCCCCCTTCAAGTATTTATACACAAGGGTAAGATCCCCCAGAGCCTGCTCTTCTCCAGGCTGAACAGTCCCAGCTCTCTCAGCCTTTCCTCATAGGAGAGAAGCTCCAGTCCCTTAAACACCTTTGAGGCCCTTTGTGGGACTCTATTCAATATGTCCATGTCTGTCTTGCACTGGGGAGCCCAGAGCTGGACACAGGACTCCAGGCATGGCCTCATCAGTGCTGCATAGAGGGAAATGATTACTTCCCTCAACCTGCTGGCAGCAGTGCTCCTAGTGCAGCCCAGGATACCTTTAGCCTTCTTTGCAGTAAATGCACATTGTTAGTTTATGTTTAGATTGTCGTCCACCAGGATCCCCAGGTCCTTTCTGCAAAGCTGAACAATACACAGGTTTATAAAACACCTGACCCAAACTCCATATAATGTGACCTCTTCTTCAGAACATTTTAGATTAACTTGAATTAACAGTAGAAAACCATCCACTAAATTCAGAAAGTTCGAAATTTGACCAAGGGAAAACAAATCAGAACTTCAAGAATCTACTTACCCTCCCAGATCTGTCCCCTAAAGGACAGTTGCTTAACTTGATGTCTAAACATATTTTCATTATTAAATATTCAGCAGGCCCTTAGACTATGACAACAGATCCCAACAACTTTCTCCTCCAGAATCAATTTAAATAAACACAGCTAAGGAGGAGGATGTATGCCTTGCTCACCCTAAGAGTTAGCAAAAGTTAATAATACTAGAAGTTAATAATTGTCAAACACGGAGACAAAGTGTTGTTTGGTTTGGAGTCAGTCTGCTCACATATCCCTTGACAGTTTAAATGAGTTCATTGAATTTTATGAGCATTAAAGCTCTCCCTTCCATCAGTCAACTCATTCTCTTGGTTTAATTTTGATACATGCTGTGAAGTTATATCCCCTGAAATCACTGGCTTGTCTGAAGGTCCCCAGATGCTCCCTCCTCGGTTCTCTCAGTCCCACTCGCTCTTCTCCGCACAGCTCTTATGTCTTTACTCAGCTAGTTGTAGCCCACACAAATATCTCAGTCACATATTCCTACTCAGCAGGGGAGTATAGAATAAATTTCTTCTAACATACATACACATACATGTATATATGCATATGACCTACACACTTTAGTGATTGTAACTACCTGACTTAGAACTTCCATTGGACCATGAGGTGAGGTTTGCTTTTTTTTTTTATTGCCTGCAAGTGCTCATTGTAGCCAAGAAACAAGCAATACGGCTTCTCTCCCATCCCTAACCACAAAGCTAGGCAAGAGTTTCCCATTACATTTATCACATTACGTGTGGGGTTAGGTTTCCCATTACATCCATAATACAATCAGCAACTGGGTAAACTTGCACAGACTGCCACACTCTCTTAAAGCCCACTAATATTAAAGTTTAAATATCAGTGTCACTGGAAATTCTTGTGGTTGCAATGGTCTACATCAGGGGGTTCAACCACAGTGTTAAGCAGATCAGTCAGACTCCTATTGTGACAAGAGAAAAGACACATCCATCCACAAAGTTTCTGATAGCATGCCCTAATATGGAGCTGTGGGTTACTTTTAGTTACCTAGTTCTCTTGTCAAAATGAGAGGGATGCCTAAACTTGCAATGCATATACCAAACTGTGGGGAAGATTTGACTTCCACTCCATTTCAGACAAAAAAGCATTTAAATATTTTTGTGTTTTCAGACTGGTGAGAAAAAAATAATAAAATAGCCATGGGAAAAAAAAAAGTTTCATTGACCAAGTAATTGCTAAAGCTGCATATTTTTGTCATTGTTCTTGAAAGAGTCAAGGAGTTCATGTTTTTCAGAAAATTATCCATGACTGATGACTCTTTGGGACTTTTTTCATGTGAGAGGGTAGATGCAATGCTAACCAGTTGAATCCATTTCAGAGAAACTCTTTGCTGTTGTCAAGTGAAGTCCCAGACTGCAGTGGAATATGACAAAGCGCAGGAACCCAGCAACACCACCACAATGACAAAGTGTCCTGGAACAGCAAACTCTCCCCAACGCTGCCTGGAGCAATGAGCTTCCTCCCTCCCATAAAGAAAACAAAAGGTCTTTTCTTCTTTCTCTGTTTTTTTTTTTTTTCACTTTCTTTCCCATATTTAGAACCATAGCTTGGTTCAAAGGTTAGTTCTGGCGTGGTGACCAGTTGGGTCTCCATATGGTATTTATTTATTTATTCTTTGTCTAAAATGCTTTTGGCACAACATATTTGCATGAGTTAGATGGTGTTTATAGAAAACCTGAATATCGGAGTTCATAGAAAAGGTCACTGGCTCATTCTTTCTCTTAGTTTAATTGAATTTTCCTTGCTGTTGTTTCTGCTGCTACTCGTTTTATTTCTTTGTAGATATTGATTTATTTTTTATTTGTTTTTATTTGTTTGTTTGCTTGATTTTTGTTGTCGTTTTTGTTGTTGTTGTTGCTGTGGTTGGGTATTTTTCAGCTTGACCTCTCATGAGTTCTCTGTAAAAGCTTCAGAGAGTCTTATTAAAATGGAGGAGCGTGGTCTTGTCTACAGACTTGTCACTTGGAGCTAGTGCCCATTCCTCCTCAGCACAGAAGGCTTCCCTTCAGTCTCTCTAAAAGAGGACATTTGATTCTACTTGAGTTTTCTTGTGAAGTACACCATCATCAGAGGCTGCACATCCAATCCACTGCCTTTAACGCCACATTTCCTACCTTTAGCAAACAACTGTGCCAAAACTGCTCTCATTTTACCTACTTGAAGTATTCATGGAAAACCTCACTTAACCCATCCTCCAGTTCAACAGAGGGCTGTGGCAAAACTCCCATTCAGAAAAAGCATTAGCTCCCCATTTCCTCCCCAAGTGACTCAGACTATTTTCAAATGTGTAGGAAGCCTCCTCTTCTCATAACCACTTCTAAATAAGGCCAAATGGAACTACAGTTTCATTGCTCCATGGTTGTACCTTCTTGGTCTTCAGCAGAGTTATGTGAAGAAATAATTTTTACTGGTCATTTTTTAGCTCATCTTCAAAGGTTAAAATTCAGATAAGGAAGTTACATTTCATGTAGGCTACTTTGACTTTACGTATATAAATATATATATGGTATTAAATATATCTTATAGCATTTTATTTCTTTGTTGGTTAATATCAGATGACAATTTCTTCCAGTTATGCAAACTGCAAAATTTTTCTGAGTCCAGCCTTGATGGAGCAGAGCTGCCTGCAAATGCTTCAGAGTTACCCCAAGGCTTCAATTGTACCAAGACAAGTTCCAAGATCAAGGCAAACTTTGATATGCTGAACAACAGAATTGGCTGTAACCCTTTTAAAATTTGACTCACTGCATCTTTATTTCCAGCTGGACTCCTCTGCAGTAGTGAACGGCTTGCTAGAGATCAGTATGGCCACTTTGACTGCCTGAAAGAAAAACCCTGTGGTGCTTCTTCCTGAGTGCTTTACAGTAATGACATCATCATCCATGGGCTTCTTGTATCTGACCCTAACTGACAGCAATATCTTTCAGTTTCTGTATTACATTAATTTCAACACATAAAATCCATGTCAGGAAGGAAAACCCTGGTTTTGCTTTGTGGAGGATATTCCAGCTCACTGGCTGTGAGGCATCACCAGTGATATCAGAGATCGCATAGTAATATTGAGGGACCAGGGCAGGTGGATGTTTTGCTCTCAACCCATGAGCAAATATTCAGTGACTGAAGGGGAGACTTTCACAGGTGTTTGGCAATAAGCTGGTTACATCTGTCCTTGAGCAATACAGTACTTAACTAGGTACCTAACTTTATGCATGTGCCCAAATTGAAGTGCTACCTGGAATTATATGGCATTTCTTAACAAGGACACCATGCCATATCTGACCTGAGACAATTTGAAAAAACAAGTTCTTCTGGTTAATAAGCAGAGCTGATATCCAAAATGCAACCTATTATGCCATATCTGGCACAGGCTTCTAAAACCCAAATAGCAATCATTTCCCAGCCTGGCTAAATTTTGCCTCATTTTCTGCTAATACAAAGAATGCTGTTCATCATGGAGACTTATAGAATCATAGAATCATAGAAAGTTTTGGGTTGGAAGGGACCCCTAGAGGTCATCTAGTCCAACCCCCCCGCAGCGAGCAGGGACACCACTAACTAGATCAGGTTGCTCAGAGCCCTGTCCAACCTGGTCTTGAATGTTTCCAGGGATGGGGTCTCCACTACCTCTCTGGGCAACCCATTCCAGTGTTTCACCACCCTCATTGTAAAGAATTTCTTCCTTATATCCAGCCTAAACCTACCCTGTTTTAGTTTAAAACCATTACCGCTCGTCCTGTCACTGCTGTCTCTACTGAACAGATTGTCCCCATCTCTCCTATGGGCTCCCTTTAAGTACTGAAAGGCTGCAATCAGGTCTCCCCGCAGCCTTCCCTTCTCCAGGCTGAACAAGCCCAACTCTCTCAGCCTGTCCTCATAGGAGAGGTGCTCCAGCCCTCGGATCATTTTTGTAGCCCTCCTTTGGACCCACTCCAACAGTTCCATGTCCTTCTTGTGCTGAGGGCTCCAGAGCTGAACGCAGGACTCCAGGTGAGGTCTCACCAGAGCAGAGTAGAGGGGCAGAATCACCTCTCTTGACCTGCTGGCCACGCTTCTCCTGATGCAGCCCAGGACACGGCTGGCCCTCTGGGCTGCCAGCGCACATTGCCGGCTCATGTCCAGCCTTTTGTCTATCAGTACCCCCAAGGCCCTCTCAGCAGGGCTGCTCTCGATCCTTTCATCCCCCAGCCTGTATTGATAGCGGGGATTACCCCAACCCAGGTGTAGGACCTTGCACTTGGCCTTGTTGAACCTCATGAGGTTCACACAGGCCCACCTCTCCAGCTTGTCCAGGTCCCTCTGGATGGCATCCCGTCCTTCTGGTGTATCAACCGTACCACTCAGATTGGTGTCATCTGCAAACTTGCTGAGGGTACACTCGATGGTCACTGTCCTTGTCATTGATAAATATAATGAACAGCACCGGTCCCAGTACGGACCCCTGAGGGACTCCACTCGTCACTGGTCTCCATCGGGACATTGAGCCGTTGACCACTACCCTTTGGCTGCGACCATCCATATACCTACTACCACAGGATGTGCCACTTGCAAAGAATTTCTCCTGTAGCTTGCTTAAGAAAAAAAAATCCTATTAAATATCAGTACATATTCATTCTTTATATTTCATTCTGGATTTCATTTTTTTGTGTTTTTTTCACCAGTCAGTTTTGTCGTGCCGTTACAAAGGAACCATAAAAGCAGAAAATTCTGTGTACATAATTTACTAGTGTACATGTTTGGAAAAATCCCTCACTGTGACAGTTTCCTATTTCTTAAATGTCAGGACGTTGTTTATCGGGTATGGTGATGTTGGGTTGATGGTTGGACTTGATGATCTTAGAGGTCTTTTCCAAGCTTACAATTCCATGATTCTGTCAATAAGGTATGATTTGCAATTTTATATTACAAATTACTGCTGTGCTGGACTCAAACTAGAGACTGAAGCAGTTTGCCTATTCAAGTGAAATTAGTCCAGTACCTGGGTCATTTAGCAAAGACATTCCGAAAATGTAATTAAACCAGAACTCCACTCTGTGAACACCAAGTCTGCTCTTGACAATAATGTCTACAACACAGGCATGTGAACACTCTTAGTTACTTGCATAGTCCTATTGACTTCAGTAGGCAGAGTTGCAGGCACAGGTCTCTGCAGGACTGCCACTCCTATGCCTGCTCCTGGAGCAGACTGATGATTTGTTTTAGCAACATCTGAGGATACCTGGCTGGCATGGTTTAATCCCAGCAGGAAGCTGAGCACCAGACAGCCACTCGCTCACTCTCCTCCAGTGCAATGGGAGAGAGAATCAGAAGGGTAGAAGTGAGAAAACTCGTGGGCTGAGATAAAGACAGTTTAGCAGGGAAAGCAAAAGCCATGCACACAAGCAAAGCAAAATTCACCACTTCCCACCGGCAGGCGGGTGTTCAGCCATCTCCAGGAAAGCAGGGCTCCATCACGTGTAACAGTTACCTGGGAAGACAAACACCACAACTCCGAATGTCCTCCCCTTCATTCTTCTTCCCCCCAGCTTTATAGGCTGAGCATTATGTCATACGGCATGAAATATGCCTTCGGCCAGATGGGGGTTAGCTGTCCCGGCTGTGCTCCCTCCCAGCTTCTTGTGCACCTGGCAGCATGAGAAGCTGAAAAGTCCTCGACTGCCTACCAACAACTAAAAATATCAGTATGTTCTCAACATTATTTTCATCCCATATCCAAACCACTGCACTACACCACATACCAGAAAGAAAACTAACTCTGTCCCAGCCAAAACCAGGACACTGGTGTGGTACAGCAGGCACCTATCACATTGTGATATTTGAGCTAGAAGCCTAATCGGTCTGCCTTCTTTAACTTAAAGTACCTTTTTAAAACTTACAGACTTAATTTTAATTGGTGTTTTAGGATCATTCCTGAGAGAGAATGGAATTGAAGATACATTTTAGCTGAATGATCAAGTTCCTCTCAGTGTTTTCAAGAGATGAGCAAGTTTTAAACTTGAAGCTGACTGTGGCAGACAGAAAGCTTCAAGCAGTGCAATTTAAATAGATCTTAGCATCAGAGACCTGATGGTTTTAAGAACCTGCATCTAAAATGAAAACAATAATATAAGTTAATTCAGCAGTAAATTAAACTTTTTGCAATCCATATTATTCCATTGCTTCCATTGAAAAAATAAATAAAATTTAGTATATCAAAACGGCTGTTGTTAAATTTACTGGTGTAACTCACCAGAGGAAAGAAAGATCCTCTACCAGTATCATCTTCTTGTGTTGGAAAACTGGAAAAATACAATACTGTTATATACAAAAAACATGAAGACCATTTGAAATTCTATTTTCTTGTGATAATGGTACAGATCATTATTTTTCAGTAGTCAAAATCACTAATGCATCCTTATTCTTTTATATTTACAAGTGATCAATGAAAAGTAGAATAACAACCAGAAGTTAAGGTTAATGAAATCAAATGAAGAATTTTGATAAGTCAGACCTGTTATTGACACACCTAAATATTGACTTTAGCCCCTATGAATAGATCAATAGGGTTTAATGTCAGAATGGACTCATCATAACAGAAGACAACAAACTTCCCTTCAGAAATCCCTGCTTCTGCCCAATGCATGCTCTTGAACTACAGTGCACTTTTTAGAAAAGAAAACTTGATCAAAATAATTCCCCCCAAGTACAAATCATGACCCCAGCTGTTTCAGTGACTTTCACTTTTAAGAACTGTCATTAGTTTAGCCAGAATTGTTCTAACTTTAATTTCCTAACTCTTAGTCTTGTTCGGAATTTAGCTAATAGAGAAATTAGTCCTATGGAGCAATCTGTATGCCACTTCACACTGCAGCTTGCCCTCAGGGCCTGACATCAGCTGGGGTCTCTCCTTGAACCCTCTCCATATCTCAGCACCCTTTTTGACCATGGAACCAGTGATGGGGCAATATTGCAGTAGGCTCAGTATCAGGCTTACGGGTGCTGAACACAGCACAGCCCTCTGCTCATGATGACCACAACCCACTGTGTTTTTTTTCCGATGATAGAGTCCCTCAATTATAAGACTACCTTTAAGAAAAGAGACATGGAGATGTATATTGTTTTCTTGCATCCTGGCTGTATCAAATAACAGATATCTCTATTTACTGTCCCCCCATTCTTGCAGAATGAGCAGCCATTTATCAGCAACAGTTATGGTCATTGCTCAGGGAAACGTTAAAGACCATAAGGCTAGGTCAAATGTCTGTGGTCTGAGAAAAGGAGGCATTTATAACTATCTTCTTGAGACCTGCCCCATGTCCATTATTTGAGTGCAATGTTGGTTTGGTACTATTCTAGTCTTTCATCCAAAAGTCATGTTAATACAAAACAAAATGCATCAGAGATTTCCTAGCTTATTGGATCAACATGCTGCTTTTATCAAACAACATTTTGAAATGTCACAAATAAACCAGTTCTTTCCCCAGACCTGTTCCCTTAACGCATGCCGACTGCTGTTAAGAGAAATACCATCCTTTTATTTAGGGCATATGCTGATTTTCCATTATTTTATGTGGCACTGATGTCCAAAACAGCAGGCTGAGGAGCCCCTTTGTATTCTGGCCCAGTATTTGCTTTACTCTCTTGGAACAGTTATGAGACATTTTAGGGAAAAAAGTCAACGTTAGTGCCTCACAGGAGTTCTCAGCCATTTTGTTTAAAATTTGCTGGTATAAGTGCTTTCAATAGGTGATTAAACAATCAGGTTTTCAAAGATGTTCTTTAACTTCATCTTTCATTATAACTGGAGCTGAGCAGTGTTTAGCATTACAAGACAGAAGTTCGGGCTTTTATCAAGCCTGTAACAAAGATTTTTATTGTATTGCCATGTTTTCTGCACTATAAATAGTAAATGTACCAGCTAGCAGTGGGTCATTTCAGACCTCCTTCATTTCTCAGTAAACTTTTTGCAGACATCTCTCTGTGAACTTTTGCTTCCCTCATCAATTTTCCGTTTTTCCTGCCTTCTATTCACATTCACCAATGCTATTTTCCATTTTCTAAAAATTTTTATATCTTTGGGAAAGAAAAATTTCTTTTCACCTGTATGCCTAACTGTTAAGAAACAACAACAACAACAATAATAATTTCAAAAACCTAAACCATAATAGCCCTTTAGACTGCGTGTTTGTTGGGCAGCTAGTGAAATGTTTTGTAAGAAAGAACAAGATTCTTTTTCCTGGATGATGTCACTTAAAATTGTTTTCAAGTCTGTGAAACTGACCCTTTAACATCCTTTTATACATGTATTGCTGGTTCAGACTGCATTCTGTCGGCACGTAACAAATGTAATCAAGTCAAGACAATTCACATCTAAAAACCTACTAATTTTAAGTTCTGAGACCAGCTTCTCTTTTTCAAGGTGAAGTCTAGCATGAAGCTCTCTGGACTTGGATATAACATGTATTAAGCTAGAAAATCAATATGTACAATTTTTGGAAATTCCAAAACCAGGCTGTGGGACACTGGTAGCATGTGTCACCTGGATCAAAAGTTCCACGCAAGTTATCCATCTATTGAGAACTGCAGATTACTCTACTCTGTGCATTTTCAGCTGCTAGGGCAGTGTGCAGAGCAGCTGGTGTCTAGGCAGTGGCCTGGCAGCTGAAGAACATGGTAAGAACAGTGAAGAAAATAGCAGCTTTAAAAATGAAGGAAAACTAACAAACTGTAATAAAATGTAATTAGAAAATGAATGGGATTTTATTAAAAACTTCACAAAGGAAAGTTTTTCAACAGGACAATACATATTGAAACATTCTTGAAAGTTCTACCTTATAGCATTATTCACCTGAACAAACCTGTTCATCTGTTCTAAGATGCAAATATACATACCACTTCTCAGCCACTCAGAAAACAATCAAAAAATGATTTCAGCTTACATGTGCAAGGCTCTTGTAAAACAGCTCCTCTGAAAACGTAAAAGTTGTCAAATTGTTAGCTGGAGTCATACAATTGTATGAAAGTTATGTAAGATTTATTTTTTTTTAAAGTAAACAAGGAAAACCAAGATACAGAGAGGTTAAATTACTTCCTCACAGTGCCATGCAAAGTTGACAACATGTCAGGACTGGTTCCTTGTGGGATGAGTAGCAAGTACAGGTTGCAACTGATGCTGGAGTTTGAGTCCGTAAATTTTTGAGTCCATACTTACATGCCATAGAAAACCAAAAAGCCTTTTCACATCAAAAAAGTGTCACCTAATTTAACATTACTTAGTACCTTCTTCTTAGCAAGGTGTATAGTTTGTAGGGTATATGGTATATGGTAGGGTATATGGTGCTCACCCTAAACAGGGTGGATGAAGAGAGAACACATCCTCACATCACCATAATAAATCCACACCTGTGACTGATCTCTCTGGTTCTGGATTTCCTCGGTGGCTGAAAATCTCTGCAGCAGTGAGCATCTTAATTTATAAAAATCCTTTTCAAGGAACTAAACCCATCACAACCAGAATCACAAATTCACACAGGTCTCCCCACTACTTCAGCTCAGCAGTCACGCCTCTATCCAGTGATGTGCTGTCAATGGTGAACTGACAGATGCAAGACTTTAGGCAGGCATGCCACACCCATACAAACTGCAAGATGAAGCCCTGCTGCATGAAAATCATTGCATTAATACACAGGCAGGCAAGGTCACCACTTTTCCAAAACTTCCTTTGTGTTTCCTAAGTGGAAATGGCAAAAGGAAATCTCAATCAGTGACCCAGCAGTCCCAGACAGACAGATCGAGGTCCAAAGAAGATGAAATTCCTCCTGCACACATTACATGTAAACAATCAGCATAGGTGCACTATCAATGGGAGGGGCCTACACTCACCAGATGGTTTGATACACCTCATGGCTTCTGCAAACAGGGAGCAGCTGTCATCACCATATGACAGTTCTAGTGTGCTAGCACTGCTGCCAAGCTGGGTTTCAGGCTAGTCTCCCTCCCAAAGCGATTTTCTGTGTTAGCACAAGGCACACTGTACCCATGGGTGTTGATAAGAGAGCATACATGACTCACGTAACAAATGAAGACATGAGGCCGGTCAGCCTCACCTCCATCCCGGGAAAGGTGATGGAGCAGCTCATCCTGGAGGTCATCATCAAGCAAGTGGAGGAAAAGAAGGTTATCAGGAGTAGTCAGCATGGATTCACCAAGGGCAAATCATGCCTAACCAATCTGATAGCTTTCTACGATGGCATGACTGGCTGGGTACATGAGGGGAGAGCAGTGGATGTTGTCTACCTAGACTTCAGAAAGGCTTTCGACACTGTCTCCCATAACATCCTCCTAGGGAAGATCAGGAAGTGTGGGCTGGATGAGTGGTCGGTGAGGTGGATTGAGAACTGGCTGAATGGCAGAACTCAGAGGGTCGTCATCAGCGGCGCTGAGTCTAGTTGGAGGCCGGTAACTAGTGGTGTCCCCCGGGGGTCAGTACTGGGCCCAGTCTTATTCAACTTCTTCATCAATGACCTGGATGAAGAGTTAGAATGTACCCTCAGCCAGGTGCTGATGACACCAAACTGGGAGGTGTGGAAGATACACCGGAAGGCTGTGCTGCCATTCAGCGTGACCTGGATAGGCTGGAGAGCTGGGCAGAGAGGAACCTGACGAAGTTCAACAAGGGCAAGTGCAGGGTCCTGCACCTGGGGAGGAACAACCCCATGCATCAGTACAGGCTTGGGGTGGACCTGCTGCAGAGCAGCTCTGTGGAGAGGGACCTGGGTGTCCTGGTGGACGAGTTGACCATGAGCCAGCAGTGTGCCCTGGCTGCCAAGAAGGCCAATGGGATCCTGGGGTGCATTAGGAGGAGTGTGGCCAGCAGGTCGAGGGAGGTTCTCTTTCCCCTCTACTCTGCCCTAGTGAGGCCTCATCTGGAGTACTCTGTGAAGTTCTGGGCTCCCCATTTCAAGAAAGATGAGGAGCTACTGGAGAGAGTCCAGCGGAGAGCTACGAGGATGATGAGGGCACTGGAGCATCTCTCCTATGAGGAAAGGTCCTATGAGGGAGCTGGGCTTGTTCAGCCTGAAGAAGAGACAGCTGAGAGGGCACATTATAAATGCTTATAAATATCTTGAAGGTGGGTGTCAGGAGGATGGGGCCAGACTCTTTTCAGTGGTGCCTAGTGACAGGACAAGGGGCAATGGGCACAAACTGAAGCAGAGGAAGTTCCGTCTGAACATGAGGAAGAACTTCTTCCCTCTGAGGGTGACGGAGCACTGGAACAGGCTGCCCAGGGAGGTTGTGGAGTCTTCTTCTCTGGAGATATTCAAGAACCGCCTGGACAAGGTCCGGTGCAGCCTGCTGTAGGTGACCCTGCTTCGGCAGGAGGGTTGGACTAGATGACCCACAGAGGTCCCTTCCAAACCCTACCATTCTGTGATTCTGTGATTCCGAACTTCTTCACTCTGAGGGTGACGGAGCACTGGAACAGGTTGCCCAGAGAGGTTGTGGATTCTCCTTCTCTGGATATATTCAAGACCCGCCTGGACAAGGTCCGGTGCAGCCTGCTGTAGGTGACCCTGCTTCGGCAGCGGGGTTGGACTAGATGACCCACAGAGGTCTCTTCCAACCCCGAACATTCTGTGATTCTGTGATTCTGTGATTCTATGATTCTGTGACCCTAGCAGAGAGTATGGGATGACCACAGGTTGCCCAGCCAGCAGCACCACTGAGCCTTTGTTCAGCATTGAGCTCTACAGGATGCTGAGAAGCCAAGAGGCTGCAGGGGCCAGCACCTGCTGCCAGATCAACAGCGGAGATGTTGGGTGCCCGTAACTTCAGAAACTTCACATGATGCCCCAGCATCAGGCAGGTGCTTATTGCTGCTGAGCTTGCCTGAAGATCCACTGTTCGTTGAGGTGTCCATAAACTTCCTTAGTTTAGATCACGGGAGACACTTCTCTGAGGTTACTGGCTTAGCTTGTTCAGTATTTTAAAATATATATTATAATGAATTTTCAATCAAAGCTGTCACTTGCTATCTACCTTCAGAAGATAAATATAGGAAAAGCATTGCTATGGGAAAACCCTAACTGGCTTCCCGTTTCAAGGTAGGCACTATTTGTGCTATAATACTTGAACCCTACAACACCCCTTATGAGACAGGAATGCTTAACGAAACAAACAAATAGCAATTTCTCATCTGCCAGCTGCACTTTGATGTTACACTCAAAAACTTGTTATGGGTCAAAAAGAGCAGCACACCTTATAAAGGAAGCCTAGAATTTCTTGTCAGCGTAATTAAAATCCTACACTGCAACTAAGCAACAGTAAGTAGTTCTAATGAGTAGTCCAACTAGAACAATGCTAACACTCATTGTCCCAATGACCTAATTAACACAAAATAAATCTCCTCAATAATACAGTGTAAAAATCATTATACAAAACCTCCTACTATCTTGCCCTTTCTCTGGGCTTATACTGACCCTCCCATAGCCACTGTGTGTCCTCAGGTCGGCAGCAGCACCTGTGTGACACACTTCCACACTTCACTCTTGTCTTTATCAGTCTGGAGCTCACGTTACGTCCCAATCTACTCTGTACGGTGTATTCCGCACTTGGTAGGCAGATACCTGTTGCTTGTTGCTCCTGTGGCTATTTCTGCTCAGGTCCCAGGTCCGTGCCTCTTCAGATGACAGCAGTAAGTCATTTATAGCCCTGGGGTCTCCAGTGCCAGCCTGTTCCCTCTCTCATGTCACCCCACACCTGTACCCCTGTATGCTGTGTCACCATTCCCAGGGCCTCTGACCTCATATCGGGGTTGCATACAATGATATAATAATGACATCTTTATGGTAGGGTCATAAATTTTGCATTCTGCGCAGAGTAACTATACTATAAAATGTAACGTTATGGCTGAAGTATAAAATACTTTTATAGTATAAATTATAAAATTATGACTCTTCTGTGACTGTACAAAGTTAAGCAAAAGTAAAACAAATTAGGTGACAGTCACCTTATTATTGGGAGAATTGTTGTTACAGCTAAATTAACTAAACCAAAGCTCCAGGCAGGCCAAGAAGACCCCACACAAAGCCTGGCAAGCTTGACTCAGTCCTTAGACATTGCAAAGTTACTCCAAAGTCTACAGACTACTCGGCTATACATGACTACAAGAGTTTCTTATCAAGAAAGGACAAATATTACCCCAGAGGAAGAGGCATGACTCCAACAAAATGTTCCACGTTAGTGTAATTGGAAAAGAAAACACATGAGTGTGCTATCAAGAAAATAAAAGCTGAACTGACACTGACTTGGTTCGTTGCCATTCACACTCTCCATGGTATGAGCAAGCTGACTTGCAACAGACAACCCTCCTTCCACCCCAAGACACACATTCACACCCCACACTTCAGATTTTACTGCTATATTTCCTGTGGCATATTAATGAACAAAAGCAGAATTGCCTATAAACACATTTCTGAAACAGTGTTTATAGTGCAAGGGAATTCAGCTTCTACTTTACTGACTCATTATGAAATAGATACTTCTGAATGTGCCGCATATCAACCTGGAAGTGATGAAAACACTTAACAGCTTTATAAAAGCCTCTTTTTGCTTAGAGTAGAGTGTGCCCATGTACAGTAGCCCTTGTTATACCAAAAATGTTATTTTGTTCTATTCAATGCTTTGTAATGACACTTGCCTCTTTCAGGCTCAAACAGACCACATCATTTGGCTTTAGCAGAATGCAGTGCCACACATCACCATGTGTACAGCTTCACAGATCACTGATAGATACCTGTTTGCATTCCTACAGCTTACAAATGCATACACTGTTATTTTTCCTTTCATTTTTGAGGAAGTTCCATATAATATTCTGTACAAATGGGAGTGCACTCATGTATACATAAGCAAACATAGGTAACTTGGATGGAGATCTTTCTAAAGTGGATTTTAGCCCAAAGAAAATTTTTGTAATCAGGTTTAAAAGCCTCCAGAATTGGAGATTATAAAGGAAATAGAGCAACAGAGCATCTGATAGCAGCACTGCAAGATCTCTTCTATAGAGCAGGAGTAACGTTTAGAGAGCACATCTACAATGCTACAGCAATGCTCTGTAACCCTCATTTGTAGTTTTAACACCAGTTTTTCAGTGAGAAATGGAAACAGTAAACAGCAGCTCAAAATTTCTGCTAGCAGTATTGATATCAATGACTCTTGTAAAACCAATAGCATAAATCTTGCTCTTAGCACCACAGCACATGTTTAATTAATCAGGCCTGCCATCCTCATTTGCCCTTCACTGGGTTCCACTGATGATTACCCAGTGGAAAATTCAGCCCCTTAATGCAAACAATATCCTTTTTAACACTTTCTTTCCAGAGGCTGGCTTTTGGGGGTGGCAGAGGCATTGTCGGCAAAGAAGGCTGGAACTCCATTATTGGGTCCAGCCACCCTCCCACAGTTTAACCCTTCATACGGGTTACAAAGCAACTTGGAAGGGATTGCTTTCTTTCCTCATCCAGAACGGCTTTTCCTTCAAGACCTCTTTTCTTTTCCTCTCAGCTTTAGTAATAGGATTACAGCCAAATATTTATGCACCCTGTGAATGTGAGGCGAGAGACATATTAAGTGCTAAGTTATTCTAATTTATTCTGCTAAAGGAACCATGTGAAGTAGCACAAAGCCCTCCCTAATTTTGCATTTTTGGCCATTTGCAAGTTTTACTTGTAAAGGACATCAGAATTTTATTTTCTTGTTGGTAGTGCTGTCCAGGAATGAGAGGGAAAAAATATCTAAGAAATGAAACCCTTGTAAATAAAATATAATTCACAGACAGAAGCAGAATTTTCCTCTGGGTCATTATTAGTGAAACCCAGTGAGGGGATAATAAGGACATGAGACCTGATTAATTAAACATTTGCACTATTGTGTGTAATTATACTTTTGTGAATCATCCCACAGACATCTGTTTACTCAGGACCACGGGACCCGCCATGCCGAGCTTTGCAGGGGCCTCCGGCGGAGCCCAGCATGGGGCACCCGGCCGCCAGGGCCCCACGGCTCCTTCCCCAGACCAAAGAACCCTTCTGCCTGCCCGGGCGGCACATCACAGCCTGCCAATCTGCCCACGCATTCGTGGCAGCTTCTTCCCAGAGGAAGCCTCCAGACCGGCCTGGTTTCGCACTCCGAGCGCACCCACCCATACCCATCACTATGTGAATTTGCAGCGACACCTGTAAGCCTTCACATTTTGTTGCCCGAGTGCACTGTGGCATTCTCCTAGCGTGTGGGATGTGTTCCCATTTATCTTGCACTTCAACCTATGCTTAAGCCATACCAAGCTCACAGGAATTAATATGCTGGGGCTTCTCCTTGAAACATTTTTTGAAAGGTCTGTGCCACGCCATATTTGCAGTTTAAATCCTTTTCACAGTTTTTAGTTGCTAATGAACTTATCTTGGGTTTTGCAACATTCTGACAAAAAAGCCTTGAGCTCCTGAAGCGTAGTAAAAACCTTGGTGCCAGCATTATCAGTTAGATGCTGTGGAGTTACTAATAGAGACAGCGTCAGCCTGCCTAAAATTTACTGTAGTAGAAACATTAAATTGTCATAGCTTACACACACTTCTGCGGTAACTCTAAGTCGCAGCACGCTTCTGCTCCAAAGGGTGTCTGTGACTATGCCATTTTGGGGATCCGCTTCTCAAAGACAGCTGGGAATGACAGTGCTCCAAACAGCCCTGTCACGGCAAAATGATCTCTCTTTCTAGGGAGGCTGGGAACAGCTCTGCTGACATCCACCTCCCCCGAGACGGGAAAGCGCAACTATCGTAGAAGTCCGTTTTCAAGCAGTTCTGGAGAAATAAAGGTATTTATGAGAGAAAGCTCAGTATTTTGGTCCATTCTTTGGCTTCCACTCTCTGATGCAACCTAGGGTATCTGAAAATATTCTGTTACTAGAAGTGTGACTCCTAGCCAGAGCACTCCTGAGGGAGGAGAAGAAACTGTGGAAATACCACGGAGTAAGAAAATCCAGTTTCATATATATTTTTTTCTTTTTTCTGATTAGTGACTTTCCAATCTCTCACCCTCTCTTTGAACTGATCATTATTTATGAGCATTTCTACAGCACTTGTAGCTCTCCTTCCCCTGCCCATGTAAGAACAGATATTAAATGCGAATATTTCTGAAAAACCTAGACAAAGCAGGAAGCATGAACAGCCCAGCTAAACAGGCAGCTACTTACATGATAGATGAAAGGCACAAGAGGCTTTACAGCAACAGAGACCTAAATGTACATGACGAGAAAGGAAAAAGACAAAAAAAAGTTGTACAGTTGAAAACTTCTGCTGTGTTTTCTGTTGTAAGAGGAACAGGTGTAAAAACCCTGTTAGCAAAATCCTGCCAGGCACTGTGGGTGTCAGCATCCTGTGTATGCAAGCAGATAGTTGGGTTGTGTTCTGTGCTACAGAAATCCAGCCGTCACAGGTCAAACACACATGCTGAGATGGCTGAACACAATTTTAGAAACTCATTCCTGTTGCATTTTCCTTGCCGTAAAACACTGTCTGCCACAGTACCACCTCATTCTTGCACTCAATGAGAACATTCATATCAGGTTAGTGCCAGGCGTCCCTTCGGTATGTCTTCTTCAGCCCGCACTCCGCGTGGCCAGTCCTGGTGTCCTGCTGCAAACCCAACAAACTTTGAACAGCCTTCAGGGCTGCCCACTAGTGTGAGAGGTTCCTGCGTGGGCATAACAGAGAGGAAAAAGCACCTTCCAAACCGTAGAAGATGGGAATATGATGAACTGAGGGCCTGGCACCAAAAGGCAAAAAGAGAGCTGGAGCCTTGAGTCACACCTTCAGACGGACAATCGCTAGATGTGTGGCATCTTTGCAAAGAAACACAGCGCCCATGAGCAATTCCTGTGAGTTGTCTTCTTTGTCTACTCTTCCCCTCTTCCCCCCGACAAGGTGACTTAGTCCTAGGGGTCTATTCCTCAGAACCACATGATGCCTAGTAAAGAAATAAATCAGTTTCGAACATCAATTTTTTTTAAAAAAAAACAACCTCTGCCTTGTTTTAGTAATTTGCTAGATTTCATCCCAATTAGTCCTAATTATTCCTTGCATTAGGCTGATGAACTGTAGGTATCTACCTTCAGCAAAAGTAAGATTTTAATACAGTATGCTTGAACATCTCCAGTGGGACAAGCTGCAGTGTGTTTCCAGTACAAGCCCGGAGCTTGACAGATACTAGCAGCCCAGGCCACTGCTTAAAATGACAGAATAAGGAAATCAAACAAAAGGAGAACTAAGTGGATTTAAAGGGCAAGTAAATGCACTTTTCTCATTTTCAGAAATATTTATTCAGTCATCATTTTCAGGCAGTTTATCATAAACGTCAAATTACACATGTATTTTCTCCCCATACCTCCTGATGCTCTTCACAAGAAACTAACTAACTGAACTGATGCACCAGGAAAGACACAGCAGGAATGATCCTAGTTCCCTCCTTTATACAACTGCATTAAAAAAAAAAAAAGGGGAGAATTAAGATGTTTTACAAATTATAACAAGGCTATGCCAAGAACCTGGTTCTCTAAACCACTGAAGAAAAAGGGAATGTTTTCACGACCAGATTGCTAGGGCTAGGTTTCACCTTTCATTTAGCTGCTTGGTTGAAATACTCATCTCTAAGGCCAGCTACAATCCAATTGTGATTGAAACTGACTGGGAAGAAAATACCGAATTTTTCTTAGACCTCAATTTTCTTAGGTCTCAACCATACATTACTACTGAATTTGTTGCATCTTTTTTTAATGAGTGGAAAGCACGTGAAATAGCAACACAAAAAACCTAGGTCACTTTGGTGTCTTGAAAGGGGGCTGAGGACTTGGATCCCATAAGTCTGTGTTAAAATTTACTCTTGACCAGTATTTGGGGCCAGTCAGTCGTTCTGTCCCTCAGCTTACTTCTGCAAATGACAGATTTTATTATTCCACTGGCTCTAATGCACTAGTAGGTTCTCTAGATTAAAAGCATCAGGTAATGCATGCTGTTACGATGGAAAAAATACAGTAAAGCTGTTCAATTGTCTCGTGAGGTATAGTTGCTAATTTGGTAACTGATGCCTTTGGAAGTACAGCCTTAGCACCACCAGTATGACGCTCCCCTGTCTGATACACCTCGACATAATACAGAGCAGTGCTAAGTACTGAAAACTGTGCAATTATCAACCTCCTCGCTTTTTCAAGGAGCTTGGACAAGAGGAACAGAGAGAAATCTCCATAGTGATGCTACCCCTGAAACTTTGCTATTGAGATCACTGGCTTTGCCAGAAACCGCAGCGAATCTTATGTGAAAACAAACAGCAGGGAATCCTGAGTAGCTTATAGACAACCCACGGAATAACCAGGGCAGCATTTTTTTCTTGTTTAAAACTTGCACTGTGCAGTGTTGCAATCGACTGGGTGACGCAGCAGCAGAAATCAATTGAAAACTCTAGTAAGAGCTTCAGATATGACTGAAGGGAAGCAGGTGAAAAAGACTGTAGATGACATAGCACTGCTGTCTGAGTATGTGATGGGAACGCAAGATACGACTAGCAGTTCACAATGGTGCCAGTCCATTTTGGCCTCACCTATAAGAGAGCAATGCGACTCTGTCTGAGAGGGCCAGTACTTCAGAGAAGATGACTGGCTGGCCAAGACAGCCACAGCCTCCTGCTTGCAAAGATCTCTGAATGCGAAAACGCATTAATGCTTGACTGGAAAAGTGGCTGGATGTAGAAGGGATAAGTTAGGCAGAGAGCATGGCCACCACAACTGCCAGTTGGTGCTTGCAATGCTCGGTGGTGCTTCCGCAGAGGCGGGAAGGTGCACAGCAGAGGCAGCGGAGGGAGGTCGCAGCCCTGCTCCCCTCTCCACACCTGTGCTGTACAGATTGACAGGCCGCAGCTCAGCTTCTGACATTCTGGAACACCTAATTTTTGTTTAAATTAAAAAGCAGATTCCCAGACTAGCTAGTACACAAAGCTGAGTCAACCATCAGGTTGAGTTTCAGCCAAATCTTTTCACTTAAGGACTCCGCTAAACTACAGAAATCTTTCTGTGCTTTCAGCTGATGGCAAAGAGTGTCACACTTTCTTCAACTGCATTTCTTTGCTCTCTGTGCTAAAGATCTTTCCTGGTCATGCAACACTCCATGACAGGATAGCCTTTAACGCCAGTAAAACATATTTATAGAAAAGACGTAGAAAGGAAAATGGGGAAAAAGATATATATAGAACCTGCATACAAGCTGGGGACACCAAGTAGTCATGAGGCAGACTCTTTGTCCTCTTCACTGAACCCTTCTAACACAGGTTTCATTCTTCTAATTTTTAAGTTTTATTTTAAGTATCGAAATATGGGAGACCAAAATCTGAGAGAACTACAGATAAGGGAAACGGGACCCATATAAGATAAGGAGGCAGAACATTTGGTTCTATTTATCTCACAATGGGGAGAGTTTTAGCTTTAATGTTTAAGTCCATTAAAACTTCTCTGGGCCATAGTTGCAGCAGACTTAAAATGAGCTAAAGGCACTTTACAAAAGGATTCCAAAATCTCAACAAAGAAGTGCTGAGTATTGTTACAGTTTCTCCTCACAAAAAGATCTGCACTCAAGGCAGGAGAAATACCGAGAAGCACATGTTGCCTGAGTAACACTCCTTCAAGCACTGGGCATCCTAGCAGGCAAGTAATCCGTCTTGGGTGCATACAGGTCTTAATGAATAAAAGGCCAAAATTCCTATTCACTTCAATAGGGTCAGGATGTCACACAGGAGGTATCCCACCTTCGTCTCTGTATGGTTTATCAGTCCTGTTTCCAAAGCACCACTCTTACTGTCCTTTCTCAACAGGACCATGATATCTCCATGTTTGCAGGTTTAATCCAAGTATTTTATAACTGGTCACATCTGGTTATCAAGAGCTGATTAAATTGACGTACATGCCTTTTCTGTGTTGTCTGTCCTCAGGGAAGACATATTAGGCATTTCTGGCAAACCTGTACACTTTAGGGCCTATCTTACCAATCCACCTGCTATGTGTTGCCTATTAAATCAGCACGAAAACTCTGAATGAAAATCATGCAGCAGAAAACACCGTGTCTTGCAGTTCCTCTGAGCTGCAGGAAAAGACCCTTCTGAAGGTGATTTCCGGTTTACATGCATAGACCTTTGAAGTACACATAATCTGCAGTCAATTCAGGAATTTACAGATAGGGGTTATCAGCCCTTGTTTATTCACAATGATGAGAAGAGTTTAATTAATACCACACATATTAGTCAATTCTTTGCTTTTAAATCTTACCTGTTGCCCATCAGCCAATCAATACGTATTTTAATCTTCTCCCCTTTTCAGATATGGTTTCAACATCTCACAGAGCAGAGCAGCAGACTTCACAATCATTAATTGCTATTACCAGTCCTTTCATTTTCTGAACATCAGCAGTTTCTATAAACTCCACTTTCATCCATGTGTTATATTATCCATTCTTATTCACCACTTGTTTCTCAAGTAGTCTTTTTAAAAACTGCAGAGGTTCTATAACCAGTAATACAAAATAATTTTTTATACAATTTCCTTACTATTCTCAGAATTTTCAGCTGTAGATACACTTCCATATCTATCTGCCAAACCTAAAACATGGATGAGGCAAATATAGCAATTTTCCCTGCTACAAATACAATTAAGCTGTTTATCTTTGGATTTAGTCTAACATTTTATCCCAAGGAGTTCTCAGTGACAATTGAGTCAATCAAATTCAAAGTGTTTGAAGGTCTGGCAGTTCATAGCCTACCAACAAGCAGCCATATTTCTGCCAATTTTTGGTCACATGTAGCACATGCTAGTAGTTAATATGACTTTATATTTGCCCCCCTCTCTGTTAATCAACAAAATCAACAGTTACAGGTAGATGTGGAAAAACAACTCTTATTGACTTCTCATTTCCATTATATTCGTCCAACTGAACAGATATAAAAAGGGAAGTGGTCGTGCAGGGATAGTGTTAGAAAAGCCAAGGCCCACCTGGAGTTTAATCTGGCAAGGAATGTGAAGGACAACAGGGAAGTATTCTAGAAGTGCGTGACAACAACAGGAAAATGTGAGCCCACTGCTGTATGGAGCTGGGAAACTGGTGACAGCTGACATACAAAAGGACAAGGTACTCGATGCCTTTTTTGCCTCAGTCTTTACCAGTAAAAGCTGCTTTCAGGAACCCCAGACCCCTGAGACCAGAGGGAAAATATGGAGCAAGGAAGACTTACTTACCCTCAGTGAAGAAGGACCAGGTTAGCGACCACATAAACAAAGTGTTTGTACATAAACTCCAAAGTGCTGAGGGAGCTGCTGATGTCACTATGAGGCCAGCCCCAATTGTCTGAATGGTCATGGCCAAGAGGAGAGGTTCCCAAAGACTGGAACTGCGCAAGTATCACTCCAATCTTCAAGAATGGCAAAAAGGAAGACTTGGAGAACTACAGGCCCTTCACCACCATCTCAGTCCCTAAGAAGGTGATGAACAACTGCTCCTGGAAAGTATTTCCAGACACACGAATGACAAGAAGGTGATTTGGAATATTCAGCACGGATTTTTGAAAGGAAGATCATGCTTGACTGACCTCACTGCCTTCTACAATGTGGTGGCTAGCTTAGTGGATGAAGGAAGAACAGTGAGGAGTGTTTACCTTGACTTGAGTAAAGTCTTTGACATTGTCTCCTGTAGCATCACCATAGACAAGCTGCAAAGTACAGGTTAGGTAAGTGGACACTGAAGTGGATTAAAAAGTGCTGAACAATCAGGCTGTTCAACATCTCCATTAATGGCCTGTAGGGTGGGATGGAGTGCACTCTCAGGTTCACAGATGATACAAAACTGGGAAGTGTGACTGATACAGCAGAGCATTTTGCTGCCATTCAGGGGGACTTCAACAAGCTAGAGAACTGGGCAGAGAGGAAACTAGAATTTCAACAAGGAGAAACAGAAAGTCCTGTAACTGGGAAGGAATAACCCTAGGCACCAGTACGTGCTACATGCTGGCCACCTAGCTGGAAAGCAGCTTTGCAGAAAAGAATTTGGGGTTCTGACGGGCAACAAAATGACCCTGAGGCAGCAATGCATTCTCACAGCATAAAAGGCCAACAGTATCCTGGGCTGCTTTAAGCAGAGTGGTCAGCAGGTCGAGGAAGGTGATCCTTCCACTCTGCTCAGCACTGGTGAGACACCATCTGGAGTACTGTGTCCAGCTCTCAGCTCCCCAGCACAAAAGAGACACGGACGTACCTGAACAACTCCTGTGCAGGGCAGCAACGAGGGTCAAGCTACTGGAGCACCTTTCATATGAAGAAGCTGAGAGAGGTGGACCTGTTCAGCCTGGAGAAAAGCAAGCTCAGGGGAACCTCATCCCTGTGTATAAATACCCAACAGGAGGGAATGAAGACAAGGGAGCCAGACTCTTCTCTGTGGTGTCCAGTGACAAGACAAGAGGCAGTGGGCACAAACCAAAACACGGGAGGTTCCTTCTGAACATCACGAAACATTTTTTTACTGTGAGGGTGATCAAACATAGGCACAGGTTGCCCAGGGAGGCTGTGGAGTCTCCATCCTTGTACGTATTCAAAACCCTACTGAACACAGTCCTGGAAAACCTGCTCTAGGTGACCCCGCTCTGAGCAGGGCGGTCAGACTAGACTATCTTCAGATTGTTCTGTGATTCTGTGATTATGTGATTTGTCAGCCAGTGGCTTGCTTGCAGTTATTTGCTGCAATAATTTACGATTTTGACTACTTTGTTCTGTGACCCATGAGAATGATCACATCACTTGTGTGGTGGCATCATGGAAGAGATGCAACAGTCGTCATGAAACAGGAACAGCTCCTTAACGAACCAAACACTTTTGGGTACTGTAAGCTAAAGACAGAGAGAATAAATGATGGAATTTTAGGATATGTTCATCCTCTCATTTGCTGTGGACACAAACCTCAGGTTTCACAATGATGAAGTTCCCCGTCCAACCTTTTATTAGATCGAATGCATTATTGTGCATTCCACACAATGCTTTCATATACATACCAAGTGAATGAATTGATTTTAATGACCTTCATTTTTCTGTGATGTTTTCAGTCCTGTAAGTTCCCATCTTGAAACTTCTTAGTTAACATGTGTATGGCATAATTTATTTCACTGTTTTATGAAAAGCAGCTGAGTTTGTGTAATAATGGTAAAATAATGCTGTCCTTGGTGACAGGGCACCTCTTTTTAGACAAACCCCTCACAATATGAATAACTGGGGCAAACAAAATGTGTTAAAGTATCAATTAGAATAGACTTACTTTGGCAGTCAGAACAAGAAAACTGGGGTATCAGGTTTACAAACCTAGCTGAGTGACCGTGTATTTCTGACACAATGCTTAAACTCTTTTCTAATATAGGAGCAATTCTAGAAACACTCAGACCTCCACTACCTGGATCTGCTCTCTTCCTTCCTTCATTCTCACAGAGAACTCTTTCATTCTGGAAAAGGCAGAATTTTGACTGTGAAAATAAACATACATATACATACACAATAAGACAAACAAACTAGACACACAGGAAACTAAGAATTGGAAACTGGAAGAAAAAAACAACCCTGTGGAAGCCATGCAGAAATTTCTGTCACAACACTTTCTTCAGAACTACAGCCCAGACTCCAGTCTAAAGTCAACCCAAGCAGCTCCCCACATTTCATCTTGTCTCTACGATTTATAACTTTCTGAGTTCCTCAGACTTGTCTATAAAATCATAGTCTCTAAACTGGGTGTGAATTAGACAACTGGTTTAATGAAAAAGATGACTAGCGGCTGCTCAAAGAAATAAGTTTGTATTTGACTAGCTCACATGGTGAACTGTAACTACTCTATGAACTTTGTAAGAGGTTCTTGTAGAGTCAGACAGAGGTAGAAACCATTTCAGTTATTAAAAGAAACCAAGTCTTTTTGTACAGCACCAAAAAAGAGGAAACTCCTCCCTTTCAAATTATAAATCTTTATAGTGCAATTCTTTATGGCTAGGAAGAGAACTTCAGACACATTTCAAATAACCCCAGCCGTTTAATCTGTACCCTTCAGGAAGTCAAGCTGTGTGTGTACGTGAGACAGAAACATTTTTGCTGAAATAGGAAAAATCATACAGCTCTGCTCAGCCCACTGTAAAACTAGCTGCTTCTGATAGGGGGAAGGAACCTACTTTCCTTCGCAGAGAATGGCATTATATAGCTTGTGAATCTTCATCCTTTTGTAGTCTAGTCAGAACCTGTGACCACAGGGGACCACTGTAGGCAAATATCTCCTGACAGAAAATGGACAGTAGATCCATTAACAAAGGTATTTAATTGTATTTATGTAGAAAACCAGCAGCCTCTAAGTTTAGTTCATAGGAAAACAAGTCTGAGCCATTCATACAAGCTCCTATTTATCAGTTCCTTTTAAATTTACTATTACTCCAGAGTCAGTTCAGTCAGGGTGTTCTCTGTTAGGTTTTAAGCAATTTCTTTGAAATTCTAGCAAATCCAATATCCCAGTAGTAACATTTATTGATTTCCCTACCTTTCCTGTGCAGTGATAAGCCAATCATACAGGTAAAAAAGTGCAACACAAACAACAAGTATACAAGTATATAACAACAAATACTTAATGAAGACTTTTGATGTAGTTACAGTTGTAAAGGTGTTTCACACTGGAGGAAATTTGCATTTTCAGTAAATTAAGATAACTTCACAGACTGCAGGACATTAATACAGTAGAGATGACAATGAATGGACTTTGGGACTTTGCAGACAGACAACATTTTTCATCTGAGAATTAAAACCTTTTTTAAAAGTATTGGAGAAAAACGGGTAGAAATTCTTACTTACGGGAATTTACAATGAGGCTCCTGGAGAGAAGGATTCCATCTTAAAGGGTAAGCTGCTAATTTTTTTATTTTCTTTTATTTGTTGGGGTATTTTTTAAGTAGCAGTTGACATGAAACATAAATGGGTTTTCTCTTATTTTGTTACAGGGAGCCACAGCCAGCATTTTGTGTCCAAATCCTAATTTATTGCTAAAATCACACAAACCCCTTCTTTAGCAATAAACAGAGCCTTTTGCCACTGAAATAGGCTAGAAGTTTCCTGACGTCCCCTGAAGCTATCCAGAGACTCTCAGGTCTCCTTTTCTTTCTGGCCCTCCACAAATAAAGCTGTTTCTAGCTATTCTCCCCTTTTATATATTACCTTCCTAAATTAAGATGTCCATTAGGAAAATATTAGCCCTTTTTTCCTAATTGGTCAGTTTTACGTGCCTTTCTTCTTGAAGCTTTCTGACCAAATGACTAGCACTGTCTTTGCAGTTAGCCTAAGTTTGTGATATTTGGCTCACCTCTTTAAAAAGGGGTTTATTTACAATGCCAAACAATAAACTCTTCTCACTGGTAATCATCAAGTTTCCTTTTCTCTCTTGCTGATAATTTAACATGCTCTGCCTTAACAGAGGCTCAAGAGTTCACCAAGCAACAGTTGGTTCCACCTGATTGCTGTAAGTACTTCAGCACAATGTGCATAATATATGTCACAGCACATACACCACAGAGTGCTAAAGAATATGTTAAATAAAATAAGGCATTAACGTGCTCAAAAAGCCAACACAATGTTCATACAGAAACACACCACATAGACAACTGGACTTTTAGCTACAGCAGGTTCCCGCATGTCTCCTTATGGCTTCAGCCCTCTGTATTGCTCAGTGCTCCTTGCAGCACAGTTCGAGTTTCTGGAAGCTGGAAGTATTTATTTTTCTCCCTTCAGCCACTGGCAGACATGAGAATTGAGTTCCCACATGCCAGAGCTCTATAGGCCCTGCACGCTGAACTATACTGCTCTGTAGCATACAAGAGACTCAGGGCAGATCTTGAAATCAGACATAGATCTGCAAACTTCACCAGTAATTCCCACTGTGAAGTAGTTAATCTGGCTTCAAACACTTTCATGATATCTTAGACACTAAGAGGAAATTAAATGTATTTACTTAAGCCCATAAAGGCAGGTACTTGAATGGGCTGCTGCTTCTAAGAAGCTCTGATTATTATGACTTTCTACTGAAACTCTTTGTGATTTACCACTCACATAAGATTCAAACACTTAGTTGTTCCCTTGGGAGCGTGATGTCCCAACGTTGCCTAACAATATAGTATAAGAACCATGAAGTTCACACAATGCATTAAAAGTTTCACATAAGCTAGGTCCACTTGCAGTTGCAGGCTTCAACTTGAAAAACAACATTGGCTTGCAAAAAAAAAAAAAAAAAAAAAAAGTCGTAACTCATGAGCATTTGCAAACTCACTTCCAAGACACAGAATTCTAATGACTTCCAGAAAGCATCCTGCAGTCATGAGAAAAATCCTGGAAAGCACAGAGCCCAAAAGTATAACAAAGCCCTAAGGGACTAGACAAACTGCACACAGACTACTTCGGCCAAAATAAGGAAGTACATAACAGCTGTCCTTATGAGGGCAGTTATTTTGGAATAATCATTCTACCGTGCAAAAGCACAATATACCCCACCCATTGTGCACACAAGCTCTTGTAAGCTCACCAGTATTTATTGCTTCCCATATTCCTCTTCAAAAGCTTTTGTTTGTTTGACTCCACAATTCATGGTATTATCTATATCTCACTTGCCAAGCCAGCATCTATTTATTCTTCAGGTTTTTAGACAGGCATGGAGACTTAACACTGAGAAGTATTCAGAGAAAGAACATGAAGTTATTTTTTCCAAACGTAGACAAGATGAAAAGCCATTGGTGTGTCCTAAGGCAAGCTTACAAAAGCTATCAGAAGGTGCGTCTACAACAAATCTGCTTTCTGGAGTTGACTTTGTACTTTACAAGGTACATTTACTAACTTGTGTGATACACCCAACAAAAAAATCTTGAGATGAATTTATTTATCTAAAGACCCAACAATTCCATCTTATCGGTCCTCTCAAGAGGCAGCCTGAACACATATACGAGAAAAAAAAAACAGTTCCCTTTTCCTGTCAGTGTATAATGAATGTTGCCACCATTTAGACAGTATAGGATTCCTGCTCCAGCAGAGTACGACTGCTCTGTCTTGCACACTATTTTTCTATAGCAGCACAACATGTCAGTGTATACTTTGCTGAAGAGAACTTTCTGTCAACTATCAGTGTTTCGTTGGCATTAATGTGCAGTAAAAGACAACGAAGCATGACTCAATTAAACCACCACATACTGCATTTAAATAACATTAACCCCTGACATTTTACAAGAACTGTGCAGGATTTTAGCTGCATGACTCTCGTTAAGGTCAGTGCTTTAATATATACAGCTTCCCACCCCAAATGTCTGACATAAACTTGTATCAGTAAGCCAATTGAGAATGAAGCCTGAAATCAGGATTTATCTTCTACTGCAAACATACTGCAACTAAGATTTCTCCCATGCTATTGTTTACGGGAACAAATTTTATTAACCTTCACACGCCATATAGGTAGGAAAGGATTTAATATTTAATTCCTAATTCCATTGCTTTTTTTGATAACTACCTTGTGAACTGAGGATTTGGAAATTATTTTTTAAAGTTTTTTTTTCAGCAAAAATCTCAAATGCCATTCGAATGTCACAGGATGGAGTACAGCTTGGGTCCCTCCCCATGTGTGCCAGCAGAATCCCACGCATTAGAAAGACTTTAGGTATGAAGTCATGATGGGCTGGCAAATCAACACAGCACACACTGAAAGTCACTGAAACTCTTGCCTGATTCAAACAAAAGGTGCCACCATTTAGACTGGCACTGCTGTGCACATGTGATACAGATTCTTACACGTAACAGCTTTCCCCTGTAAAGTGTAAAAGGCGTATGCCTTAATTAACAGACTACTGTTCACAAGTACACAGTCCATAATGCTTGTTGACAGGATTTTTAGGACCACACCACTCCTGTGAACTAAACCATTCAAGCACCTATGAGTGAACACTTAGTGGGGCTGCTATACGGATTAGCTGTGCATCACACAAAACGAAATGTAAATGCTTATGTATTGAATATAATTAGTATTGTTGTTTTCATTTTGAACAATCTCCCTGTTACCATTATTCATTGGAAGATTAAAAAATCTGTTTACCGTGAAAAGGAAGGATACACAATCATGCCCACAATACTTGTGCTTAAAGTAAATCCAATGTTCTTCATTTTTTTATGAATTACTTTCATTGAATTAGTCAAAACAAAATCCAGCAACTTCAGAAGCTTTAATCAGGTACAGTAGAGCCAGGAGAAGGCAATCTAATATCAGTGATGATTACTAGCATTACTAGCTTATAAAGAGACAGGAAGCATGGTAAAGTAGAAGTGGTAAACAACGAACTGAAGAAAAATTATTCAGCGGATCTCCCTACCTCCCGCTGAGCATTCCTTGGAAACAATTTAGTTTTCAGACACTTTCTCATATTTTTCTTTGTCCTTGTTCAATTCTATTCATCAGTCACCGGACACCAGAAATGGCAGAAAAAGATTCAGTTTCATGTGCATTGCTGAATGACTGCTTCGTAAAGTCAGAACCTTTTTTTTTTAACATTAGCATCAAACTACAATACATAAAATTATACAAACTGCACAAAATCCCTACATGACGCTCCCCATGACAGTGATCAGATCCACATTAGCATGACAAAGAGCATGTCACCTTCCATCTTCCACTGATATTGAAGCACGATTTGCAGAGACCTAATTGAAAGCCAAGTCTACATCTGTAAAATTGAAGTCACAGTAGAGGTAGAGAACCTATCAGAGAATGTGATTATACCAGTTTTAATCCCAAAACACTGTATGTAAAGGGATTAAATAAATTAGTTTCAATATACGTAAAGATCACTGTAGATTCCACTGTTTTAGGTGAATATTCAGCAAAGAGGAAAGAAGACACTTTAAACACTTCCAAATGAAAACTGAGGTATATTTGTGGGCCATAGAGAGAGTATGGCGTGAAACCATTGCCCGAAAAAGATCAGATTATGAAGGCCAACGTGAAGCCAAGTTAGGCAAAATGTAGTAATTTAGGACTGGGCAAGATGAAAGTTGAAAAGATAGGAAAGAATGTCCTAAAAGATTAGTTTTGTGAGTTTGGATTTCAAGGCCAGCGAACAAAAGGGTGGGGACAGATACACTGAGGAAGCCTGGTGTTCATCACCAGCAACAGAAGAAAGGTGTTCTTCACATAAGGATTTGTTCCAAACTGTGATACTGCCACAAGGGCGTCTTGGGTTTTATTCACTAGAGAATAATCAAACAACAAAAAACATCACGAGAAAAACACTACTACAGCAATTTCATATTTCAAAAGAGAGTTTAATTTTTAGGAGCTAAGTTATACCACTGAACATGCAGATTTATATAAAATTTAAAGCTTTGGAAAACCTTTGAAGTATAGGATGACAGCAGTATGATTGCATGCTGTTGTAAGTGATCAAATGATCAAACTGACCTAATTGGCAAACAGGTTATATAAAATACTGCATTTCACTTAATCCAGGGTTTTAGCAGTGTTTGGGAATTTTTAAAGCCCTTAACAGAGCAGAGTGGCCCACCGCTAAGTAAAGAAATATGGACTAGATACATAGTAAGTCAGTTTCAAAACTGTCTGAACTGACGGGCTCAAAAGGTTGTGAAAAGTGCCACAAAGTCCACCTGGAGGCCGGTCACTAGTGGTGTACCCCAAGGGTCAATACCAGGGCCAATAACTGTTTAATAACCTCATTAATGACCAGGACAATGGGACCCAGCGCACACTCCACATATTTGCTGATGATACAAAGAAGGGAGCAGTGGCTGACAGACCAGAAGGGTTTGCTGCCATCCAGAGGGACACTAACAGTCTGGAAAAATGGGCTGACAGGTCCTTTGTGAAGCTCAAAAAAGAGAATAAAGCCCTCTACCTGGGGTGGAATAACCTGACGCACCAAGACAGACTAGGGGCCCAAGACTGACTGGGGAGCAGCTTGGCAGAAAAGTACCTGGAGGTCCTCACTGGCTCCATGTTGATCACAAAGCAGCAATGTGCCCTTGCAGCAAAGGAGGCCAACAGCCTCCTTGGGCTGCATCAGAAAGAAAGCTGTCAGTCGGTTAAGGGAGGTAATCCTTCCCCTCTGTTCAGCACTGGTGATGCCGTATCTGGAGTAACGGCTCCAGTCCTCAGCTCCCTAGTACAAGAGAGACATAGACATACTAGAATGAGTCCAGTGAAGGGCCACAAAGATGATGGATAAAATAACTGGAACCTCTGTCACGTGAGGAGAGACTGAGAGTGCTGTGATTTTTTTCACCTGCAGAAGAGAAGGCTCAGGGACATCTTACCAACATGTATAAACACCTACAAAGAAGATGAAGCCACACTATTCTCTGTGGTGCCTAGTGATAGAATAAGAGGCAATGGGCACAAACCAAAACACATTACATTGTGTTTAAACATAAGAAAAAAACACCTTTACTTTGAGGGTGATTGAACACTGGAACAGGTTGTCAAGAGAGACTCCATCCTTGCAGATATTCAAACCCAACTGAACATGATACTCAGCAACCTGTTGCAGCTGATGGGGCTGAGCAGGGCGCTGGATTACATGATCTCCAGAGGTGTCTTCCAACCTCAGCTGCTCTGGATTAACTTGGTAAGGACAACCAAGACCTCTTCCAGCAACAGAGGAGACTCTCATAATTGTACATCAAACTTTACTGGCAGTAAAGCTTGTGCTAAATTTGCAGTTATGTGTGGGACACAGGGGGAGCCAAAAAACCCTTCTGTACTACTGGTGTTGTAGTAATCGCGTACAGCATGTGGAGTGATAATACAGTCAACCCAATAACCAAACTCTTTGCTGAGAAGTATACACACATCTGTGCATATGGGCACACACACAATTTGTACAAAGAGCTGTAAAACTTCCTACTGCAGGGAAGAAATAATATATTTCAGTGTCTTTTCAGAGACGAGTTGCTTGGTGGGAAAATAAATTAATATGAATTTTGAGACTGATCAGAAGGCAGATCGGTGACCAATTATTTGTTGCGCCACATTCTAAAGACATGGAGAATATTCTAGTCCCACCAAACACAGGCTTTCTTCAAAGGAAACTGGTTGTTCTCACAGAGCAGTGCTGATGAAGGAGCTGAGGTTACTCAAGTGGAAGCAGTCCTCTTGAAAACCCAGGCTCAAACCCTGAAAAGTTCTGGAAGTAAGGATGAAGGTCTCAAGCTCTGCAATTTCTGAAGCAAGCCAGAGACAGCAGATAGTATAAAACAGCCAGGGTGCTCTTTTGGCAGCTACTGTTACTGAACTGTGTTGCCACATTTTACACAAGCATGATTTTTATTGTGTCCCCAAAAATGGAAAGAAATGCTCTGGTGCGATCATTTGTAAACTACAAACAGAGGATCTTGCCAGCTGGATTTCTTCTATTCATTTGGAATTTTTCACAAACTTCAATTTATCAGATGCCTGGAAAAGCAACACAGGAGCATTTGACTAATGATGATCCAGTTCACTACTCAACAACTTCTTCACAATACGAGAAAGAGGAGGTTTCCTCCACAAATGGGACATCTGACATCCAAACGAAAGATACTTCAAAGCCTCTTCAAAGTGGATGGTTTAAGAACAATAGTCTGTAACTTGCAGTTGGTCAATATTTATACAGAGTAAATGAGGTAGATGTCCTGCTTTCAGTGAAAACATACAAGCTACTTCTTGTGAGATACAATAGCTCACTAGATTATTCCTGTAAACCACACTGTTTGCTATTGCGATGGCCGCTGTTGAAATCACACAAAGCTATGCTTGGAGCAGTAACTGGAGATCAGTCCTATTCTTGATAACATACTGATTTCAGAAAGAAAAACAGATTTCAGAAAGAACTCCTCCTTCTATCTCCTCATGCACAATACCCCATGTACTGGCAATGACGGGAAAGGTACAAATATGCTGCCAATTTTTTTCAGTAGTTTGAGGTCATGTAGCAAAGAATAGGCACTTTCTTTCTCAGAGTATCATGAGAACACACTTTAAAAAGTAAAGTGAGTGCATCCCTCTATATATAGTACAGAGAAAAATGCTCGGTAAAATATATTCTTTCATTCTTCATACAAATATAACAGGTCTTTGGCATTGTATTTGGGACAGCAGAATACAATGCTTGCAGTGCCTTCACTAGGAACAGTCACTGTCAGGAAAGAGGGGAGCCAAGACTTTTGGAGGTAAATGAAATTTCTTTCTTCAGGATTCAAGACTAAACACATCACCACGAAGAAAAGCAGTGGTCTTCCTCTATCAGCCAACTACTACATGTAAGAGTTCTGCAGGATTATTTGGTTTTTGCATAGCTCTGTATTAGAATACATATATACATGCACATCATGGCTGTCAGTAATGGACTTGTACAACAGGAGAATACCTGGAAACTTGAAGGTATGTTTGATTAAAGTTCTTCTGTTGTAAACTGGTTTAGATATATTTTAGCTTTTCCAGCATCTGAAAACAAGAGTATTTGGAAGACGCTGGCCATTGTAAGTGGTGTATTATCAATGCAAATATTGTTTTCCACCCAAAATGGAATTTCGGTAGTAGTCGGGAGGCTTTAAAATCAAATCCTGCATTAGACATATTAGTAGAAATCACAAATTCCATAATGCATAATATTATTTTTCTAATGTATCACTGGCCCATAATGAGAAACAATCTATTATATAGATGTATAGATTTTGCATTCAATCTTTTTGTCAAAAACTACATAGCACATCAGAAGTTAATAGCACTGGGGAATTCAGTGATTAATATGAAAACAATCAGTATATTACAAATTTTCTTTTGTTCTTCATTCACAATGATGAATCTGCTAGGATTTAACCTTTAAGGGTTAAAGAGTTTAATCAATGTCAATGTCTGATCTTCTGAAGGCGATAAAGAACAGTCTGTCTAGCGATACCCAACAGAACATCACTTTGTCAAGCCACAAAGCGCCCAAAAGCTTGTCAAGTAAGTTACCAGAAACCTCTTTGTGGTTAGAACTCAGCTCCTTCCTGCTTGACCTATTATTTGATATTTGACCACTTGGTTGCAAGACACTTGCTCTTTCCAGCTGAAATGTCACTGGGGCATCTTGTCAGCTCCCCGACATCTCGGCCTGACATACAATTTTACTTTTGTGTGCTACAAGGCAGAAAATGTAGGGCAATGGCCTTGCTTTAAATTCTGTCAGCATCAAAGATGGGCGTCACTCTTGGGTCCTACCAACAACAACAAAACAGGAGTCTATTTGAAGGTCAAAACAGCCATTACTTTCTAAGTCTTTCAGCTTAAACTAAATATATTACCTGCAACACTGGTTTGGGAACTGTCCTTATAAAGTACATAAACATATCATCAGAAATCCTCCCTGCACAATTGTTCTTCTTTCTTATGAAATGCAGACTTGATAAAAGGGTGAGTTTTCAGCGCCTGCAGGGACCAGATTCAGCAGTTAACTTAACTTGTTCAAATAGGCAAGTAGTATCATGTAGCTTTACAAGGAGCAACCTGACCTTCTCACATTGACCAGCAGTGACATTATTGTGCAGGAAGAGCAGCAGTCACATCATTTCTGTTTTGCACAACCTGCTTAAAGTTTGCAACTAAATGCTTGTCTTCAGTTGAGCTGACAAGAGAAAAGAGGGGGCTCAGTGAACCATGGCAGGGCTGCCATGAAATGACAGGAATCATTGGCATACATTTCAAATAGCTCTCTCAATCCTATTAAAGTATTGCAGTCCTGCTTTAAAATAGACAAGTATGAAACAACTTTGATAGATAGAGACTAAAATGGCTTATTGATTTTTTTTTTTAAGACTGAGGAAAATTACCCAAAATGTGTCATTCTTTTTTAAAAATATATTACATAAAAAATGAACAATTGCAATAAATAAGTTTAAAAAATAACTGTTTCGATATGCAAAGAATGTGAAGTGCAGAAATGTGAACATATGAATGCACATTTTCATAAAATGTAAAATGAATGTAAAAAAATACATACGCTGAACTACAATTCAAAGGTAGCAACAAAATTGCACTTTAATTGCATCCTTTTACATTAATGCAATTTTTTCCTTCTAAAAGATTACTGATACAAAGAATCTGAAAATCCATTTTCCATTGTTCTTTTGGGACTGGATGTGACATTCAGGCTGAAGGAATAGACTGAAGACTGAGAACTGGCTCTGTTGTGCATAAAACTGTAGGATGTGTCAGGTTCAGCTTGCAATGCCAAAAAATCTGGGATACAACTCTGGTCAGGCTGAATTCTCAGCTTGAAGCCATGGTGATGTTTGAAGTCCCTCTTGATTCCTGGAGTAAAATAAAGTAATAATAACAATAACAAAAAAAACAAAAACAAAAACAAAAACCCAATCTACATTTACTGTTAAACAAGCAAGAAAAATAAATTCACTATGCCTTTCGCAAAGGTATGTATATGAAGTATTTTCAAGTGTTTGCTTATTGTTTCAAACACTTATTTAAAATACATAGCAGCTGAATATACATATTAGTCTTTAATAAGCAGGAACAAAGGACATTAGCTACAGTATTCTGCACTACTAAATGTTGAGAAACAATAAGCTACTTTATCTGAAATGCTACAAATACAGAAAACTTCTACCACTCCTCATTATCATTTCTAGGGTGTATTTTTTTTAGTCAAGTAAACAAACTTTTCTACTGTCTCTCTGTCACTGTTGTTAGGAAAAATATGCCATGCTAACTGTGGAAGGTATTCATTTACTTTTGAATATATTTTATCACCAATTGAAATCAAACACTTAATACTCTTCAAATGTTAGCCTGGTAGAAGATGGCCAGAGAATATAGACTGAACGTATGTTGATGGGGAACATGATTCATATTTCAATGAGTCTCGACATTCAGTCAAACAGTTATAAAGGTTAGACCAGTTAAAATTCAACATTAAAAAACTTCCAGTTCCAAAACATCGTGCACCGTACTTTGAAATATTGTGGATAATATCAGTATATCAGCATTAATAACCTTTTTAAATGCTAAATAAAGACACTCTGTATTTCCTTAAATATTTATAATAATAAACAAACTTCAGAAAACACAATGCCATATTGCTCTTCTGCCCTTTACCAAGGTATTTTACCCAATGCACTACATAGCTGTGGAAATAACAATCAATTATTTCATCAGGTCATAAAAAGTGTGAAAACTTTGCATGCAAAGCATAATTACAGAAAGGATAAAAGTTAAGATACTGAAAGACCGCTGAGGTTTTAAACACTCTCTCTTCAGCATTTCACGAAAACTATACTTGCACATATAAACACACACAGGGGCAGAAATGTGTATATACAGAGGCACAGATTGCAACACACATACTCACAGATATCCAGAAGCAGAAGGGGGTGTGTGTGTATACTCGTATTTCAACAAATCCAGACTCCATCATATGTATAAAGACACATTGATGAAAGATTCCCCTTTCCTCTACTACTGCTGGAGAAAAATCAATGGTTGCCTCTAACATCTACTTCAACAGTTGTCTTTGATGTGGACTCTTTCTGATTCCCTGATTCACCACAAGCCATACTGCAGCTACTGTAAACAGCTAGGTTATGTTAAGACTTTCATTAAGAACCCATGCAGTAACCAATTTAGATGACTACTTCAAGATACTTAAAACGAGGTAGTGTCTTGAGTTTTTCTAAACTATGGTGGTGATGAGGATGAGATAACCAGCAGAACTGGCAAGTATGATCTGTAACACTTGAGCCTTTCTGTCCTTCTCGGCTCAACGCTACGCAGAATGGCAACCACTAAAAAGTCAAGGCACAAACGAGATTTACTGCATTTGTATCAGCACACCTAAAAGCAGATCTCAACGAAGGTATCCACTTATCACACCAATTAATAGTCTATTACTTGTACCCTTCAATCAGCTGACCACATAGCCAAAATTCTAAAATAAATCATTCATAAAAAAATATGACATTGAAATATGCAAATAACTTGTAATGTTCTAAAACCACTTCTGTGTGTAAAAAAGTAAAATCAATAAGATATAAGCAATATACAGGTTTCACTCTGGATGCAAATATTGAAGACAAATTTAAACACACTGGTTTGTACTGCTTTCAACTTCTCAACTAACCAGCATATCACTATAAACAAAAATCACGTGCTACAATTACACTCTCATATTATTATTTTTCCAGATGTAGTGAGGGGTTTTTGTGAAGAATATGGCATCAAAATCCAAGTAAGGAGATAAGAAATCAGATTTCCTTTGAGAGTTGCAAAAAAAAAATTATATGAAACTTAATGATTGGCAGCAAGTCAATAGACTATGTTACAGTAAAAGCTTCACTGTTGGGGGAAAAAAGCTCTGTTTCAGTTACCCAGATCCTGTGCTGTACTTTCTACAAAGAACAGAATACTATTCACTGAATAGAAGGGAAATCGGATCTAATAGCAATGTGATAGATGTTTAAAAAAAAATAAAATCTTGGCTGTTACTCATAAGAACTGTTTTGATCCAGTATCATTATATACACGTATGATGAATCAGAAAATAGGATTCTATAGGCTAGAAGAAAAAATACTCATAACTGTTGTAACACTTATTGTTTGAACACATAGCTGTATGCAGGAATTTTAAAGGCAGTTATAATTTCCCCAACAGGCCTCTTTCAACTTTATGGTATTTAGACACATTTCTAAAACACATATTAAATTGACAAACTCAAATGACTATGCCAGAGCTGTGATGATATCCATCATCTAAATACACATTTATGTAATTTTTAAAAGAGCAATTATGTATCTTAAATAAGGTGTCTGTTCAGGTAAATCTTTCGCATAGCACTTTTATTTACCCGATAAGCTGTAAATGATTCCATTTAAACTGTTACACTTCATCAGATAAATAGATATTTAGGACACAATACGTCTAGCAAAAATATGCTTTCAAAATATTTATGTAACATAGTAATTGGTCATATCCTATGGTCATTTTTCAAAGTTTGATAGCCTAACTTTCTAAAACGTATTTTCCCAAAGACCAAAATATGAAAGGTTAGTCTATATTATGGCATAATTGCTTTTTAAACTATTGTTAACTCAGGCAATTTTTTAGTATTGGACATGGAAAAAGATTTCTAAAGCAATTCTTCTCTACAGTTTTTCTTCTGTGACCAATGTATGATCACATTTAGGATCTAGTTTGCAGGTTGTCTTATGACACACAAGCTGTTTTACCAAAGTTCAAACTGACTTTTAGTGGGTTGCTTAATTATGTATGATATCATGAGGAAATACTATAATACCGTCACATATTCTATCCTTATATATGTTTTAATTGCAACGTCAGTCTACTCTAAAGTAACATGTTGTGATCAGAGACAGCTCATTTTGCCTTTATGTATCAGTTCTTGTGGAATAATACACACAGACACTTGGAATTAAAAGACTATGCACATGTTATGAAAGTGGCGCAAACAGGTAACTACATAAAGAAACTCACTATTAGAAGTACATAGTTTATCTTCAATTATAGGAGTAAAATCTATAACCAAAGCTAAAGCCACAAATTGGTCATAAAGGTTTCAGCCTTCAAAGCCTACACAAGGATAATTTTACTGGACCACAATTTTCACTATAATACTCACTACAAGTTTCCAGTTGCCCTCTACTATTTGTATGTTATAACAATAACTCCTTCCAATTTTGGGATTTCCCACCACTAATTTTAGTCACTTTAAACTGCTTTCAAATACCCAATTTCAAAACACAGTAGCCCAAACTTGCCTTTCTTATGACACTTAACAATATACACTATTAAAAAATCAGAATAATAAAAAGTGGTAAGGTTTTTGTGAGTTAAGGCTTCTGGGCTCTGAGTAAAAAGCCTGCATACATGGCTTCGACCGAGGTAAGAAAGTACTGAAACTGCTTAGAATCAACAGAAAATGACTGAGTAAGGAACAAAGTAAAAGGGTGGAAAGACTAATACTGAAGTTACAACATAACACAGGGACTCAGATATAGGGGTTCCCTGTGTGATGATGCAGACGCAGTAGTAAGTTCAGTGTTACATCTCAAGGTAAATTAAAGACAATTGTTGAATTACAAGGTCCAAGTGTCATCTGGAAAACATCAGATTACAGGAAACTTATGTGTGTGAGGATGCCTAACAGCAAGCCAAAGTGCAGCGGGATGAATAGGCTGTAGTTTCTTCTGAATTCTAGCAACCCCTAAAATCTCTGGAAAGGCTATAGCACAGGCCCTGAAGAGTAGGAAGAAATGTAAGGTAAGCACAGACACAGAGTGCGAAGGGGGGAAAGTAGGAAACAGTCAATATATTTCTCCAGAATTGATTTCTGATACTGATCCCTCTCACCCCAACTCCAGAACATACACGTTACACAATAATACAAGCAGACAGCAAATCAAATGGCCAATTATGTTCTTTTTAGCTTCTCCCACCTATGCTATCACTGTAGCTTGCATCATGTCACTGTAGCAATAGCAATTCCAGTAAGTGTTAAAGAAACCACCACTGTCTTTGACAACCATTTTGCAGCACTTACGTGGAAAACCTATTTCCCTATAGAGAAAGATGTACATTTTCAGACCATTCACAACCTCCTTGTCAGACTGCTTTTTCCAAAACTGAGAGGCCTTTTGCCAGACAATGCCAATGGACTTTCAGTATGCCGCTCATTCTTTTGCTGTTAAAAGTAGCTCCAAGAGCCCTTTCTCAATCCCAGTGAAATAAATAAAACATCAGAGTGATGAAAATGCTAGAAATCGGTGATTAAAATGGAAAGTATTAGTAGTGGCTGTCAGTACAATACAGTGCTAGTTAACAAACTTTGAAAAAGCAGGAATGTGTGCTGGCCAAAACTGGAAACTTTGCTTCCCATGTCAATGATTTTGCAATTCTGTATGCTGAGGCAGTAGGACTAAATTGGTGCTCTGACACAAAGTAGGAAAATGGTAACATTCGGTATAAATTTTAATTGTCAGCACTCCTGCCTGGATTCTGCAAACAATTTGCTATCAGAGAATAACTCAATGGGCTGCCATCTCATTACATACTAAATCAGAAAGGTAGACACACAACACACTTGGGGTGCTGCTAGCCAACAATACTAATGGTTTTTCATTATCAAAGAATTCCCTCTTCCACTTTCAGGAGTTTTTAAACAAACATATGAGTCTGAAATATCTGGAAACAATTCTCCTCCCCAGTTTTCTAATACTTTAGCATTTAATTCGTTCAGTGAATCACACTCTAGAGGCTCAATTAAAAGCAATTAAGAGAAAGATTTCATAATATTTGTTTTTCTAAAAGAAAATCCTGGTTCATTCAAACATACTTAAACCTGGTATGTTTGAAGAATGCACAGGATTGGATGGATTGTCATATCAGACAAACACCTTATCTTCATTGTTTTGTTGGCTTAAAGACAAGTAATTCGGTTTTACATTGCTAATTTTGATGACTTCTAAATATTTTGGCCCAAATCCACCATACAGCCCATACAGTAAGTTTCTCTTCCAGATGTTTTATTGGAATACACACAGAAGTCTCCTATTATTAGGTCAAATTCTCTGCACTACACTAATAATATCAAAACATTAGGCAAACTACATAGTGCACTATTTTCATGGTGAAATGCTCAGTCTCTATTAATTTCAATCCAAGTTTCCAAATTCTTTAGTACTTTTTGCCCGTGCTGCCTACCATTGTCTTTCCACTCTTTCAAGAACAGAAGCCACACTTACTTTTTTAACCTGAGCTAACGCAAATGCCTATTGGTTTATCTTGTGCTCTGTGTTGGGAACAACATTGAAAGGTACACTGTACTCTTTCTAAACTGCTGTCACACCTCTCCATGTTTTGCATCCATGTACAAGATCGTTGCTATCTTTAACGGATGCTCCTCTTGCTTCCAAGAAAGCCTTTCCTGCTGTGTGAGTTTTCCCACAGCTATTTCTTGCCTCAGATCAGTCTCTCTCTCTCTCTCATGGTTCCTTCTCAGTTCCTCACTTCTTTCTAGCAAGAAGAGGAGAAGGTGACTATAACCAGAGACTAAAACACTCATGACATATCATGCTGAGGCACAAGTGGCTTATGAAGCAGTCCTCCCCGCACAGCCTTTTCTTCTGCCCGTGCTAGCAGGAAAACAGTCCTTATCCAACTAGTTAAAGTGTCAAACTTCATATTCTCACCAGAAATGTATTCAGTCATCAGCTGAATTCCTAGGCACAGTGTGGCTGTCTGACGTAAGCCTTCAAAGTTTTGTCTGAGTCGCATGTATACTGCCGCTCTAGCAGAAAAAGGAAAAAAGTGTATTTACATTCATTTTGCCAAACATTAGCATCTTCTGTCCAATCATTTGAATGCAGAAGTGTTAGGAGAAAACAGCTTAGAGAACAAGGGTTGACACATACAGTGTGAAATCTTAAGGTGCTTGAATGCAATGAGGGAGAAAGTGAGACAGAACCACATTTCATCTCCCTAACTGTGCTATAGTCCACATGAACTTTGTGACAGGTCTCTGTCTCTCAGCCACACTTCACTAGCTTCTGCTGACATTCAGCTGTCAGACAGCAACCCTTTACCATGCCCCCAACATGCTCTACAGCTTCACCCAATTAACTCGCTTTCACTTGACATTGCAGCAAAAAGCTTCATAATAGGTGGTCAAGGTGCATGGTGTCTGCTTGCCCTCTAACTGCTCACACACAGCAAAATGCTTAACTACCTTCCTTTTTGTCTGTTTGCTCTGAACTGATGCCACTACAATTTAGGCATTCTGCTACTAAACAGGACAAGGACAGCAAACCTTTTCCAGTGGTGCATAAATCTATCTTTTACCAAAGACTAGTTCTAATGCAGAATCCTAGAGCTAATCATCATAAACATTTCGGCAAAACAAGAAATTACAGTGATTCAGTAAAATACATAAATCACTTTATAATTAATAAAGATATACTGTATTAGCAGTATGGATACAAGGGGAAAGAGGGAAAAAGTAATTATTTCTAATAGTAACATTTAACAACGTAAAGAAGAAAGGTCTAGGAACAATGAAAGTGTGTTTATGATTCAGCTTTCTTGCATTAAAAGATCTTTAGGCATTCAGAAGATTAATTTTTACTATGCATTTCTGCCAAATATGCAATATTTTTGAGGAATAATATTCAGGAATACAAATCCATCTAGCTACCAAAACAAATGAACTATTAAAAAAATGGAAATCAACATTTTAGGATTCTCCTGATAGCCTACATAAAAATGAGAACAAACGTGGAACTGGCTGTTACTTTGGAGATAGATGCCTTGAGAACACTCCAGTTTGCTCCCTACTTCTCTCAAGTATTTTTGTATTAAGTACATGGAATAGGTCAGAAAATGCCTTTGAAAATCCCGCACGCACAAAGTACTGACAATGTTGAAGCACTCTTGGCTGAAAAGGCACACCATTAGCCCAGGGTGGAACAGCCTGGTGTCTGGGCAACGGAATTGGGACAGTGGCTGTAACGAACACCTTCTGGTGGCCTTCTGGGCTTCAACCACCAGAACTCCAGAAAGGCAAGACTCCACGCACTATCCACGAAGCCCCTTCAGATTCTGCTGTTTGCTAAACTACAGTTACGTAACCTACTTGCTTTCCCAGCATATCTACAGGGACAGGTCCCCTTCAAGCTCTCTAAAAAACATCGAAAGCACATTTTTTCACACAGGAAATCTGATTTTCATAAAGAGAAGAAGACATGCAGTGTGTAGAAAGTGGAAGCTGAAGAGAAGCCATAAGCATGAAAGACAGAAAACAAGGAAATTTATTGATTGGTATGTAAAACAAACTCCTTCCTGGACAGGAATTTATGGCAAGTACATAGGACCAACTTCTCTTTATGCAAGGTGGTGAAAAGAAGCAAATCATAAGGACTTTGAACTGAGGCAAAAATGGGTAGTTTTGCAGCAATGAAAAAAAATGTAGCTAACATCTCACACGGATTTCAAGGAGGAAAATGGTATTACTCAGACTTCAAACGAAGTGCCAAGGACACATAAGGCCTCTTGGAGAGAATATTATGCAGATCTCTCAAAAAATCTTTAGGTGAGCAAAAAGTGATTTTGGTCCACTTGATTGTGAGAATATAATCTGGTGTTGTCCATAATTCTGAAGTGAGAAGGGAAATGCTGATCTCATGAATTGACAGCCTTTACCATCCCCTAACAAACAGCTGATTGATGTTAGCTCTTAGGAGACAACAGAATTAGGATCATAAACTAGATACAGATGTGGTTTATGCAACCTATCTGCACTTATTTGAAAAACAGACTGATTGTAATCTGTTATCCAAAATACAAACACTTGCATGCTGAGTAAGAACATTTGCATTTGCCTTAGACTACAGGCTAATCTAAGTATTTCTCAGTTCATCTAAATAACTACTAAACTGAGTACCTCTTAAAAAGATCCTCTAATAATAGAGAAAAAAAAGATTGACTTGTACCACATGCTTAGAAGTGAACTGTTACTACTGTCAACTTCATTTTCTCAAAATGAATGTTTATTATTAAAATCATCAGTGTATTAGGAGGACAAAGGGTTACACCCTTTTAGCACTGGCCAATGCAGTGTACGTTTTCTGGACTGTCCACTGCAGATGTGTAGCCTGATACCTTCCAGCCAAAATTCTGATAAGGGCTCCAACCCCCTTCCCCATAAACTAGCTTAGAGAAAGATTTCCTGGGAAGAGGTACATTTGGCTCCCTGCAGGTTTTGGATAGTTTTCAAACTTTTGTTTGCTTATCCGAACCAAGCACTTTAATGTTCATTCATCCCCAGTAAAACCTAGTTGAAGTAACTTCAGGAGGGAATTACTCCTTCTCCCACAGATTGCACGGAGTATCTGAAGCACTGTATATTCCATAGAGTTCTAAAGGGTAGTCTTATAATAGTAATGGTCAGGGAAAACACTTGGCTTTCCAGCAGTACTGCTTATAAAATCGCAGTTGATATCCGAATGGCCTAAAAAATATATGTAAGCTCAATTTCAGTTGATGGCTAACATGTAGGTCTTTTGTAAATGCAAGATCCAAATTACACTAACTGGGCAAGGAATCAAGCTTATCAGTTATAAACAACTTGAGTGTGGGTGAGCTAGGTTTACAGTCTCTATTGGTTTTGGCTGAATTTATATACACAGTTATACTTCAGACTGAAATTAAATTTAAAAAAAAAATCTAATAATTAATTCAACAGACCTTTTCATATTTATAAGATTCCTGAGCACAATCAGCCTCTAAGAACTGCTCTTAACTCAGGTAGTAGACCACCACTTTCTGCGATGCTGAACACACAGTTTGAGTGAGTCCACTAGGCAAATGGAACTAATATTGTCTGCATACCAATCACAATTCTGTGAATCCACATTAAAAAAATGCTAATGGAATGTCATCCTCTTGTATGTATAAGCCAAATGTGTGTTCTGAAAACACAGAAGAGTTAAAACAAAACAAAAAAACCCCAAAACTAAAAACCCACAAAAAAACAAACCAAGAACCAGTACGCACCACCACCACATACAAGACTACAAACTTTCATCAGGCACATAAAACTTTTATGAGCTGAGCCATGAAGAACATAGAAGGATACTTCAAGAGACGTTTTGGTCTCTTGACACAAGAAAGCCATAACACAACTTTACAAAATCGTTTTACACAGGGATATTTCAGTAATTTAGTGTGCCTTGTACATTCCAGAATGATATCTTAAATTCCTTTATTCAGAGCTCCTGACTAGATTATGCTCTTCTAAAAAAATCTCATATTTAAAGTGTAGTAAACTTCAGTAAGTTATTAAACCAGAAATTTCTAAAGCAATAGGATGCTTTGACATGCACAAATTAAAACAAAACTGGCTTACTTTAAATGTGAGGAAGCTTTGCAAAGTTCTGGCCAAGTTACAATGCATATGCAGACTCCCAAAAGAGTGCAATGCATTTACTAGACCCTGTGAAAAAAAACAATGTCACACAGAGTCTGAAAGAGTAACAGGTCCTTGACCATAAGCATATAACCACCATATGAGCTGATCCTTTTGTGAATAAATGAGACCCTCGGTACTCCACAAAAGCTGAAAAATCAGTGAATTATCTCATTATTGTAGCTCTGACCTCCAAGGGCTTTCTTTGTCAAACTACCTGCAACGCCTAGATAGGACAAAAAGCTTTCAAAATATTGGTGAACATACAAATTTAAGAGAGCCAAGTATTGTAACATCAGCTTTATGGTGACATTTACAGAGTGAACTACGGGTTTATGGGCCAATTTCAGTTGAGGGCCAGATCCAAAACTGTGGTGTCTTAAATCAATGTGGCTTTAAAGGCTCCATGGGTCCTCCTCTAAAAAAGCTGTAGGAATTGAAGCAGTTACACCCTCTGAAGAGGATGAAATGGAATCATTGCATCATCATAATGTAACTCTGTTTTCCTAGTATTGGCACAGGGGTTATCAACAGGGAAAATTTTCTGGTGATTAACCACACTATTCTTGCCTATATTTTTTAGTAATTTTTATTACTTACTGTGCATTTTAAATGTACCCTACCTTCCATTAAAAAAAAAAAACAAAGTCAACTGATTGCTTAACAAAAAGAAGGTCTTTCGTTTCGTAGCATTTCTGAAACAAGTCAACAAAATCCCAAATTCTTGTAAAAAGGAAAAGATATAGCTTAAGAAGCACATTTATTTCTAAATCTCTTGCTTTAACTGAACCATTACACAAACCAAAGAAAACAAAAGTTATTTGAAAAAAATGAGATTATTATCATAACATCCTTTTAACTGACAGTGAAGTTCTTTACCCTACTGTGTACTCATTTCACATTTTTAAAATTTATTCAAGTGCTAGTTTATTCAACACGCCAAACTGCTTCAGGGAGCCAGTCTCTGGAGAAAATAGGTCCTTACTATGATCAACTGGAAAAACTGTGCCTCCACTACATAATGTGGGTTTCACAGACTTCCACAAAAAGTTTTGATATGTCACTTTAAAACAACAACAATAAATAAATAAATATATGCTAGGTAAATATGAGTGTGACTTAAATATGTAAAACTCAACAAAAATAAACATTAAGATGTAACTCGCTGACTGTACGCCCTTAAATCATATCAACATTAGAGGAATAAAATTATGAGTTAAGAACAGTGTTATGCTTCATGCCCTAACTCTGAATTTCCTTGTTTTATCTCTGCAAGTTGTACTCTCCAATATATTTTAAAGGGTGGGGGTCTTTTTCCATTTCTCACATTAACTTTTTTGCTTACAGTATAAAATGCAAGCAATCAGGCAATGGAAGTAGGTAAACACATATATTTCTACAAAAACATGTTACTCTACTGCAAAAATGTCACAGAAAGGAACGTAATGGTTTGTTCTTTTTTTCCCAGTTGAAAAGGATACAAACATGCACAATTATAGAAGGCAGGAGAAAAGAGCATGAAGAAACCAGCAGAAAAACAATCTGATTTTATAAATTCCAGAAAGACTCAAAGTATCGGTTTCTTTAAAGATTGCTATTTAAAGGTTTAAAGCTACCCTTCTTTATCACACTCGTTATCTCCGTTTAACCTGCGGAGGATCCACTCCTCCTTCTCCACTGGGACTAGAGAGGTGAGGTCTGACAGATGAGAAGTCTGCTGTTGTAGGACCAAGGGTGGAGATGATAGCCAGCCCAGTGCTCCCATGACCTTCCTTCCAGTCAGCGCACCAGAAGCTGAGACCAAGATGAGATAGAGCATCAGAGACAACCTTTGCCCGCTATCTGGCACTGAATTCTCAGGTCATGGGGTGTCAGTGGGCTCCCTGCCATTCAAAAGGAAACATTAACCTCTAAACACGAGATTTTGCTTTATCTGTTGAGGGGAATACTTACTTCTCTGCTATTTTACATGTAGTTCTATGTTTAAATAGATTCTCCAAGCCCAATCCAGTTAAATGCAGGACAAATTTCTTTTTTTTTTAAATGGGTGGATGTAGCATTATCCATGCTACCTTATAAGTGGGGCCATGCTGCACACAGACCTGCATTTCTGAGTCTGGCTAAGAAAGAGGCAGACTCCTGCAAACACTGCCCTAGGTCTTGCTCTCTTCTCTTTTCTCCCTGTGAACTGCACAGTGAGCTAGTGGTACAAAGTAAACAAGAAACACCACAAAAGACAACAAAAATCCTTCCACCTGTCATCCCAGTCAATTGAATTGCAAGTCACAGGTAGCATCTACACATCTTGCACTATCTATCAAAGGTAATGCCTGAAGATTGGAACTGAATTTTCTTCTTATAAACAGTCTTTTACATACTTAGCTTGAAACACAAAACCAAACAGGTGTCAGAACAAGAAAATAATTATTCACAACACCATACCTTAAAAGATCTAAATATAAAATATCAAGAAAATATCAGGAAGATGACAATCTGGATTATATAGATTCCTTTGCCATTTAAGTATCCGACCTAGACTCATTCAGGCACAGCTATGCTTTAATCCCCTCCAAAAATTTCTCAGCAAATTCACAGTCTCAGAACAAACAGACATTCCCTTTATGTTTAACCCACACTTTAGCAGGCAATAACAGAAGCTTCCCAGCTCTCTTTCTTGAAATAACTTCTTCAAAAGGGAGGAGGAAGCACCTTCTGGCCTGAGTAAAAGTCCTTGAGTCTGGAAAGAAGTGAATTTGTCTGCCTTTGTAGAGAATATTCCTTTTCTTCTATAAAGCCAGTAAAATTGTGTCCTCGGCTCTGTTCTTTGGTAAAAACTTTTTCCCAGGGTTAAACATCCTGGTCTCTAATATCCAGTTCTCAAAATAACAGCCTGCCTAGCACTCTCAATACTTTTGTTTCTACTGCAGCATTAGTGATTTACGTAACAATATACAAAAGTTTCTTTTAATTGATGTACTGAAAATGAAACTGTCACAAGAAGGCAACTGAAAGAGGGGTGTGTAGAAAACAGGAAGCAAACATAATGCAGCTAGTGAACAAAACTCATTGCACATTATCAGCTAAACACATTTTGAAAGACCACTGCAAAGACATCTAGTAAGAAAGAAGGCATCACAAGGCTGCCTGCCCACTCACAGTTGCCCTTCACTGCAACTGAGGCTTTTCTGAAACATTCAGTTTCAGGAAACCCCAGGTACCATTTTGCAAAGAAAATAAAAGACTAGCTTGTTGCAGTACTTCTCCTTCAAAAACTGAACGAAACGAAGCGTAGGCATTTGCTTCCTTGCCCTCTGCTAATCTGCTGCAGGCAGAGAATGAATGCATTATGATATGATTTTTTACTGGGCAAACTTGAACCTATACTTTAGACTTGCTTCCTTATCCAAATCATTAGTTTCTCTAAATCAATTTCCAATTAGTTGCTCGAGGAGCTACAACTGTTGCACTGGCCTGAGCATTTAGGATAAGAAAGGAATAATGGCTTCGAGTTCCAAGTGTCTTGTTTTCAGTCCTGAGAACTGAGGACCCTTGTTTGAGAGCTAGCAGTTCCAGCACCTCACTAGAAACACATTTCTAATGCCATAGAAATGCAAACCATGAAGGGAAAAAAAGGAAAAGAGATTAGCTCCCTGAAAACATGACCCTCCTTTTTTGCGACTCAGCCAATGACTTGAAAGATTTGTTTTGTGCTTAGCATCGGAACAAACTTGTGGTCATTTAGGAACTTCATGGTTTCCATTAAACTGCACAGCATGGACATTTGGAATTTCATGGCAACTGTGAAGTGAGAATGTAGATCTTACTTTTCCAAAGCACCGGCCTCTGCCGAGAGCTGACACCCACACACATTCACTCACATTCCTTACCCAATTCATGTCATTAAGAAGACTTCAAGAACAGACGAAACAAAGAAAAAAAAAACCAACCAAAACCAAACCAACCCCACTTAAACCTCTTTCTTAAGCACTTGAAAGCAAAATACTACAAGGGAAACGTAATTTTTAAATGCAGTGAACACACTGTGTCCATCTACAGAGCTTACAGCATTAACTCTGCAACTACACTGAAAAGCTGAAGTATTGGAAACCACCTAATTACCCAAACATTTACCTCTCTGCAGGTGTAAATACATGGGTCTAATAAGCCTTCCCACTGCGAAAGCAGTTACTTAAATTATATTAAAATATTAAAAACTATTTAATGAGCTTTTTTCCCCTAAAGTAAATTGAGTGTGTGCCTTAACCTGCTTCAGGCAAAGGAAGTTTCAAGCATATTGGTTTTGAAACTAGCCATTATTTCCCATGTTGCAAAAATGGCAATTTTATTTCCCAACAGCAAATGAAACTGTCAGGAAAATTTAGATGCAATAAAATTGGGTGGTTAAACCAACACGCTGGATTTGGAATAAAACTGAATTAAAGGAATTAAAATTAAGCATTATGTCAGTCAAACTTTATAAAAACTATTTTAAACTGGGAGGTGGTGTGGGTGTTGTTGGGTGGTTGTTTTTTGGGGGTTTTTTTTGCACAAAGTTAGGCTGTGGACTTGGTGAAGTCCACCCGTAACTACCCATTTTATGTCCATCAACAGTGTCACATTTGAAATTTGCGCAATGAAAAATATTTTGCATAAAATGTGTTGCTTCTGGCAACATTTCTGCCTAAATAAAAAGTTGTCAGGCAGTGTGTGACTTTAGTGGTACAGAGTTTTAAAATGGTGGCTTCAGTCCAAGGCTAGCTAATAACGGCTGACATGCACTGGAATCTTGAGGCCTAAATCAACATTGTTTTCACAGCTGTAATTAAGCCACCTAATCAGAAGCACATTTTGACGGGACAGTTTCTGGAAGCCAGACATTACAATTTCTTATGCCTGGAGCGCAGTGGCTCATGAGAGGTCCTCATTTAATTTCAGCTTTTTTTTTAAAAAAAAAAAAAGGCTGTAAAATGAAAAGACTATAAAAAAAGCAGTGTACGGCTGTTGAAATGAAGCAGGCCTATGTGTTCATGCCTTGACCAACCCTGCATCCCACCCTCCTTCGGCTCTCTGCCGAGTCCCCAGCTCTCAAGTGGCAGCTGCACACAGTGAGATTAAGGGCTTCTGCCAAAGTCAACAGATGAGCTGGTCTGAACTGGCTCTCTGTGTGTTCTGATTGTAAATTGCGCTGGTGATGATTAGAGAACTCTAACACAGGATGTCGACTCTTAAAACTGTCCAGAGAAAATAATTTTATTTTTTTTTTAAGTTCAGGAAATTTTTTTAAACTTCTTTTGTGGCTTGGTACATAGTGTTGTGTCTATAACGTTCAGATGATTCAAGCATGAATTCACACAAATGAAGTAACTATATTATTAAAAAAATACATAGTTAGTTGCTCACAGCAAGATCCTTCATTCGGGGATGTTTACGTAGCAGCATTGCTGCTGAACACAATTCTCTGACTAGAACACCCCAGCAATCTTGTGCTTCTATCACCTGCCAGTGGAATACACTCCTAAAATTCAGACTATTTTTGTTGGGTGACTATCACTTCAGGACGTTGTCATACCTGAAACGGCTGAACTGTCTTCCTCCTTTTGCCAGAGCACAGCTACATTAGTAACTTGAACATAAACTTTCAACCCCAGAGGCCACTGTGAAGCTATCAAAACGAAGGCACCAGTCACTGGGGTCTGATTACATTTAGTTCTGCATTTTAATTACATATGGATTCTATTAACTGAACCTTTTGCCTTATAGGCAACGTTTTAATCAAATTACTATAATTTTCAAATATGTTACAATAGTCTGACAAGTTAAAAGTTCACACACCTAGAATATTGGGTATCAAAAAATTTTTGCGTAAATATTCTTTACAAAATAGCAAACGTGTTGTTGGATTACTGTAATTGGTTTTGAACACCTTGCCCTAAGTTACATAATGTGATTTGTAATATCGGTTTCATATTATTATTATTTTTTATTGGTACTACATAATAAATCAATAGTTTAAACTACATGATTTACACTGTTTGGTTACTACTATTACTTGTGTAAGCAATACCACATGATAAGGTGAGCATTTGCACTAGGATACCTGCATTTCTTGGCCACCAACGTTGGCAAGTGCGGCCTAGTTGCTTAAGATCAGGTAAGAAATGCAAATATTTCACTAAAAAAATAGTTTCTGGAAGATATTACTGCTTTGTGGATTCAGCCTGATAGAGACTTCAAGCTTAGCAAATATTAAGAATACCGTTTTCCATTCTTGCCTATACTGGTATTTCTACTCTTTCATGTCTATTATTATTTCAACAGCTGGGAAATTCTCCTAGTTAGCCTGTCAGATTCTTGTTTACTTATTATCACTTTAAGAACATTCATGTGTTTCACAGTAAATATACCACACTGGTAATTAACAGTACTGAGCAAAAGTTACAATAGTTACCCCTATCTTACTGAAAACTGTCCTAGACTATTTCCAAGAAAACACTGCAAGACAAAGGGCAACAATAAAAATAATAACTCTGACTTTTTTTTTGCAAGACAAAGTAAGAACTACTATCTCCAAATCTTTCACAAAACCAGTTCAATTCCAAATCTTTCAAAAAATCTGTTGAGTTCAACTGTGCATCAGGCTAGCATGAAGTACTGGAAAAGCCAAGCAGAGTTTTCATCCAGGACCTGTCTGCTCCTTGCAACATCTGGGAAGAATTCCCCGAGCTACATCAGTCATTTCATGTCCTAACACAGGAGATAAGGCTCCATCCCATGAAAGACGCTCTCTGACATTCAACATGACACCGATGGAGTGACTGTTTTCTCCCATGCAGCAAGTGAATAGGCAGGTAGGTTTTTTTCTTTCTCTCCAGTTCCGTCCTCGTAATTTTAAATGTAAAACATGGCATCCCTGTTAGATGCAGGTCTCAGCCTTGAAACACAGATTGAACTGGTGACAAGGAAACAAAGGGTTATGGGGGGGAGATGTAAAACCACTGCCCTGACCAGCCAGGCTAAGCAGCAAGAAACTGTCAGTGGTGTAGTTAACCGGTAAGTTTGAGTTTTAGATATTTCTTTTCTCTCTCCCCTCCATGAACAGGGTTCAAGTAGAGCATGAGAACTGAGAGCTGATTGCTCTCAGAGAAAAAAAAAGTGTACATTTTGCTTATTGCAGTTCTTCAACATAGAAATATGAGAGCATATGTCGTCTACTAGCATCTCAACAATAAATATGGATTTTTCACGCATAAGATCACTCTATTTGCTTCTCTCACCCTACCAAAACTTATGATTCCTGTATTTTCAGTAATTTAAGTGATATCACTACGCACTTTCAGACAAAGGACAGACACAGCCACAACTGTCAAGGGGAAAAAAAACGAAGGATGATGCAAAGCCACATAAAGCAATGACTGATTTAATTTTCAACCCCAGTTAGGAGAAGCATCCAAAGACAACAGCTGTTTTCGTGCTTAGTTAGAGAACTCTGCTTTTCTTACAGACCTTCACTTCACCCCTCTCACCCATCTGAAGCTCACCTTCTTCCCCTTTCAGTTAAAGATATCCCTTTGGCTCCCCAAATTTCCATTTCTCCACTGCTCTCTTTTCCTTCTCCAAAGCTTTTCTTTCTTCACTGTCTTTACAAATTACCGTATTTTTCCCTTCGGTTTCTACGCTCCTTTAATTCTGAAGTGAGAGCAGAAAACAGAAAGAGTATCTGCACATTCAGGATCAGAAAAACACCTGAAGACTTGTAATATAACAGTGGCTTCTTTTGTTTGCCAAAGCTGATATCAGAATATTTTAAATTCTTAAAATTCTGACAGTAGCGCTGATATCAGGCACAAAAATCTCAGGGCTGAAAGCTACAAAAATACTTTGAGAAATTTCATAATGATTTTACTTCTCTTGTTCCTCATATGTGACAGGTCACGCTGGAAAATACACTGTGACTGCATCCACTCCCCGCGACAGTGTGCTTGCAGCAACAAACTCTTTGGCAGTACAGACACCATAGATTCACTTGCTTGCCATGTGACTAGTACGATGCCACATGTTCCCCCACAGCACCCACAAAGTAATTGCTTATGACTAGACTCCTGCACAGTACAGCAATTAAAAGCTCTCAGTTCAAAGCCTCCTTATTACCGCAACTCTGAACGAAAGTGCAAGTATAGTAATAAACTAATTTATCTCAATAAGAGGTAAAATGGATCAAAGCAGCTGAATCCAGTACTGTTAAAGTAACTGACAAGTGTTTATTTAATAGGAAACCTTGAAGCACAGTCCAGTTCACAATATTTATATTACTAGATGTTGATGAACAAGAAATAGGCAGGAAAAAAGAAATACAAGAACATTTTAGCTGTTATCTTCTCTGCTTACGTACAGATCATGTGTACAGTTAGTTACTACCAGTGAAGTACTTCCACTAAATCCACCTTCTAAGCACATTAAGCTTTCCTAAGGAAAATCGTAAGAAGGCATAAAGGAAGAGACATGTACAGGGAAACAATACAATTTCTTAAATTTCATGGACAAAATGGTGGCACCAGTCCAGTACTGAGTTCAGTGCTCAGTGAAATAATTCTCAATCTTATTTCATGCTAGAGGCTGACTGCTGGTTTCTCTGTTCCTCCTCTAGCAACCTACATCCTTCAAGTCAAGACTACAGTCAAGTCTTCTTAGCTCAACCCTTTTTATTATTAGCTCTACCAATTATAGATATGACCCTTCATGCAGCAAGTTATGGAGGACAGAATTGTGACTGTGGTACTTGCACTTCAGAGAAAGTATATTTTAAAAAACAAGGAAATGCACATAAGTTTAACTGTTATGGTTGCAAAGAAAGACTATTACAAAATGTTAGTTATTTGATAACAGAAATAAAAGAAAGATATTTTAGAAATGTAAGGGAAATTTCAGAAGCATTTGGTAAAGAAAAAAAAACACCAGGAGAAATTAAAAAAAAACACACACCAAAACCAGAAGAGAGACATGGGAATAGGGAATAATAGGAAAAAAAAAAAAAAAAAAAAGAAAGCTTAGGTAGAAAACCAATAATCTGTATTTCAGCCATACTGAATTTTACAGAGTTTCAGGAATAAAAAACACACAGGGCCTTTCTCAGTATAGAGGAAGAATCATCAGAGATGAGTACAATAGACAGATAGCTGGACACTAATGAAGAGTACAGAGACATTCCACTATTGACTCCCCTTCACCCCACATAGTAATTGTCTTCTTTGTAAGCAGTGTTTCTAGCATTCATCTCACCTCTGTCCATTATAATCTTATCCCTTCCTGTTCCTCTCTCTTGGCATTAGCATGAGCACACATAGCAATCTTAAAATCTAAACACTACTGACTAGAAAGAAAGTGGCTGGACTAGAAGCAGACTGGAGGATGGAGACATCAATTCAGAGACTTCGGTAAAAGATGAGGAGTCAGAATCACTGATGTTGCCTTATAGCATCAGTTTTGTTTTTACAATTATCAGCAAAACTCAAAGCAATAGAAGAGGAAGAAAGTGGTGTGAATAGAAAGCAAGGTGATATAGTCAGCAAATTTCAGTACAAAAGGTCAATTAGCAAAGCAGTACCTTCTGAACATGGAAAAGATCAATACTGAAGAATGGCCCAGACTTGGATGCAACAGACAGATGAGAGGGCAAGAACCTTATGCATTTAGCATACAAGCCATCAAGAGATACCCACAACATAGTGAGATAAAATCCAATCTCGTAAGGTAAGAGTCCACACTCTTATGTAGTCTTTTTTGCATAAACCACATACCACGCATAATGCACATAAACCGCATACCACACGGGGTATGCACCTGAAAGACTGTTCAAAAGTGTGTTTCAGCACAGAGTAATAGGTTACTGTTCTAGGAACACAAGCATACATCATATGAAGACCTGCAATTAATACAGTCCAGGTGCTGTGTTTGTCTCCTACACGAAGAGTTTTCCCTGCAGTGTTACTAGAACTGGGTATGTGATTAAACACAGAAACTGTAAAATGTAAGTCACTCTGGAAAGCTGTGATGCCTGAAGTTACTAGAAGTCCTGCTTGACGCAAATTCTGCAAATACTAGGGACAAGCTTTATGAAATACTACAAAACATACAATACTTATACTTCTCTTATGGAAACTTGAGAATCTATCATGCTGCATTTTTTGCCTTTATATTAAAATTGTAAAGCACTTTCTATTAATGCTTATGTTTAGGCTCAAATAAACTGCATCTAAATGAAGAATCATTCTTCTCCCTGAAGGGTTGTACACAACGGCAGCAGATCCTACTACAATGCGAAAAGTATCATCTTTACATTGATACCATACACTGACACAAATTACTTCAAAAGCACTGCATTTAATCACAGGCATCAGAGAGCTGGGGGGGCAAGTTGTTTGTTTTCACTGTAACATATCAAGCCACTGCACAGCCCTTCATAGACAGGACTAGCATAATCTTTGCTAAAAGCTCTCTCATCCAAATGAAAGCAAAGCTCGCTGCAGCAAGTTTGGCAGACTTCCCAATCCTTAGTACACAAGTGGTCCTCTTGATTTAAACAACAAAAACAATCATAACAGGCAAAGGAGCAACCCAATTACGCTGGGCATAGGCTCAGCAGGACACATGTAAACCTATCAGAAAACAAAGAAAGCCTGGTTGGAGGAGAAAAGAAGCAATTTCAGTGAAGCAATTTCATTTAGTTTCTTAGAAAGGTTATGCAGTCACAAATAAAACAAAGCTTTCATTCAACAATTATCATCTCAAGATCTTAAAACTGATTAATATATTTCCTATTTGCACTAAATTCCCATTGTGCTGATCCAATTATAAGGGTAAGAAATTAACAGAATTCTGTTGGAAACAACAAAAGCCACAGCCTTTGAATATATATTTGCTGATGTGTTTATGTCATTTCTATTAGTGATGGCTCTCTTCTTACTGATCTTCTGTTTCAAAAAGACAGACAAACATTTGCTTCACAAGAATAAAAGGAGTGACAGGAGTAAGGTGAGGAGGCTAAAAAAAAACCCCAAACTCCAAAGCTTTCTCCTTTATCCTATGCGGAGAAGTAATGAAAGATGGAAAAGAAATACATGAGTGTAAGCAAGTTGCAGAGCTTACATAGTCTCATTCTAGACATACTTGGCTACATATTTATGGCAGTTTATGTGTCTGGCCTCCCGCCTGCGTGATACAAATACATCTGCATTCAGTAATCCCCCTAGAGAGAGATCTCAGATCTGAAGAATCACCTTATTAGCCTTAAACAAGTCCAAGAATCTTTGTGGGCAACAACATTTTTGACAAGAAAGGATTTCTGAAATCGGATTTTAACCGTGTAACTTTAGTGAGCAGTATTATTCACAACCACAATTGTCTAAAACAAAAAATAATCACGCCTCCACATAAACATTTTTTTTACATGCACATTTAGTAACACTTTATTTTAACATGGTGCTATATCTTTATATGGCTAAATTCTTCATGGCCAAAATTCAACTGTTTACTGTACTGCCAAAAACAAAAAAATCACAATGTATACTTTTCCAGGGACTGCAGCAATGAACAGGTCCTTGTAGAAGATACAGTAGTAAAATTAATCCTTGTGTTAACTCTTACCATCCCCCTTCTCTTCTGGAAAAGTCTCAGCAGGCTTCTGTTGACACTAGTTTTATTTCTCTGTTTATAATGAAATATTACTGTATTTCCCTACAGAAACTATGTGGCAAGAAGGGAGATGCTGGCTAGGAAACCACATCGAAATGACAAAACTTACTTGAAAAGCAGACTCACCAATTGTCAGCTCTCACTTTCATGAAGACAAGCTGTTCGGAGCTTAGACTTTAGGGCTGCAGCGTGAAGCTGATGAGATGCTGTTTCTCTCACTAACATGTCAATTCTGGAACTTGCAAGTTGGTAGACATCCATAAAACTTTTAATCATGGCCTTTAAAAAGTAAAATAAATCATCAGTGCTAGGCAGGTTATACTTAAATGCCAAACAGAATACATCCAAATTCATTACAGAAGACCTAACTTTTATTAATCAGAGAAATCAAAGACAGGTTGGAAGCCAGGCAAAATTTCAGTCTCCAGACTTCAACATTAGAAAGGTCTAACATGGGATTTTGTATTCCTTCTACAATCTTAAACAGCATTTAAGAAAAGCAAATGACTGTGCACCCTAATTAGAAGGTGTTTTGATGAGCTGTCTTCAAACATCCACTACTGCATTCAGCAGCTGATACCATTTTTCATTGTTTTTAAATTCAAGACTCAGTGCAAGTTCAATTTCTGTTTATAAAGAATCACTACACAGTTTCAGGTAAAGGTTCACACTTTCAAATTCAGTCACAGAATCACAGAATGGTAGGGGTTGGAAGGGACCTCTGTGGGTCATCTAGTCCAACCCTCCTGCCGAAGCAGGGTCACCTACAGCAGGCTGCACAAGACCTTGTCCAGGCAGGTCTTGAATATCTCCAGAGAAGGAGACTCCACCACCTCCCTGGGCAGCCTGTTCCAGTGCTCCATCACCCTCAGAGGGAAGAAGTTCTTCCTCATGTTCAGACGGAACTTCCTGTGCCTCAGTTTGTGCCCATTGCCCCTTGTCCTGTCACTGGGCACCACTGAAAAGAGCTTGGCCCCATCCTCCTGACACCCACCCTTCAGATATTTGTAAGTATATATTAGGTCCCCTCTCAGCCTTCTCTTCTCCAGGCTGAACAAGCCCAGCTCCCTCAGCGTCTCCTGGTAGGAGAGATGTTCCAGTCCCCTCACCATCCTTGCAGCCCTCCGCTGGACTCTCTCCAGTAGCTCCTCATCTTTCTTGAACTGGGGAGCCCAGAACTGGACACAGTACTCCAGATGAGGCCTCACTAGGGCAGAGTAGAGGGGAAGGAGAATCTCCCTCGACCTGCTGGCCACACTCCTCCTAATGCATCCCAGGATCCCATTGGCCTTCTTGGCAGCCAGGGCACACTGCTGGCTCATGGTTAACCTGTCGTCCACCAGGACACCCAGGTCCCTCTCCACAGAGCTGCTCTGCAGCAGGTCCACCCCAAGCCTGTACTGATGCATGGGGTTGTTCCTCCCCAGGTGCAGGACCCTGCACTTGCCCTTGTTGAACTTCGTCAGGTTCCTCTCTGCCCAGCTCTCCAGCCTATCCAGGTCACGCTGAATGGCAGCACAGCCTTCTGGTGTGTCTACCACACCTCCCAGTTTGGTGTCATCAGCAAACTTGCTGAGGGTACATTCTAACTCTTCATCCAGGTTGTTGATGAAGAAGTTAAACAAGGCTGGGCCCAGTACTGACCCCTGGGGAACACCACTAGTTACCGGCCTCCAACTAGACTCAGCGCTGCTGATGACGACCCTCTGAGTTCTGCCATTCAGCCAGTTCTCTATCCACTTCACCGACCACTCATTCAGCCTCTACTTCCTGAGCTTCCTCCCACTCCACGTCAAAAAAAAAATTAATTTGGCAGAAACAAAAGAAACACAGTAAACCTACAGACCTCTGAAAGTAAATGATTACAATATAGCTGGGAAAATACAATTGTTTTCATGTATATAGTGGAAGAATGTCCCAACTGTGTAATATTGATCAGACTGATAATACAGTTAGCAGCACAAGTGAGTACAAATGATTTGGCAGTACTGGTAACTTTATATCTACCCTAAATAGTATAACACTGTTGAGATCATTGGTCTTCTTTACAACAGGTTAATCACATTTTATAAGTTATAGTTTTCCCTTCTGAAATGACCTGTAGTGAGTTTCTACTGTAAGAACATATTACAGATAATATGAAATTGGCCTTTTGAATGCAAGGCTGTGGTATAGGCAAAAATAAACTTAGTACCACAAGCGGGCATTCACAAAGATTTTTACTGCTTCCCTTTCTTTGTTCTCAAACACACTACTGCTTTTCAGAACAAAAGTTAACATAGGTGAAATTAATCAAATTATTTCATTGTCAAATGTACAAAACAGCAGGGGCAAATTAACACCGTCATATCTTTTCTCATCAGAAAGAACACCCAGAATGTTTTACACATTATGGTGCTAGTCCTAAAAGTGTATTCACATAGCTCTGTAAGTCTGTCCCTGTCAACTCCGATCCTGCTGTTAAAATTTTTCACCAACATTCAACGTGACTAAAATGCTGCAACTCTTCACAAACAATAGCAAGCAAGAATCTGGATATAACTCACACCCCATGTAAAACTGCTTGAGAACCTTCATATGGGAACTGCCCACATGTTAAAAATTAAGACATATGTTGAAATACGTCTTTGGACTGGGCCTGTGACTCAGAAACAAGGATTATACCAATGTGTGATAACAAGCTGTGTCTCAAATCTCACAGAAAAAAATCTTCTGTGTTCCTTTGATTACTTCCCACATGGTACTTAAAGGTAACACTGAACTAGAATGCACAGAGACGATTCCTTACCTTCTTCCTTTTACCTCTGCTACCACAACACTAGAGAAGCCACTAACCTATACAGCTTCATCCTACATCTCCAGAGCCACTCTAAGTCCATGCAGTTATCTGAAACACCAGTTACCAAGTCCTTTTTGCTTAACTCTGCTCTTTCATTTGTTCTGTTTAATGACTTCAAAAATTTTCAATCTAGGAAAAATGTATTCATTCACGACCTTTTCTCTTCAGATATGGCACTTATTTTTTCTAAGACATCTATATATATATTTTAGTGCAAAAGGAAGCAATTTCTCAGCTATTAACGATTCATTACCAATGTGGAAGGTAGCATTTATGCACCTGTAGGTAGATACCCCTTTCAGCATATCCCAACTCCCTAGCAAAGAGTCAGGGTCAGTTCAGATTTCTCTCACTCAGAACCAGGTTAGGAAAACCATTATTTTTGGGTCTTCCAGGGGATGATGTGGAATCTTTGATAATGAGTGTGCAGAACATTTATTCTAAACGCCATCTGGAGGAAGGCAAATACTTCGGGTTTTGAGAGATGCCACTGGAAGGTATTGATTTCCATATGATTTTACATGTCTGTCACAGATTGAGTCACAGGTTTGTTTGCCATAATACAAAAGTTCCACATATTAGAAAGCTTTATACACAGGGAATGGACACAGAACTTGGTCACTTGCATGTTATAAGATCTGTCACATAATGATTAAACACATCCCTAAAGGAGTTCAGCACTTTAATTTAGATCCATATTTGCATGTTACAGATAAATATATTTGCAGCTCTGGAAACTTCCATGATGAACAAACTCTGCTGACCGAATTTCAGGGAAAGCGCATTTAGTTCTGCAGAATTTTTTCCCTTTCCTGCTAAAAAGCAGTGTTTTCCTTTGTTTTTAAGTACACATAGATGTACACATAGTTTTTAAGTATACTTCAGCAACCCTCCTGATTAATTTTTCTAGCATAAAATTTGGCATTCATGCACATCTGCACGTTAACATTAGTGGCTCTAGGTGTCCCTGCTTGAGCAGGGGGCTTGGTCCAGATGACCTCCAGAGGTCTCTTCCAACCTCAGCCACTCTGTGATTGGGTTATTACAGTGTCTTCCTAAGGACAGAACACGATGCAGGTTAATAATAGCTGAAATTTACATAGGACTGTCAATTTTAAGAGCAGAAATTGTAATGAATTACTCTGCATTAATCAAAGAAAAAGAGGAATTAATCAGACATCTGAATGGCTTTTTTCAGTGACCTCTTCCCTTTCCTTTTACTCCACACAATGCATTGTTATATAAAGGATTTCACTATTATTTAAAGTTCTACATCATGTGCTACTGATATGGCAGAAACAAATTATAATGGTAGGAGTGTTTTCAATGTCAAAAGTATCTTCAATGTGAGAGGAGATCCATGCTTCAACACTAAGTCAAGACACAGGAAGCTTCATGAAAACATATGCATGACTTTCCCAATAAACGGCTGCAACTCACAGGATAAAAATATATTAATAAGGTTGGCATGAAGAAACGATGCTTTTATGCTGAAGGTGCTGGACCAGGCACAAAATTTGCAAGAGTGCCCAAGTACCATTTTCAAATATAACTTTCAGTGGACAAGTTATTTTAAGCCTAAATACTTCTAAGGATCTTTTTTTATGGGTTCTGATCCATTTAAAACAGTACCCCCATCTAGGAAATCTCTATAAGCACTTTAACTATCTTTGAATTCAAATCAAATAAAAATTTTTGAAAAATTCGAATAAGTGCTATTCACATGATGAAAGAACAAAGTTTTTTAAATTTCAGGGCCGTATTTATTTAGAAAATAGGACTGTGAAGATTACGAACATTGCACACCTGGCTGTTTTGCCTCCCTCCCCAGCTTGTAAAAAGAAGGTCAGAAGACAGGAGCATTGCAAAACAAGTATGTTCATTGTCATCCACCACTGCTCCAATACTCTGAATATATATAGATAAGCACATAAACAGATAAAAGAGAACATAGATAAAATTTAACAAAAATTAAACATGTTTTAAGTGAAATTATCAGATGAGGTATATTTCAAAGCAGCCATAAGGAAGAAGGTCCTTATGATCTGTTCAAAGATGTCTCATCTGTAATACACATGAGAATTTCCAGCTTAAGCTACACGTTGGTGAAGCTGAGAAACCTGAGTTGAGAGTAAAAATGAGACAAACTAATTTGATGTTGCTTATAAACTACAAACTAATGAACTGCAGAGTAAAATAGAAAAATTTAAGCTTTGCCTTCTGTCTCCAGATTAACCTTTAAAAGGACTGAGAACACAACATTAGAGACAGTCCTCCAGAGGACAATTAAAACCAATGTCTTCTAATATTCCCTCCATGTACTTTTCAATAATCAATCATTTCTTTGGTCTGTGCATCATTTCTAGAAACAAGAATTTTAAGGTGCACAGTGCTGCAAATGCTTTAAAACAGCTTTTGCATGTATTATGGCTATAAATTTACAAGCCTGGGAGACTCCTATCTTCAGGAGTACTTTATTTGCAGTGAAAAGTGGCTAATACTGACAAATTACACAACAATCTTTAAGGAATATGAAACACGAAAAGAAAATAAACCTTTTTTAAATTAATTTATGAAATTCAAAGGTTACTCAAACTTCAGCTGTTCTCAATTCAGTTATAGGAGAAACACATGACAAGAAATATACAGACCAACATATGCAAATTAGCAGAAGACCTATCATCAAAGTTTTAATGTATTTATTATACATTATAAAAATGGCATTTTTAATTCAAAATTAGAACACTGTACATGTTGCCTCCCTTGCCTTCAGTGCTTGGCTAATGGGAACAAACATTGTTAAAAAACAATTGTTATTTGAATTATGAATTATAAATAATTGTGAATGGAAGTTTCCATTTAAAGTTTTAGACTATTCTGAAGTTACAAATAAAATACCAATTGATTAAGAATCTGTTTCTTTATTTTTACATCCACGTTATACCATTAACTCAGGATCTTATTGGGCCTGCTGTTATCATAGAGATATATCTCCCATTTAGAAGGAACAAAACTAAAGAAAGAAAGGAGATCTTACGGGAAATTATGCTTATTAAAAGGTATCAAACAAACTAACAGCCTGACAATATAAGCACTGAGTTTGTAACATCAGATGCAGCAGCCAGAATAACAAGCTCATATACTTTACACAATGTGCTTAAAAAAAAAAAATTTTGAAATATGAAACCTCTCAAAATTAGCATATGACTGTTAGGTTCTCCCTTCAGGAGATTCTTCAACTAAAAAGAACATTAGTAGGTAGTAAATTTACCTAAGGGCAACATATACAAAAAGATGAAAAAGAACAAGAGAAGGAATAACGAATGGACTTCAGAAGAATGAAACATTAATTCCAGCATAATAAAGTACTTAGATGAGAATCAGAAAAGACTGAGAATTTCATTTACGGTACAGAATTTGGCTGAAGTGCAGTTCAGGCAAAAGCAACTGGTGTGAACACAAAAATCCACGGTGTGGAGTTCTGCGTGCCTAATGCATATCCTATAGAATGCCTATCATTACTGCCTTGCTTCAAACTGACATAAATAAGATTAGTTAAAATTAGTCCAGAAAACAAAACATATGTCAACTACTTCTTGTTTTCAGAAGCAAGATTTCAGGATACTCATTACAGATTTGCGAGAACTATATTTGGTGAAAAAAGGATTAAAATTCGTTTTCCCCATACATTTTAGCATTTGAAAACCGATTCTGGCTGCCTTGATCCATAGTCCAAAATGTCTAGTGGCAACATCAGTGGAGGATGTAAATACAACAGCTTCTCAGGCATCAGAAAAAACCCTCAAGGGAAATAGCATTCAGCAAAATTGCACTTTTGCAGCTGTTTGGCACTTTTTTAATGATCTATTCTCCTTGTATCTCATTTTGACACTAAACTTTTTGTTGGGTTCCATTCAAGCGTGGCATGCACAATTTAAATGTGCCAAAAAGCAGGTCAGTTCTGTTACAACTTTTTTTTTTTTCCCCAACGAAAGCTGACTCAGTGCCACACACAGGGCCTAACTCTATCCCCTTCGCTTCAATAACAATTACTTTACCCTGTAGGTCTCAGAGGATAGCCCAAGGGAATGAGCTCTAAATAAAAGGCTAGATTCTTTGCAAGAGGTAATGACATGACTTCCTACAAGACAACTGAAAAGGGAGCATTGAAATTGACAGAAACTGAAGGGAAAGTGCTTCTACTGGAAACCACAGTGGATGGGCATAACAACAATTGCCATGAAAATTTTTACAAAGCATAAGAGTTTCAAAAAATAACATTAATCTTCCAGAAACTGATAAATTAAGACCAATGTGTTTGTTGGTATGATCAGGTATAAAAGCATCCTGAGAATCTTACAGCAAAGCAGCTACCTGCAGCCTTGGCTACTCAGAAATATCTCTGGACCACACAAGCAAATTACCACTTAACAAAATTAACAAAATGCAGATTTTTATAGGCCAGTAATGTTTATGTGCAAAAACCATCCTCACTGTCTGTTGCACAGTCAAGCATAGCTGCATGCAAAATGTAAAGGAAAAACAACTGCTGCCCAAAGAACTTGCAGTGTAAGCTACTGATATGGAAGAAATTCTACCATTACATTGTACCCCTTCTCATCTTCTCACACAGTCTTGATATAAAAATAACCTTTCAGTCTGTCAGACAGGAAGAGAGTTTTCAAGAAAATGGTTTTGGCAAGAAAGAAATGGAAACGGAAAGAAATTTCAGGCTGGTACCCTTCCTTCCATTTTCTCTTGGAGTGTATATTGTAGACAGGGATGAAAGAAAGAGGGACAGATAGTCACTGAAAATAATATAAAGCCCACATTAACGTGCCTCAGCTGTGAGCATGAAAATCTGCTTAGACTGAGCACCACATATTACCATGGATGAGAGGAAGGAAACAGCAGCAGCACAACAGAAGAATCAGGATGCAGTTTTATTGAAGAAAAAAAAAAAAAAGGCAGTGTACCATCACACATTCAGTCTTGAAGAGAAACAAGAGAGAAAAACTTCTCATCAAAATCCAGGTGAAATGCCAAATGAAAGTCAAGATGCCTGCATCTGGATGATGGTTTTGGTCTGCTGAAGTGACATCTTAGAAACGGAAAGGATGTACAAAAGCTAAATTACAGAACTCTGTTTTCAGAACCAAATTCATGGACGTAAAATCAATTTAAAAATTCTTATTTTTAAGGGATTCCTACATATGGATAGGATATCCTACATAAGCAAACCAATTTTCATAAATAAATGTTACCTAAACACTAAGTCTTAACTGTCTGAAATCTAATGTATTAATTGTAGGTGTATGTGTATGAAAACAATTTAAGGAGGGGAAAGAAGCAGACCTTAATCTATCACGTTACTAAGTAGGAAAATCTGAAGCAACTTCACATGGAAGGTAAATGTGAGATCTAAAAAACTCCTCTGTTCTTCTGAAACGCTGTCCAGAAACTATTCAACGTAAGTACCTAACGCGACTGTTTGCCAACACAGTAGAAACAATGAGTTTACTGAAAATTGAAACACATTTTTTCATTGGCTTTAAAGAGTGCTCTATTAACTAAGATCAATTTCATCTACTTTTAGTAAAGAATTATGCTTTACAGACAAATAAATGCTACTGAGACTTTTATGAATCTTTTTAGAAACTCATGAAAAGAATAAAAATTTAATTTAAACCAGTGTAGAAAAAGTCTGTCGCTGACTCCAACAGAAGAAATTTATCACCCCACAAAATCTGGGTTCAGTATAGGCATTTCCTTAAGTATTTTGACTAGAGTTATAAAGGGATATATATTATTACTTTCTGGCCACAAGAAGCTGCTTTTCAATTTCAGATTAAAACATTTTGAAACTGAATTAGATAACCTATTTTACATATGCTTAGAAAGGGGAAATGTGTCCATTTTGTATTTTCCATGCAAAAACACGAAGACAACCTATGCTGTAGTTGCCATTTATTAGAAGAGACAAAGGTCCCTTCTGGCAGGTTTGGTCAATATGACAAATGCAATTATGTGGCTCATACATAAACAATCATTAATGAGTCCTAATCTTCATATCAGAATTTAGGTGAATGCTCAAATCTAATGGAACCCAGGGGCTAGAAAACTGCAAAAAGTTTTGTAATATAGTTACTTCATTTCCTTTGCTGTTCTTATGAAATGCTCATGGTAGCACTGCGCTTTAATTCAGCATAAATATTTCACCCTACATACAGTAACATTTTGTAGTTTCGTACAGAAACTCCAAAGTATACCTGTTAGGTTGGACAGCAAACTGATTTTTTTTCATTTTGGCTTCTCACCAAAACATCAGTTATGTGCACAAATTCATGATGCCAGCACAGGAAAAAGCACCATTCAGTCTCTACAGAAAAGGTAATGATCTAGAAACGCTGAATTGCATTCCTCAGGTAAATGGACATACCCTTAAATCTAATTTCCACTGCCACTTATAGGATGGACAGATGTTCTCCCTTCATTCTGCCTAAACTCAGATGTTAGCAAGATAACTAGTTTGCTTCACACACTCTTGAACTTTATCAAAATTTGTATTTTAAAAACACAATATGCAAATAGCTAGATTTTCAATCAAGCTAGCTCTTGTTCCAAATTCTGAAGAGTCAAAGGAAATTTAAAGAGCACAGTACACCTACTATTGACCTTCACAATAAGCATACACATTAGCATCCCTGTTTCCACAGCAAAAGTTGGAGAATATTGGCAATGTCTGCCAGAAGTGGTACTGACATTAAGCTTGACAATGTGCTACCCTTTAGCTTAGTATGAACTAAAGAAAATATTTTCCTCGCAAAGTTTGCTTTTAACCATCATAATCTGATGAAGAATGATTAAAATAATTCCTGCCACCTCTGAATATCTAGTTCTATTCACAATGGATGTACAGCTGAAAAAAACCCTTTTTGGGAAAAACAGATTCTGTTTGTCATACAGATGACAGATTAACTCAACTCAAAAAATTATAAATCTCAACCAATATATGCTAAAAGCTGGTGGATCAGTGAGACTCCACTGTACTGAAGTCTGGGGTCTCTTCTAGGCAAGAGGTCAACAAACTAAGCAAGAAAGCTGTTCACTTGGCACAGGCTGAAAGACATAGAGGACACTAACTTTTCTGTTGGCAGTGCTCTGGTGGTCCTTGTTCAGACCAAGGATTCAAAGATGTGTTGTTAGCTCATGAGCTTTTTCAGATGACATTTTGGAAGACAGTGATTTTCTGCTTCTTCTTCAGCAAATGCACCAGGTGTCTTTTCATTAAATGCAAAATTATCATCAGACTGCAGAATAGGATTTGAATTATTAGGTTGCGAGCCTGGCAAGCAAGGACCAGACTGTTATGGTCCATCCCCCTGTCCGGCCAACAGTCAACAATTAGATTCAATTATGTAGAAGCATAAGAGATAAAGTGACTTTCTGAATTCTGTTTACAAAACTAGATGCTTACAGCACTACTGAAAGGAGAAAATGAAGGAGCGCAGGCTGCTGAGATGAGTTTGCCTAGAGACAATAAAGTATTCTTCAACAACAGGATAAGAAATAAAATACTCCACATCATAGGGTATTGTAACTAGATTGAAAAGGTCCTTTTTAGTCTTTGTTTTTTACAGGATTTGGTAATGACTGCAGACACCGCAACACCATGTGCCTGAGTGGTGACCTTAACAGTGGAGTAGTAAAAGCAGCTGGTTCTTATCCAACAATCCTGGGCTATCCTAACTTACAAACACCTTAGAAGACAGCATTTTCCAAACTACCTCTGATGTTAATTTGTAACTACTTCCTTATCCACTCTTCAGAGGTGGACCACTACTTAGAGTTAGGTAATTTATGAGCAATTGTGTCTGTGGATGTTTGTAACATAGAGAAATCACTTCCCACAGTTTAGCAAATATAAAAATTATAGATGATTTCTACTGTTCTTCACCACCTTGTAGATCAGAAATGAGGAAAGTAACTGAAAAGAAACAACTACTGATGGAGTGGCAGAGAATGGGAGGTGATTATGACAGACGAGATCAAAATACGACTAGTATAAAGAAGTTAAAATGGGAATATTTATTAACATTAACATACTAACATTAAATGAAGTAGCAGAAACAATTTTCAAAACAAACACAGAAAACAGTTTTTCAGAAAGTATGTAGTTAAGCTGTGAAAGTCCTTTCCACAAGTTGTGTGAATGCTAAACTTTACATGGGTTCAAAAAGCAATGGGACAATAAATGGCTGTTGAATACAAAAATATGAATTTTGTTTCAGGAGGTCCTTGAACTAAAATGGTGGAGGCTGGGAAATTCTGGAGATGTTTTAGCCCTGTTCCTTTTATTCTTTTTTTTTTTTTTTCCCACTTCCCCCTGTCCAACCTGTTTTTAAACAGGGACAATCTCCTAATCTATGTGCCCTCTAGGCACTACATGTTTACTCAGTCCCACAGTCTGTCTCCCAAAGGAGTAAAATTTGCTGCAAGTCTCACATGGCATAACTACAGAACAAATCAAGCATCTAGGATAAGTGACCTTTGCCAAGGTACAGACAAACATCGCATCTTGACATGTATGAGACCTGCTGCTCAGAACCCAGTCCTCTGGTCTTTGTAAGCATTTATAAGAACTTCAGAATTCAGACTTCAACTTGTGATCTTTAGCTTGTGCAATATTAAAGTAATTTATAAAAAAAAAATATTCCTGTGAGAATAGGAAACTGGATGGAGAGAAAGTCTGGCACTATAGGCAGTAGCAACGGCATGATGTTTTGCTCTCTAATCTCTCCCCTTATTATTTGTCAACTATGTTGTGATCAGCAAGAGAGTGACCTGCAAATGAGTGCTGGTATTGGAAAAGAACACACAGTCTGCCTCTGAACAGAGAGAAGGCAGAACTAAAATACAGTCTTCAAGCATTAAATGGGCGTTGCAAGTTTGCCCCACAGGTGGAACAGGTGACTGCTTCCTCCCGATCTTTACTTTTGAACTGCACTTTTGTCAAAAAAGGTCATGATGTGGAAGCAATCCAAAGGAATCTAAATATAATTTCTATCAAGGTTCCAGGAGGACAAATAAATGGTGGTCCTTCCATGGATATTATCTTTTTAACAGCCATGAAGGACTCCATTCTTTGCAGGTAAACTTGCCAACATGCAGGCTGTGTATCCCTGTTATTCAGGTTTACAAAACAATGCCACGTTCTTCCTCTTTCCATTACTTTAGCACCCTCCAGCCCTCTCCATTTTCTCCCCACCCTGTATTTTCTTACCACCTTTTTGCTTAATATTAATATTAATTTGCATAATGAAGGAAGAGACCAAAATGAAGGCAGAGTTTAAGACGACTACAATGAAATTGGGTACTGCAATACACAGGTATTCGTTAAAAACGAGTGCCCTATTTCAAGCATATTTGTCCTGGAACACCTACAGCAAAAAACCTTGTCAAACCTAAGAATTCATGCTTTTCACAGTCCGATATAAGTATTGGAATTGTGACCTTAGGATTCTAGCAGCACACATCACTAGATCATCAATCAATTCAGTAACTGAAAAAAATCAAGACAACAGCTTCAAAGTAGCTCATTATGATTCCTAAAAGATAACAATGTAAAAAAGAAAACTTGCAGGTAACAACATAGGTGAATTTATGATCCATAATTTACACACCTCTTCAACCTAAAAAAAAACCCCAAACCTAAAATGAATTAGTGGCAAATTGGTAGAGTTCAGTAAAAAACAGGTTAACTTTTAATCTTTTCAAAACTTGTTCTCTTCGAATTTCACTTCAGTGGTGTACCACTGCCGCTTGGGATGCTACACCAGTCTATTTCTTCAGTACAGGACAGCTGTAGAATTAACAGAACAGCCTGAGTTTTTATGCCTAGTTTTATACGCTGGAAGGTTTACTGTGTTTTTCTTAATCCTTAAGTTGCATATTCATTGCTGTATTTTCATCTAACTGCTGTCACTTACATTGTCATGCAGAAGGGCAAATCAGGGTCAGTTTATGTAAGTGGCATCAATCTGAAAAACTTCATCAGTCTTTATTTCAAGACATTATGCAAAGAAAGCTGACATTAAGAGAGCCTTAACTGACAGCAAATGAAATCAATCAGCAAATCACTAAGCCATAATAAACTCGCTCAAGTTGTAGATAACCCTTCCTCTTCCAGGTCTTTAACTACAAGGCCCACCAAATGTAGTATCTGGGCAGAAATGTCTCCCTTATTTCCATTACAAAATTCTTGCACTATTGCATTATTTAATAATTTTTTCTTGCTCTGTAAGCTATTGATAAGAATAACAGATAGTGATATGTTTTATAATAATGGAACACTAAGCAGTTAAGTGAAAAAAGACTAAACAAAAGATTCAGCATTTGAAGAAGTTTCCTTTTTTAGTTTAAATGTAATTAAAAATAGAAAACAGTTTTGATTCTGTTTGTGCTGCTATGATATTCCTGTAACAAAGTCTATTGCCTTATTAACTTCTATTGTTTAGACATACTTGCTCAGCATTTCTTCTTAGTTTTTGAAACAAAAAAGAACCAGCACAAAAACTAAAAGACTCCAGACAATTCCTAATCTTCCATAGTATTTACTTCACGAATTCATTTTGTAACCCACATGACTATCAAGAGTTTAACAGCTATGCTTCTGAATGGGCTTATCTGTGTTACAACAGTACACGCTGCAGACAATATCAAAGAATACAGTCACATCCAAGCTACCCACTGGTTATCTGGTAAAGTCACTCCTTTTCTGAAGATACTACACACAGATAATGCCATGCAGTTCTGAAAGACAGGATTTCTGAAGTAAGAAAAATTGCCTAACAAACAAGGTGCTGTGAAAACTGTATTTGTTATTTTCTGCTACTGAACGATGCTTTATTTTTGTAGTTATAGCATTTAGAGGTCTCCTCTTATTCACTGAGGCAGCTTTGGGTACATATTGAGATCACCATATCTCTAGAGTAATTTTTCTCATAAAAGACTAGTGACTAGAAGTCAATAAAGATGCTTCCTGTTGGGTCCGTATGCTGTAAGATGCAGCAGCTTGGTAACCAGCTGGGGGAAAAAACCCATCCTAGGATTACAAGCAGAAGTAAAACAAAATAAACAAACTTGGTGAATTAAGATCATATTTTACACAGTCCTTACAGAGCTTTCTTGCATATCAGCACAGATCATTTGTAAGAGATTGCCCACATGCAACAGATATAAATGTATGAAAAAGTCTAAGTGGATAACAGCAGATAGCTACATGATTGCTTGCAATGTCAAGAAAGAAAATTTTCCATTAAGAAAGGTTACTGAAAGGTTAAATGATTATATACTAACTTTAGCATTCCAGATGCCTATTTAGGCCTGTAACTAGTGGTGTCCCCCAGGGGTCAGTACTGGGTCCAGTCTTGTTCAACTTCTTCATCAATGACCTGGATGAAGAGTTAAGAGTGTACCCTCAGCAAGTTTGCTAATGACACAAAATTGGGAGGAGTGGTGGATACTCCAGCAGGCTGTGCTGCCATTCAGCGTGACCTGGATAGGCTGGAGAGCTGGGCAGAGAGGAGCCTGATGAGGTTCAACAAGGGCAAGTGCAGGGTCCTGCACCTGGGGAGGAACAACCCCATGCATCAGTACAGGCTTGGGGAGGACCTGCTGGAGAGCAGCTCTGCAGAGAGCGACCTGGGTGTCCTGGTGGACGACAGGTTAACCATGAGCCAGCAGTGTGCCCTGGCTGCCAAGAAAGCCAATGGGATCCTGGGGTGCATTAGGAGGAGTGTGGCCAGCAGGTTGAGGGAGATTCTCCTTCCCCTCTACACTGCCCTAGAGAGGCCCCATCTGGAGTACTGTGTCCAGTTCTGGGCTCCCCAGTTCAAGAAAGATGAGGAGCTACTGGAGAGAGTCCAGTGGAAGGCTACTAGGATGGTGACGGTGATTCAAAGATCCGATAGAAAAACCTAACAATATAACGTATCCTGTTACGCAGGTATTTTTTATTGCAGCGCCGGGCACACGGGGAATTTCTCCTCCAAACATGCGCGCCAGACACCCTGTTGGTTCAGGTTAAATACAATCACATATGTAAATATTCATTATATTTCTAAGGACTAATTAGCACACGTAAATAGCTTTCACGTATGTCTGTTAGTATCTTTGGGTGGTCTTCGTGAGTCCCAAGATGAAGGCCCATCCTCTTCATCACACTGTTCACTGACTGACGTTTGTTTCTGCGCAAACTCAGTTCTAGGATCACGTATATCATGTCCTTCAGGTTGTTTGGCTCTAGTTTTGTTGCTCTCTTGGTGCCTCCTTATCTCTGTAACTTGGTGCATTTGCCCTCCCAAGGTCGAGCTGTCTGGAGCAGAATTATTTAGGAGTCTCTTTTATCCCACAATTATCCCAATTATTTGCTGAGAACCAAGACCACCTATGTTTCACTTAATTATTTTGTCTAATGACTAAGTGATAGCTTGTGCCTGTGTCCTTCCACTACATTCCTTAATAAGAAAACAGGGATTAGTGTAACAGTTACATCATTAGATCACTATGCATGCAGGAATACAAGTAACAGTACTAAAGACTACTGAAAACTAGGAAATATTAAGGCTTTTTTGTCATAGTTTCAAGTTTCTTACAGTCCCCTCTATCAAGGGGACTGGAGCATCTCTCCTATGAGGAAAGGCTGAGGGAGGTGGGCTTGTTCAGCCTGAAGAAGATAACGCTGAGAGGGGACCTTGTAAGTGCCTGTAAATATCTGAAGGGTGGGTGTCAGGAGGATGGGGCCAAGATCTTTTCAGTGGTGCCCAGCAACAGGACAAGGCGCAGAGGGCACAAACTGAAGCATAAGAAGTTCCAGCTGAACATGAGGAAGAACTTCTTCCCTCTGAGGGTGATGGAGCACTGGAACAGGCTGCCCAGGGAGGTTGTGGATTCTCCTTCTCTGGAGATATTCAAGACCCGGCTGGACAAGGTCCTGTGCAGCCTGCTGTAGGTGACCCTGCTTCGGCAGGGGGGTTGGACTAGATGACCCACAGAGGTCCCTTCCAACCCCTACCATTCTGTGATTCTGTGAAGATAATCCACAGCAGATCTTAACTGAAAGTTTTTACAAAACTAATAATACTTATGAAAGAGGCTGCATGAGAGTAGTTTCACAGGCACAGAGAGACAGCTTTCAGTAATTGATTAATTGGTGATTACAGATACTGACTTTGATACATACAGTCCCATAGCGCCAAAGACTTAACGGAGTTGGGGTGCAATCACTGTACCACCTAACTACAAAGCCTTCTACGAAAGGTTCTTCATATAGTCTCCATTTATTAGAATGAAGAAAGGCAAGAGAAGAAACAAAAAGTGAGCAGGTGGCTGAGAAAGTGAGGGAAAGAGGCTAACGGTAGGAAGGGGGAAAATGAGGAAAGGAGAGAGAGCAATAAAAAGCTCATACAAGACAGGCAGGAAAAAGACTGCCAAAAGAAATGATGTGAAGAGCAGAGGAAGTAGGGAACACAGAAACCCACAGAAAGCAGAAGTAGTGTGAAATTCAAATTACAAAATGCAAATTTCCAACATCACTGGCATTTTGAAGATGCCTCACTTTTTATGTTTTAAATCATGTTTTGCTAACATACATTAATGTTATATTTTAAAGGAATTATAGTTAAAATAAATTATGCTAAAATGGCTTCCAAATATTTGTCATTGTGATACAACCTATTCGGAGACATGATTACAGATACTAACCGAACACATTCAGGGAGATGAAATTTAGAGTTCTTCAAGTGACATCTCTTCAATCTGGTTATTCAGATTTTACTTAGCTGTTAATTATTGTTTCTTAAGCCCTGTACCTACTTTATTTTTGACAAACTGAAGTTTCCAAAAGGTCAGGGTTGCAAGAGTCTGAACTCTCTTATGAGTTTAAAAAACTTATTATGAGTATTTCAACTCAAGGTGCAAGTGCAAAGTATCATTCTATTAATAAAGAATCACTTCTCTCTTTAAACATTATATTAGAAGGCAGGCTTATGGTCAGTCCAGAAGCAGCACATTCTGACACCAGGTAGGAAATTAGTCCTTTTGGAGAGGAGAATCCAAGAGGGGGAGGGCAGCCCAGGTGCTGCTGATAGCAGCTGGTGAACTCCTGGAGAGCGAAGACCCAGCTTTACCCAACAAGCACCAGCAGTTCGATTCCAGAGGAGGCAGCATTCTGGCCTCTGTAATCAAATGGATAGTTCCTTCTGTGGGTGAAACGGTGAAAGTAAAAAGAAAACACTAGAAGTCTGTGCTGTTGGGTGCATGTATATATAAATGCACTACCTCAAAGACTCCCTTAAAAAGGTTTCTCCTTTCTGAAGTATTAAGAGAAAAAAAATCACAATTACTTGTTAACAGCCATGCATTTTAAAAAAAAAAAAGGCTCCAGAATAAAAGTACAAGATTTAAAATACTAATAATTCAGTTTTCAAGCAGCTACTCCACGACTAATTCATCCCATTAAGTCATCATACCTTGTAGTGATTTATGTTTGAAAGACCTGCCCTATGCAGAGGATAAAATCTGATGACAGAAATATAATGTTACCTTTGAAATCACTTTCTTCCTTAATTTGGTAAGAACTGTTTTATTAACAAGTAAACATGAGAATGAGAAAGTGTTTATTAATTTGAGAAAAATTATCAGCAGAATTATGCATATTTTTACCTTCTAATCTATCAAGTATAAATCTAAAATTAATGAACAAGTGAAAATACAAACTAAACAGCTCCTAACACTTTAAACCACATTTATGTTTGCCCAATTAATTAGAAAAAGCAGACTTAAAACACAATGAGACAATGCATGACTAAATCATACGTGAATCCATAATTTACATAAAACAAATGGTAAGAACCTACTCCTTCATAAATTTATGATTATATACGCTAACACTGAAGATGTTAGTACTTGACTATATTACTACCACCGCTATAAGCCTTTAGGTTATTACTGCACTTTTCATTTCAAATTACCTCAAAACACCTGAGAAACACAAAGAAGTACATATAAATCCCACACGGACTTCTTAAACCTGCATGAACAGATGGACACCCGCTGAGGACAGAGACAGAGGGAGAGCGAGATGGGGAGGGTGGAAGGGAGAGGCAGAGACGGGGGGGACAGCCAGAGGGGCAGTGGGGACGGTGGGGACAGAAAGACAGAGGCAGAGCAAGCAAGATAGAGCCAAAGTGGGAGAGATAGGTACAGGGTGCAGGAGAGAGGGGCAGAGGCTGGAAGAGAGAGACCAAGGCAGAGCAGCAGGCAGAGATAGACCGAGGGAAAGCACCAGCGTGGGTACAGAAGAGAGATCAGGCACGGCAGGGAGAGCAAGAGCAAGAGGAGCCGAGCGTGTGTGCGGCAGCGAGCACACAGCAGCAGAGAGCACACGTGCAGCGGCAAGTGGGCACACAGCACACAGGGACAGACAGCGTGCACCAGAGAGAGACACAAAAAGAGAGGGAGATGGACACACACAACAAAGTGAAAAATTACCTGTCTCAAACCCACCTGGAGGAAAGAAAGCACACCACAAGTGTGGGGTATCTCTCAAAATTAAGGGCAAGCTTAGTAGTAAAACATACAGATTTAGCCACTCAAGTCCTTGGTTATAATAAAATTACAATTTGCTTAATATGGAAGGGATTTTTCAATCTTACCCCTCAAGTGAGTGGCAGCACACCAAGAAATGCCTTCTCCCAAGACCTTTAAATATTGACAAATACAGGTATGTGTATGTGCACCCCTTTTACACCAGAAGCCTGCCTACAGTCTCATCCTCGCGTCTGCTTTTTCATACACCACACAAATGCATTAAATATTCACATCCTTATTAAAGTCACTCACAAAACTTGCCCACTTGGATTTTCTAATTCATATAAATCGTGTAAAACAGCAATACAAGTTCATCTGTGAATACCGTTTCTCTGCCAAACCAAAATCCAGAAGTCACATCATATGCTTCAGCAACCAGGTATTACGAGGAGTAAGAGGCCCACCATGCCAAATACTGACCAAAAGCAACCACCACAAATTAACAGGGCAGTTAATAAAACACACAAATGGAAACTTTGAAGACAGACGTCAAGGTAGTTCCCATGACACAGAAAACAATTACTCTTTCCCTAATTGCACATACGCAGGCAGCTACCACATGTGAACATCAGTGGCTGCCTGATCACACAGCCAAATGTACGTCTTTTGGACACGCAGCGGATGTGATTGTTGACAACCACAGCTAGTTTCTTATTGCCACTGTTTTTCACTGACACTGCCTGAATAACTGTTACTTCTGTGTATTAGAACACCTGGGACATCCTCCCTAAAGACAGTGCTCCTCTACTTTGCTTAAACAGCTCCTGCACCTCCTGTAAAACCTACAGAGCATAACCTAGGTACACAGGGCAATGCCACCAATCTGTATGTTGTTAGCCTCTCCCTGTTTGGGAATCTAGCACTTGTACATCAAGAATACATTACACATCCTAGTACTATCACAAAACTAGTCTGAGGTACCTAGATTTGCTTCAAGAAGTTTCTTTCATACCAGTTCTTACCCTTCTGCGCCTACACCTCAAAAAGAAGAAATTTATTGTGAGAGTATACTAACGCTTAATTATTTATACATGAATGTTTAAACCTTATCTGGTCTATATAGGGGCTTCACGCATTGGTTTTTAGGTCAAACTGTTTGCCATTAGTATTAATTACGTATTTCATCTAAAAGTACTTGAGACAATTCAGAATGAATCTTCTGAAAGATGACTTTATCTGAGGGCCGATAACCTCTTTCAGAAGAGAGAGTTGAGAGAACATTACCCTCTTCCTAAAGGTGTAGCGGAATTCACTTTTTTATTTTAATAAAGACTTGATAACCTTTACTGGTTCATTTAAATAGTCATCTGTCAAGCAAGATTACTAAAATTAGGAATCTGATGTTATGTCAGTTGCTCTTTTTTACCCTATATCCTGTATTTATTGGAGGCTTCACATACAGTTCCACTTTTTGTCTTCAGTGGGAACATTCAGGCACAGCCAGAACAGTACACCTTAAATCCTGTTCTCATGTGTTTCAGGTGTTTGAAAATAATACTGTATTTTCCACTTTCAAATTTAACTAAGGAACAAACAGTACAACCTTGTGACATAACATCCTTCACAGCAATTAAATACCAGGTGAGAGTGTTTCAAAGCTATAGCAATCGTAACATTTTACTCTTTGAGATACTACACTTCTTTCATTACTTATCCATCTCAAGTGACATTTTCAAACTATTACAGTAATTCTTGTTACAGTTTCCAAGAATTTAACAAATACCTACAAATTAAGACATACTTTCACTGCTTGGATGGGGCTTTAGAAGACACTCAATGCAAGGACATTCTTGTTGAATAACTTACATTTCAATCTATTATGTAATTTTGCAACTCAAGAGGCATTACAGTGCAGGCTTTGGAGAAGAAGCACAGAACTTTGTGCTCCACATATTTCATTTCATTAGCTCAAGGTCTATCACTAGTGTGTACAACACATTCTCTAAAAGATGCACACCACTTCCTATACAGCTTAAAAACTTTTGGTTGTGAATAACAGGGGGTTTATTTGTCTGTTTGATAAGCCCTGTACGCATTCATGGTATTTGGAATGTTGTATCCATTTGCTAGAAAAAAATCAATAGTCTGGTTTCACAAGATAATTAATTAATTATGCAACAAAAAAAAATCTCTGATGCTTAGTTCACAGTCAAGCAACTCCAGTTCATTATGCCAATCTTCTTTGCACTTGTCTCCTACAAAGTAAGCATATTTTTCCCAAGAAACATTCATAAAGATGTAACAGCAATTTAAAAATTCTGAGACTTCCTGTATTCCCAGTGACAAGGGATACAGATCACTAATGCTGCTGAGCCCATACGGTAAATTAAGGACAGCAGATTTCATTCAAAACGCCTTTAAGACCCAATTGCTCTCCAAAAAAATTAGAAGACAACCTATGCAGATGTGTATGCACATACAAATATACTAGCTTTTTTTCCTCCTCTCATACAGTGAGAAAGTGATACACACTGAACCAATGGATATAAAATTATTAATTACTGATTCCAGCCACCTACTATGAAATGGATGCATAATAAAAACAATGCAATCTTCTGTGAATACTCAATAGTTCTGACAGCCAGTGCTTCATCCCTACCATACTGTCTAATTTAGGATCTAAATTTTAATGCAGTTTTTTAAAGAAAGCACCAAATACCTATAAATACAGACTTGGAAAAAAACTCCTTATGTCTAATACTTGCACATAGTAAGGCCTTTAACTGAAAAGCACTTGTTACAGACTAACTATAAAATACATGTAGTAGTAGAGGTTATAGAGACCATGCATGCAAACAATTCCATCAGTTTTAATACTAAGTGTCCATAAAGTGATCACTAACTGCTTACCTCATTCAAGATTGGAGGACTGCTCTTAATATAGTTTTGCATACAGTGAATATCAATTAGCTGACTCCCAGCTCTAAAAGCAAGATGTCATAATAAAATCTCTATAATATACTTAGTTACCAAACAGGCACCATGTGACTAGAGACGAGGAAAGAGAAAAGGGAAAAGGAAGGGTGGAAGGGGAAAGGGAAAGGGAAAGGGAAGGGAAAAAAGAACTGCACAGTGAGACAGATCGTGAACCACTGATGCTGTCTGTGTCCATACAGAGAAACTGCGTGTAATGGGAGCTGCTGGGTGAACAAAGAGTATGCTTACAATACTGCACCACCAGTAAACTACCCAGCGCATACATTGCTATATGTTAGTTACACCACAAGCACTCTGTACAAACATGAAATGCAACTTTCTATACTTCTGTTTCTCTTCATCTTCTTGAGAGAAAGAAAGAATAGGCTGTCTTGCAAATGCTTATACAATCACTCTGAGGACAAAAAAGAATGGGGAAAAAAAAAAGGCAGCTATCACTCAGTAGGCCACCGAATTAGAAGAGCAGTATTTAAAAGCTAGCCATTTCCATGACAGCTTCTTTGAAAAGATATCACCTGTGGAACCTTTTGCACAGCCTTAAAGGGGATCATGACTGTACTGGGGAAACCTTTGCAATTCCACCCTCTGCTAGAGACATACAGCTGTGTTAACTAAAGTTCATGGGAATCTCAGGTGTTATGTATTGCTACTTTATTACGGAAACACAGTAATACACACCTAATTTAAATCTTTATCATACTGAAACGCATGCGTGCAAGTAAGTTGTGGATTCTCCTTCTCTGGAGATATTCAAGACCCGCCTGGACAAGGTCCTGTGCAGCCTGCTGTAGGTGACCCTGCTTCGGCAGGGGGGTTGGACTAGACGACCCACAGAGGTCCCTTCCAGCCCCGAACATTCTGTGATTCTGTAATAGTGACAAATGTCCAGCTTGTAATCTACCTTTCTTGAATATTTGATTTCGTGACCCTGTTCCTGCAATTATACGCTGCATCTAGAACAGAAAATCTACAATAAATTAAAAAAGGTTACTAGGAAAACTTACACACACTATGCAATACTTGCATTGTCTGACTTCCATACACTTTACATGACTAGCTTTCCTCTGTCTGATTCACACAGAAAAGCACAATGAAAGAAGTAGGCACTCAACTCTGCCTTTCTTTCTCTCACCGAGAAAACAAAGTGTTCTGCCTTTAGCAATAATATAGCACAAGAATGAAGTCACTCTCCAGCTGTAAAGACTAAGGAATAGCTTGTGTATAAGAAGATATAACAAAAACAATAAGGAGGCATTGCACAGAATCCATTTTCAGAGCTGAAAATAAGCACATTTTCATCTCATTTCTCTTTTTTCCCCCATTGTTTCCTCCTAATGAAATTAGTATTTTGAAACATACAAGTCTTTAAACCTACATGAACAAAACAGCTTCTATATTTAAGTATTCCAAAAAGCAGTTTCTTATAAATTAGGAATGCTCAAAACCCACCATTGCTTCTAAAAAGGTAATATGGAAAAATCTGATACTGACCAAGAAGCAGCACAAAATTCCTCTTTGTTTTTCCTGTTTTATTTACCTTGCTTAAATTAAGGGGGCAGGGGAAGAAAGGGAGGGGGGCACAGAGTGATATTAATTTTCCAATATAACATTTCCATTTTTTCCACGGTCAGATTCTCATCAGTTATTCAACATTGTAACCGCAAAAATCAGAAGTTCACATCATCTCTGAAACACTCTGTTCAAGAGAATACGTGGAAATGATTTATCTTTCAACTGTTGATTGCAATAGTTTCAAAGCTTTTTGTTCTCCACGCACTCAGAGCAGTCCAGCTCCTCGTTCCACCACAGATGCAAAAAAGGAAAAAAAAAAGAATTTCAGACTCTAACCTGAAACGCTACAACCTCTGGCCTGCCCTTCAGCCCTTCCACTGCAAAGGTCTCTAGGTGCAGTTTGGGTAGCTGCAGGGTGAAGTCATTCCTGGTTGCCGCAGTCCATGACAGCAAGGTCTGATCTCTGACCTAAAGGGAAAAAAACAGCATCAATGGTAATTCCCCTTCAGACACATTAACTGGGATGAACTGGGTCCCCCTGAGCCCGCTGAGTGGACTCGCATTGATCGCTGGACCTGAAATCCATGAATAAATTTAGGACTAATTGATTTTTCGTTGCAAATAAATCTCTAATTCAGAGCGCCGGGAGAGAATGTTAAGAAGAAAAAGCATCTTCCCCCGGCCTGAAACGAGACAGGAGGAAGGGACGCTGCGGGCTCACGAGCCCGCCCGGCACACGCGTTTCACGGACCCGTCCCCCGCAAAAACCTCGCAAGGAAGGAAACAGCAATTTCACTTCTGACTCAAACAAACATCAGCTCCAGAGCCGGAAAGCACACGGGACGGCGCGGAGCAGCAGCGGGCGTGCGAGCGCTGCCTCCCGCGGGGTGGTCCCTTCAGCCCCCCCAACAACGCCGGTCTCTCAGCGGCGGCTCGGCCAGACCCCGGGTGAGAACGAGTAACCTCGAACCAAGCACAACCAGCCCCGCTCCCCGGGGTCTCACCGCGACGGCCAGCCCCGCTCCCCGGGGTCTCACCGCGACGGCCGGCCCCGCTCCCCGGGGGTCTCACGGCGCCGGCCAGCCCCGCTCCCCGGGGTCTCACCGCGACGGCCGGCCCTCCCCGAGCCCCTCTCGGGCACCGCCAGTCCCGCGGGCACCTCGTGCCCGCCGCCGGCCGTTGGTGTCGCAGCGCCACCTGCCGACGCGCCCGCCACGCTGCCGGCTCGGCCTGGCCTTTCCCGCCCGTCGCAAGGCGTCGCCGGCCCGCCGGCGCGGGTCTCACACCGCGCGCGTGCGTGTAACGCGCGGCTGAGGGGCACGGCCCCCTCCGGGAGCCCGCAGCAGGCAGACCCTGACCGGGGGAGGGAGGAAGGGCCTTGGCGTGGCACAGACGGCGCCCGTCCAGTCGCGGTAGCGAGTGCTGCGGGAGTGATCTGCCGCCGCGAGCAGCAACGGACATACACGGGGTACACCAATTAAGAAAAGCTATTTTAAACAAATTTCCGTTCTCCTCCCTTGCCCAGAAGAACTCACCGAACGCAAATTAAAACGTCTGTTCATTTTAAACCCCAGATTACTTTTTTGCCACCGCTGACAAAATCAGACCTTTGTAAAACGCTGATTATGAGTGACCGCACTTCAAACAACAGCAGAGCCTTTGAAACCTGCGCCGGTGGAAAGCCAGCATGTGTAAATCCACCGACACAGAGAAGAAAAGATTTTACTTTATTTGTTGCTCTGTGCGGTGGGAATAGGGAGCCCAACATCTCCCAAGTTGACCTGAAGAAGTCCTGTCAATACCTGTGGCTGCCAAACATATGCACTATGATGCAATTTTTATAACGGGAAAGGTCCGCTACGCATTTTTTGCACACACGGTGCACGAGGTTCAGGAGATGCAGTTCTGTGGAACAAACACGCTCTCCAGAGTGTTCTGCCAGCATGTGTAATTCCGGTCAGACGTTAACCTTGCTGAATATAACAAAATGCATTACTTTAAACACACACACACATATGTACACACGCAGCCACACATACACACACTCGATTTACACTTTTATAGCTCGCACATCCCGACTTTTCAGTGTCTTTGCTGCCAGTATGCGCACAGATAAAAGAAAACATTAATGTGGATTAAGGTACTAAGAATTTATCAACATCAAACCACCAGTGTTTTGCCTTCTACCCTTCTGAACCGTAGTCAATAGATCTAAATATTTTACTGCACCCTGGCCAATTCATTGTTTGATGTTTAAAAACTCACCCAGAATCAAAGAAAATTTATTAAATTTCAGCCCCCAAATGAGATACTATTAGCTTTGAAAGTCAAGTTTAACTGCGATATTGATGATTCTCTTTTTTCTGTGACAAAATTCACGAGGGAAATCCCTATGTCAAAGTACAAAAGCAGATTGCTAATACTAGCGGGAAAAAAAACAATGTATAAGCAATGTAGGTATAACACACACACAACACTGACAGTGGAAGTCCTTTTAACCCTATTAGTTTCAAACTCTCCATTTCAGTACTGGGGCCTGATACTCGCCGAACAATAAAATACAAAAGCCATTTTTTACAGTGGCTGAATTGTGGTAAACATACACCATTAATATCACCACAGCAGAAAAGTATGTATCAGCTTGATGCAAAGATTTACAACTAAAAAAACAACCCCAGAACTTTTCGTGTTTGCAAATAGTTGGATTGTGAAGAGTGAATCTCATTACCAACATGCATACTTAGAAACAGAAAATGAAGCTAGCCTTTTCCTTTGAAAAATACTCACAAGGGTTCAGAAAAAATTCTAAGAACAAAAGACTGGGCATATACTGTACAAATATCATTACACTGCTTCACTCCAGGTGAAAACGGTCTTCAAGATGGCTACCTATTGAAGGCATGGAAAGCTACAACGGCCATGCCTGCATGGAATCATGCTGGATGGGATGTACCTATATGAAATCTTCAGAACTAATTTCATCACTTCCTGACTATTTGCTTTTTGAGATCCAGAAAGATACTGACAGGAGCTGGGAGACTCTGATTATTTCCTCATTCTCTAAGGAAGTAAGCATACTACTTGCACATACACTTACATTACAGAACTATTACGCAAAGGTAAAACTGCTGATTTTATTTTCAAAATGTTTTCGGGTTTTTTTTTATAGCTTGACAGGGAAGAAAACGATCTTATGTAGTTAAGCTTTACAACACAAGTTTCAGAGCTTTTTTTGTATTTAATGACACTTCTTTTTTTTCCTCCACATGAAGTCTAAAGCAAGACTATTTTATCTGAGACGTCTCCTTAGGCTAAAGAACTAATGCTATAATCTAAAAATCCCGATCAGCTAATCAGGCTTACTGCAATGATTAGAAATGTCTAAAACCAGTTCCACCTCTTTACGGTAAAAATTTAATAGAGATAAAAAATATATATACATTTATCTACAGCCAATGCTAGTGAAGATTTTGGCTATTTCTGATTTTGGTAAATGTAATTTTTTGGTAAACGTAAAAAGCTGCAAGAGCGATTTCACATGGAGCATAGTAAGTACTGTGACAGTGGGCTGCTAAGTATAATCGTTAGATTTTTTCATTTTAGCCTTATATAAATACTGTATGAAAACAGGCAAAATCACAAACAGACCCCCACAACTCTACTACAATACTCAAAACACTTTAGAACAAAGGAGCACAGTGACTTATGACAGTGTTTAACTTTTTAATTAATTAAGAGACCAATACAGAAGACAACACTATAGCCACTCAATTTAAAATCAATAAAATACTGATGAATTCAGATCAAAGATGAAACTGAATAATAAACTGAAGTCACACGATTGACTGAACCAACGTGTAGAATTTGATGGTCTAATTCTACACGTCCAAAAATGATATTAAAAATTCTCTGCTGATCAGAGATAATAATTTTGTCTACAGTCCACTTCTGTGCTCACTTCTTTGTTTTCCCTCTGCATAGTCTGAGCTGGTATGTCCAGATATGCCAACAGAGATAGTGTACTAAGTGCCAGCAAGTAGTAAATGGTATTAAGATGTGCTTACCCCCCGCCCCCAATGTCTTTGCCCAGTTATTGTGGGACTGGTAAAACGAAACTGAGATTTTAGTTCCTTATTTTTGACCTAATTCAATGCTTTCTTATGCTGAAAAGAAAATAAGATTATTTATGGATATAAACTTCACTATGTAAGCTATATAGGAGAACCTTCTATAAGTTCAGAGTTCACCAATTCTACATAAAAAAATAGTACCTAGAAAGTAAAATACTTTGGGCTTATTTTCCTTTCACTTCCTACTACTATTTTTAATAGTATATCATCTGCAGTTTAAACAGTGGAACAAAAACTGCAACAATGCAGTGATTCAGTGATAAGTGAATGGTAAACAATGATTTAGTCTGCTTGACTTTGAGGTGACCATGTTGCTGAGGTAACAGAAGCTACAAGTATGTCATGAAAATCATTCTAAAAGAGTGCAAGCAAAATGGTTTCTATCACCCCATTACGTGTTATGCATGTGACAGAATTAACAAAAATGGTTTTAGAACTTTTTAAAGCAGAAGTAGGCAGTTTGAATGCAAACCACATCTCAGTCTTAACCACAGTCTTGTAAATATGTGGCCGATTTAGCTGCACAATATCCACACCTCCAGCAGCCTCCAGGGAGGCTATACTGCAGAAATCCAGGACACACACACTTGCTGAACACAGTCCTTTGACTTCTTTGATGGGTAGTACTTTAAGAGAAGTAAGTTATATAGTAACTCATTTGAATTGGAAAATCTTTGTTAAAGTGGCACAAATGACCACGGAACTAAGGAGAAAAATAAAGAAGTATATACATTGGTGGACAGAATTAAAACCTTCATGAACACTCCCTAATTTTTTAATGTTTAGTTATGAATTGTTGATACTCTCTTACTCTATAAGAAAAAATACAAGGGAATATACACGAAGGAAGTTGCACCAACAATAGTACTGAACGCTGTTGGTAACAGTAGTTCTTCAAGTAAGTTGCCAATACAGATGATCTTTCTAAGGATATACCCATACACTGTCATTCCAGAGTACGGGCTCTCTAGAAAACAGTGATCACATGTGAATGGTTAGCCCTTTAAGGGAACACAGACCCCAAAAGATTTGCTGAAGTATTTGGCACGTGACATCCAAAGAAGTATATACCACAGCACCCTGTCAGATGCAAGAAACAACGTGTTAGTATCACCTGCTCATAAACACCAGAGCCTGAGTCTGCCCTGAAAAGGGCCTGTATAATCACGGACACAATAGTTGCCATCAGGATGTTTCAGGAATCAAGGATCGCTGAAGAAGTAGAAAGACTGCCTGTGACAAGACTGTGTTGCTTAAACTGAAGGCACTTTAAATCAAGCATCTGAAAACTGTAGCCACAATTACACAGTGGAACAGGTGAGGAATGAAGTTGGGAACCAAACCAGTCAATTGGATTGCAAAAAAAAAAAAACCCAACCCTCAGATTCTTTTTTCTCTTCCCTGCCCCCCCCCCCCCCTTCCCCAAAGGCTAAACCAAACTACACCAAACACAGCGTATCTTGCTTAGACAAAATAGTGCTGCGTAAGAGGGAAAGGGAAAAAGAGCTACACGGTACAGTTGAACGGATGCTTGTTATATGGCCACCACAGTTAGGTTTGAGTACTCATTAAAGGCTGGCAGATCGCTGCAAACTCTTTCATCAAAAGAGGGAATACATCCTCAAACGAAAGGGTTTGGCTTCGATAGTGGTTTTAAATAGCATTGTCACATACCCTGCTGTAGGTATGAATATAATTAGGTATACCAAATATTTCACTTCATTGAAAATCTACTAAAAACTTCTGTATTAGCATACAGATTTAGTGACTATCCTTTCTGATTACTGCCATGCAAATCTGTATGTATTTAATTACAATACAAGTAATTTCATAGGTGATTTTTAAAAGAACATTAATTACTGCATAACAGCGTTTGTATGAGGAGACATGTATCTCATAAAACCGATGTTTTGGGTATGCTTAGCTTTTCTTTTTTTCTATTTTTTTTCCTTTTTTTTTTTTTTTAAGGCTAGTCAAGATTCTGGAAATTAATTTTCAGAGTACAATACCATTCCAGGCTTACCTATAAGTTTAATTCAAGCTTTCTCTTATTACTACACACACACTGCATGCTCTGTTGAATAAGATGTTAATTTGATCCAGAGTTGTTTTTTGCAAACATTGACCACTGCACCTAAGCTTCACTGTAGTTCCGGATGTGCACTATAATACATCCCCTATGAATGCATTTCAGTGACCTTGGGCTGAAAATGAACCTACGTCTGGAGAAAATAACAGTTAATGTATTCAGTAATTCCACAATTCTCCAAACAAGGATTTTTCCTTACTAAAGGCAAACTACTCAAAAGTATTCAGCCATTTAAAAAAAAAAAAAAAGAAACAACACACCAAAAGACACAGAAGACAAACACACCCTGAAAATAGTTATTTACATATGTCCAAACTGAAAAGAGCTAAGCACAGGGATATGACATTTGGCAATGTCTTATCTTTAGTTTGTCAAGGTTTTTAAATCCCTCTTGAGCTGGAGTACCATTTTTAGCTTGGCTAGGTCAGAATGACACTGAACAGTATGAGTGATGACACACTAGACAGCTATATGGACAGAGTTGTCATCAGCAAGCCAGCTGTGCTAACACCTGTATGTCCTGCACAACTGATCCTTAGGAACAAGGATCAAGAAAGTCAGATTACTAGGGGGGGGAAACAAAAGTCATTCATGAAACATTGAAATGAAGAGGTGCTAATACTAGACGGAGGAGGAGAAAAAGTAACCTGTTTACTGGATTTTTTTATTATCACAGAGAAATAATAGCTTGTTTTCTACTATAAACTTCTTACAGCAGTATATTAAAAATTTTAATATTCTAATTGGGTTTTCTTTGTGATTTTATTCAATGTACACATACCCACTGCTTCAAAAGGCTTATGATAGTACTGGTTTAGAACCACCGAGGTCCACAGCGATAAACAAACCCTGAGCACACACACACACACGTACACAAGCAGGCTTCCCTCACTTCACGTGTCTGAACACACAGAAGAACCAGCTCTGGGAGTGATGTTAGACTAGGGAAAAATTTGCAAGTTGGGATCTCTAAAACAAGAGCTTTTAAATCATTATGGACATAACTAAATAATATGATAGACTACAGATCCCAGTTAACTCAAAGAAATGTGTCTGATCAGTACACTTCAAAGTATCAGGTCACATCTGTTAAAGTCTAATTGTGGCACCTAACTTAAGCCTCATAACTGTTCTGTTTTTTCAAGGCCTGATCAATTTGTGGTCTTCTTGCTGAAACTAACAATTAATGACACACTGAGCATTTTTACTGATGTAGTCACTTGTATATGGACTTAAACCTATTGTAGATTAATTTCTTACACGCCATAAAACAAGCATCGTAAGTAAATGCATTTTATTGCTATGGACCACATCAGAAATAGCAATCTAATGCTACAACATTACTAATCCTCAAGTCTTCAACAGTCTCACTCCATCTCCAACTGTCTCTTTGTCTGGTATTAAAAACATCATTAAATTGGATAAAGAAAGATAATTTTGTCTTTGTATTTTATAAGTATATAACGGGATGGATCATACAGTGTTTAGATTTTTTCCAGCTGATTGAAATGTGGGGCCCAAATTCCATGCATAGTCAGTTTAGGGACATTTTGGAGAAGACAACAGGGGTGGAAGGTGAGCAGCAGTGAGGCAATGAAACACGGTGGTGTAAGGATTTCAAGGCATGACTGCTGACAGGTCTGTGTGGAAGCCGTCCTGTCAGCTGACGTATGAACCTTCCAGTCAGCAGAACTTAAGTGCATTACAGCAGTGGACAAAGAATAATTTTTCTGACCAAGTGCCAAAAGGAAAGGAGTAGACCAGAAAGATGCTTTGATCCCTGAACTGTCCCAAAATGTCAGAATGAGTGGGCTGCTAATCAATATTGGGAAAAAAAAGACTTTCTGAGGGAGGTTTTCTTGTGTTTTTTACGGACTCATAATCACAGCTCATCAGCTTCACAAGGTAGTGGGTAACAGTCTAAACATGTGATGACGTGGTATTTTATTAACCTGTTAAAATGGCCAGATCACACTGCACCAGGTGTAGGTGCCCAGGCGCTGGTAGCAGTGGGGTGACAGGGGTGGAGAGACCTACCTCTGTGAGGTGGCCCCATGCCACACAGTCCACTCCAGCCAGCTCCAGCAGACCCACCACAGAGCACGGCTGAGCCCCTCAGTCAAGCTAGTGGCCCCACTGTGAAAACGTATTTAAGAAACAAGAAAAACCACCACACTGTCAAGAGGAGGGAAGAAAGAGAGTGAGAAACCAAACACCAAAGTCAGAGAAGAAGCGGGACACGGCTGGGGGGAAATGCTTGAGCACTGGGTCAGGTATTTCCCTGCAGCCCACGGAGATGACCACGCTAGAGTACATGTCCACACTGTAGCCCGTGAAGGACACTACACCGGAGCAGGTGGATAGTTCCTGAAAGAACTGAAGACCATGCAGAGCCGACACTGGAGCAGGTATTCTTGAAGGACCAGAGCCCATGTGGAGAGCCCACCATGGAGCAAAGCAACAGTGTGAGGAGGACTGACAGTAATCCCCCCTGCGCGTCAGGGCACAGGCAGAAGAGTCCAAATCTATTTTAATAAAAAAATTAATTTTACCCAAGTCAACTCTGTTTTACCTGCGACAGTAACTAGTATGCCATCTCCCCATCCATATTTCAGCGCACAAGCTTTCTCATCCTATTTTGTCCTCCTGTCTTGTTGACGGGGAGTGAGTGAGTGGCTGGGTTGGCATGTGGCTGCTGGCCAAGGCTAACCCACCACAAGCACTCAGACTGAGAAGGAATACAAAGGGGAGGCTGAAGATTTTAGCAGAGACAGCATACAATTATTTCGCCCATTGATGCGATTACTGTAACTAATAAGTCATTAACTACACATGTTAAAGAATCTAGTTGTGTAAAATGAACAGATTTAATGTCTCTTACTCTGTTTATGCCAACATGATATTAAGAAGTACAGAAGAAATTAATAAGGAAATACAGTTTATCAACAAGTATAACAAGGGCATGTTTATAAGAAAAAACTTCTCAACGTATTTTTAGAAGGAAAGCGTTTCAAGAAATCATTTATTTTTCATACATAAAAAAAGACTGCAGATGGGGTTTAAAATACAACATTTACTTAAATGCCTCTTTTCTTGATGAGAAGATTTTAAAGAAAACGCTTTATGTTTGAACTTCAAGCAGATGAAATTTCTTCTAAGAACTCTTCTAGCAAAAATTAATTCATTTGTGTTACCATTTTGCATCTTACATTGGGTGCTTTTTTTTTTTTAAATGAACTAGTCAAGTCATGAACACAAGTTCTCTAAGACAACATTCAAACCTGTTCTACTTTGCCAAGTTTTTCAGTTTAAGGCTATCTAATAGATTCTAGGGAAGAAAAAAAAAATACTGCATCTGTTTAGCTATTACCTTTTGTTCATCTTTAACACAATGAGAATAAAACTGAACAAAAACAAAATCTTCTTGAGGTCCTTTTGTTTGCCCTTGATGGTGGTGTTTTTTTTAAATTTGGCAAAACATTCACTTTGTACTTTGATATTTGTATTCAATATTTAGATGGCACAAAACCAAGAAAGATTTCTTATTTTAATGGTATCAGGAACTCTTGTGCAAAAATCCAGCTCCAGGAGTCAGATGAAGATAGCTAACATGACAAGACTCAGGGTAAGAGAAACAATAACCTTCTAAGGAATACCTTGCAGGTTATGAAGGATATGGAATGAGCTGCTAAAAATATTTTCTCTCTTAGCATAGCACACGCTCAAGTTTTTCAACATTTACGCTTCATAAATATTCATGATGATTTAAAAAGGTGGCTCTGAAATGGTCTTAAAAGAATCACTCTGGGCACAAACATGCCCAAGCACTCGCTGATAAAGCCAAATGTACGATACTAGATTCTCCATCCAGTCACAGGGGGGACAGCAAATGTTGTAAATGATCCCTTGTCTAGAGCTGTATTAGAAGCATGCACAGAGACTGTCTCTCTCAGCTCTGCTAGTTCTTGCTTTGTTTGCTGAACATTACACCCAAATACAGCCAAAGGCAGATGACCTACATAGCTGCATTCTGGAATTCTTGTAGTGGTAGAGCACAGAAAAAAATGAGGTCGCTTTAATGGATATCAGTGTATACTGTCTTATCCTGAGTCTAACTAAGACTGCTAAGCATGTCTGTAAAATCCCACTGAGCTCCAGGCAAAAATTTAGCATTATGCATTGATAACACAGATCCTGCAAGTGATGCGGTGGAATTCTGTGGGTATTTGCTCATGAATACATCAACGTAGAAATATCACAATGTTCAGTTTCCAAGTCCTGTAAATGTATCTGCAGCTAACAGTAATACTTGTTCAACTCCAGATGATTCTAAACTTTATCCATTTTATTTTGATTCTTTTTTTGAAAACAAAAGCAGAATTTCTATGAGGCAGACAGACAGACTTGTGGTTCCTTTACCAGTATTTCATCTACTTCATCACGTTCCGATTTTTCACTGTGTGAGAAAACATTTAAGAACAGTGTAAACTTCATAGTTTACACATCAGCCATGTTCATTAATGTTAGATAATTAGCTACTATTATGATGTGCGGTTTACATTACAGATATTTCCCAAAGAAAGATCAATAACTTCCCTTTGTTCTTCTAGGATAAAGGATATGTCAAATTATGAATGATTTACAATCAATTCTTTTTAGCTCCTGCTGAAAGGAGCACCCTGACATTTCTAATTCTTATTTTTTCCTCATTCTTTGGACTGACAAACCAGAAAGAATAAACTACTCTGCTACTCAATAATAAGCTATTTGGGCCTAACAACTATGCATGTTGAGAACTAAGAAGCAGATGTAACTAAAATTCTCAAAGAAAGATGGCAGTTTCTTGATCAATTCACTGTATCAGGAAAATCAGTACTAAGCATGTGACTTTCCCTATTCCCCAGACACTTCAGTCCTTGTGCATATACATCACTGCTTTCTAAATCAAAATGTAGACTTGCAATCCAGAACAATAAATTTTCAAGGCCAAGGACATGTTACTGTACAAACTAGCACTTTCTGCATTACATAGATTTCGCAAGCTTAGAAGAAGCCAGTATGAGGAAGATGGGGACACAAAGGAAAACACCATCACCTATCAGAACATTTTGCTGCAGATAAAACACACAGTTTAGGTACTGTCACTTTTTGTGAAGGTTAAAGGAAAGAGAAATTTGAAAAAGGTATCTGAAAATTAAATTAACAGCAGTTTTGGTGGGCACAGAAACTAAAATAAGGAATAGATTCCCACGTTGCTGGAAATTCAAGATGTGATAAGGGAAATGAACACTCCAAGGTAATAAAAATACTTCTTTTGCTCTGTGTTGCTCTGGACTAAAATCAGTCATAAACCAATCAGCAACTAAAGCCACACTTAGAAACAGCCCTTTCTTCCAAATAATTAAAATATACAGCTTTGTTGGACATTCAAATAATACTACACCAGGGCAAAATAGTACAAGTCAGAGAGACAACTTAAGATTATTCCTCAATTTAAAAAAGTTTTAAAAAAAAAAATCAAAGTTTTTGATTACAGGTTAATACTTACTGTCTTTTCCTTATTTTATTTATTATGTATCAAAGATTAAAGTAGCATGCACAAAGCCAAATGTCTTACAGCCACCACCTCTGTGACCTCACCTGATGACCTCCACCTTACTCAGTAGACAGAGTTAACTGACCAGCAATTACAACTTGTTTGGATGATCAATACTCTTCACTTGGTAACCAGAAATAGTGCTCAGTGACTGAGGGAAGGAAGGTGAATTTTGTAGTATATTGAAAACAAGAAGTCTGCATACCACAAAACTGTATTTTATTTTACAAAGTATGAATAGTTTTTGGAGATGAAAGAAGCTGAAGGTGGAAACTTAAAACACTAAGGAAAGGAAGTTGCTCTACAACAACTTCTACTCTCCTCCTTCCCTTAGACTAAGAAGTTGTAAAACCTCACTGTGTTTGGAAATACAAATGCAGAGGGAATACTTCAAATTCTTACCTTATGAAGAGTGTCTTCCACAGATTTCATATGACTAATAATCAATTCTTTGTCTCTATGACAAGAGGAAAAAAACCAGAATAGTTAATACCACCGAAGGTCTACTGATGTAGAAATTAATTTTTTCCTACTTTATAACCATCACATCTTTAAAAATAATTGTTCATAACTCGAACTGCTATGTTTCTATTTCTCCTTTTTATATCTCCAATGCAAACCCCAGAAAATAGTTCCGGGATCACTGTTTGGCACGTTTCCATACGAAATATGCTTCTGTTGTGCATAAGGAATTAAACTAGTTGTACTTATAGGCATATCAATGAACAACTATCATGTTCCTGGAGAAGAAATCTGCTGTCTTGGATAAAAGGGCATGTTCAATGGAGTCCAGGATTTAGCAGGAAAAGATTACATTCTCATATTGGAAAACACTGACAAATTCTAAGTTTTTCATCAATTATATGGGCCTAGCAACTATGTGCTTACATGCAGGTAAGTCTGTCTTCTCTGAACTTGAACATTCCCCTGGTCCTTTCCAAAAGCAGTCCAGTCAAGAATCCTATCCTTACCAAACAGAAGTTTGGGAGAATGAAATACTACTCCCACGCCTTTTTGTAGATTGGGGCTTCAGTAAGAAAGACAGCTTTGATCAGTTATGGTGCCATAAAAAAAACCCTCAGCTTCATCTGATGCATTGACAGAAATGGAATTAAAATTGCATAATACCATATGACTACGGAGAACAGGACAGTGTGGCCAACAAAACACCATATGAAATCAAATGGAATCTATGTCAGAAAAGCTGATACACCTTAATATTCCAGGACTGTCTTCTACCTTGCCAGTTCTCTGAATATTTCATCTAAGCTCTCACAGTTCCTAAAACAGAAGACAAGGCCATGGTGGTGTTCTGCCTGGAATGACTGCTGCTTCCTCACATCTTGATTCATACAATCCTAACAGCAAATTCAGGAAGGCAGACAGAAAAGCAGGATTGGCTTCTACATTCCTAGTAAAGCTATCACATAGACTTTTCTCTTTTCAGGATCCTGCCTTTCTTTGGCGTAGACAGACTGACAGTGACATGCTGTTCACCTTCTCTGCTGGCCTCATTTATGTAGCGACTGATACTTGAGTGAAATCGGTTCCAGAGAGCCAGTTCAACACCATTAACTTCTAAGTTTGTTACTGGCATAGAAGTCAGTCTTTACCTTGCATATTCTCAGGTGTTCATCATAAAAAGGAAAGTATCTTTAGATAGAATTTTGCACCCAGGTTAATAGGTGGTCCCCAGGTTCTTATTTTTTTGAACAGAAAGCCCTCTGACTACAGCCGATTTATTATTTTAAAAAACATGTTAAAGTCAGGTAATATTTGCTTATAGCACCTAGGAAAAAAGTTTGAAAAAATGAATCTACTGCACCTACATCTTTATTTCATATATTCATCAACTCCTACAGGTGTAAGGGAAATTCAGATTGGATCATAGAACTGTTCTTTAGAATTACCATGCAGAAATGTAGTTCAGGCATGAGGAACATGCTTTATATCATCTTTTACACAATAGCTGGGGTGAAGGCTTCATAGAGAGTTTCTATCTAGCAGAGAAATAACCAAAAGGCTACTAAATTTCTGTCAAGTTCACTGCTATCAGACACTTTTATTAATACTGCTTCCTACTGTGGAGGAAAGTGGAACAGAACTGCTGGCTACCATTACAAGAAAATCAAGATGGCCACCCTGCTATCCTTTAAAGCTGTACAAAAGATTAGGGAAGAACTTAAAACACACCCATGCATTGCTTACAATCACTCAAGTTATGGAAGAGCTATTAAAATGAGATTTGCTGGACAAAAGTAAAGTCTATTTCACCTACTTTGCTTATATGTTCCAACAGGAAAAAAAGACATTTGTTATGAAGAGCTGGTAAAACAATAAATGGTATGGGTTTTTTCTTCGTCAATATTCAACTGCTATATACAGAAATAAAACCAATTTTAAACCCACTTCATGTTAAAATAACCTTTTTGAACATAAGAAGGGCCACAGGGAATGAACTTTACTAGAGCACATAAAATAGGTTGGGGCAGGGTGAAAAGGAGCAAGCTTTCCAGAACAAGTCCTTCTTCAGGTCACATCTGTTTTAATACACTCATACTAAATAACATTTGTTATTTTAATTATTTTGTTAAACATTTCACTGATAACTATATTAATTACATTATTTCACTCAGGCATAGAACCCTTAAAGCTACTGTTCTTCAGAGGTCAAATCTATCCCAGGTATAATGAGAAATTTTTTTAACTTTTTTAAAAATCTTAGCCATGGACCAACAATATTCAACATACATACTACAATAAGTGTAACAGACAACAGAGTCTGCAAAGATTTATTTTTTATCTGACTATATGACTGTAATCTCATTCAAGTCAATACAACTACGAAGTCAAAGGAAACACCTTTTGACTACCATTCTTTACAAGATTGGTCCCTGAACATTTCCTTCCATTCTCCAGATTACGGTATAAAAAGGCATGGGTTTTATGTCTAAATCCAAAACTCTGAAATCATCTGAAACATCTATGCCATTCCACAGAGGAAACTAGGTCCAAAATGGGTTTCAGCCCCTTTGGCAGCTAAGGCCTGTCACCTAGCTGATGCTTCAGTATTTATTATAAAGTAATTGTATCTATAAAATGTGGAAATAGAGAAAACAAGCAATCATTTCTTAAATAAACAGAGCATTAGGGATCTGCCAAAGAGATGTTGTCAAATCAGCACGGTAACTGGCAAACAAAAACGCCCATGCTATTTCAGGACCCAGAATTTGGAATGCTATTATGGGATAACAACAGAAAACATACCAACTAGTATCTTGAACTGTTTTCTTTTTAGAAGACTATCACTGAATTTCAAAGAGAGACAGATGTACTTTTGTTTTCTAGCATTACATTAGCCAGGGCTAAAACCCTGTGCATGAAAGTAAGAATTGATCTTTTGTCTGTTTTAAGTGATCTCCCCAAGGTCCCAGTGCTCACTTCGCTGCCATGCAGAGGGCACTCTCTGCATCACGGATGCTCTCTTTCAGTCGACGCCTGTCCTGCTCCAGCTGGGTAAGAAGTCTATTGCACTGATGCAGAGATTGATCTTTTCTTCTCAGCTCCATCTTTGCCTCGGAGAGTCTCTGCAAGCAGACAGAAAGCAGAGTTATTTGTCAGCCCAAATAATTAACTTCAATTTATGCCATAGGCTATTAAACAAAGTTGAAAACAGACTGACTGTGAAGTAGATTTGGACCATTACATAGCAAGGTTTCATGAATTCTCTAGCAAAAGCATTACTAACTCACAACCCTCCAGTTTTTAGTATATTGCCTACGTACAAATGTGTTTTATAAAGTGATTCATTGATCAAACAGGTACATATACTATGCTACAGCTATTATATTTACAAATACCAGATCTAAACACAGTGGAAATAATCAAGAGTATAGCATTAAAGAGAAGAGAATGTTTTCAAAACTTATTTTTAAATGAACATTAAGGAAAAGAATTCACAAAGAAAGAAAGGAAATAAACAAAGCAGCATTTATTTAAATATTCTGCACTATTCAGAAACTTCAACGCTAAAAAAGAAAATAGGAATGTAATATTCTCTGCTAGTGCATTAAGTACAGTTTTGCTGCAATTTTTGCTAAGAATAAATCACTATTTTGTGGTGCTTCCACTATTTTAGCATAAGTTTTCCAATATGCAAAATAGTACGTGCATTTTTTTAATGTTTCTCTCTGGCTTACAATTAACACAACATGCTTTGAATCAATTCAGATTAATCCAATAGATGACAAATCAAACACACAGAACTAATACAGAAGCTGGCTAGTTGCTACTCCTTCCTGCTGGGATAAATCAATACTTTTATAGATTGGAGTATTAATAATGTGATTTCATAGTTTGCTAAATGTTACATGTTACTTACAGCTGTTAATTGCCTTTTTAGAAAGCAATTATGATAGGTGGCTATAAACATTCTTTTACAAAATGCAAATTCCCCGACAGATTCTAAACCAATATATAAGGATAGAGAAGGCTACACATTTCCAAGACTGAGCTCTTGCACCTTGTTTTCAAAATTTATGGATGTGTTTTCTGCCTAAGTTCCAAGAATGCTCTGCATAATTTGTACTCAGGAGTACTTGTCCTGAACTGTGGAATATGAAAAATATGTATTATGCTGTGGATATGTATTAAGACCAGCGTATGTAAAAGGCTGACAGAATTCAAGGCAATTCAAAAAACAATATGATAGAGAAGATTTCTACAGAATAACAAAGCACAGCATAAAACCATATAATCTTGCAAAATAAACTGAAATCTCTGGTTTGGCGTAAGTTTTCTTCAAACATTTCTCAAGACAAAAAAGCAGCCTGTTATTTCAATACTGCATTTGGAAGGCACAGCACCACTACCTGAACTCTCTGTTCAGCAATTTAGAAAATCCAGGCTGAGATTAATCGTTGCTGTAAGAAAAAAAGTGATCAGGAGTTTATTTAAGAAACTCTAAACCACAGAAATGTTAATATTAGTGTTGCTCAAATTACTGCAGGTTGAATAACTGTATTCTGCCTCTTACGTCATTATTGGAATGCTATTTTTCACCTAAGGAAAGATAAACACACAGATCTCATTCTCCCACTGCATTATTCACATAAAGATGTCCAAAACCAGAAGCGCCACTTTCAGAAGTTCTACCCTAATGCCACCAGCAGCTATCAAAGTCCTGTCTGAACAGCTGAATTCGTGAACAGTCAGATTTTCAGAAGAGTTTTTTTCCAATAAACCAGATATGGATTAGCAGGAATAAAAGGAGCAGTCTTTAAGAACAAAGAACATTATCTTCTACCATTTATTGTGTTTACTGTCTGTTTGTTTTAGGCTAAGCTTGCATCAAAGAAACAGCTCTGAAAACCAAGTTGAGTCCCCCACTGCCCGCATTCCCACCTTTTGACAAACAAAATTTATTGAACAGAGAGCAATGTCTCTGGTGCCGATGCTTTGTCCACCCCACTTTCCCATCTGATTGAAAAGTCTGCTTTGAAGATGCAGTCACAGGACTGAGCTCTGGCCAATGCAGAATAGATAATTCTGCTAATATTTCGATGCAAGCAACTTTTGATGTAGAGGCTGGTAGAACAGAGTCTGGCTCTCAGATGCTAGTGGTCTAAATGAGTGAAGAAAGACAGGATAATAGGAACATCATGCATATTTATTTCATTTTTATTAGATTGCTATCCTTCCAGAGAGGCTGAAGAGTTGTCTGCTCCCGCATAAACCTTTCATCACTGACCTCAAATGGTGAAGAGACCCACTAAGTGTCAAAATCATCTGGGAGCTGCTAACTAATCCTGCTTACCAATTGCAAGCGCAGGCCTATTAATGAGGCAATAACAGGGATGAAAGCATGAAGTCTAACTCTGACATGGCCAGCAATCCACCCTAGCTGGTGACAAAGCAATAGAGAAAAGATTAAATCAAATATCTCACTGAACAGCTGCTTTATTATATTCAAAACTTCCACCATTATTTACAGAAATCTCCAACAGATTCAGACTTTACCTATCAATAATATTGCAATACCTAAACAAAATGTAAACTGATTTTAGCTCTCTAAAAGCAGTTTCAGCATTCACTTGAAGCTCCTTGCTACTGTGGGTTAAAGTCAAGCCCTGGAAATTGCTGAAATACAGTGTGGAGTATTCTAAAGTAATGGCTGCTAAGCCTCTCTTTTTTTCCTTCTTCAGATTGATCTAATTAAAACCCTTGATAAACTTTATGGACTCTAATATTTCCAGCTGAGTGACTGAAACCAAGAGGGTGTGCCTCAAGGCAGCAAGGCAACAATGATAAGCAGCAGGTTAGCCACTAATTTCTCAGCCAGGGTAGATAGTGAAAGTGTGATGTTCTGATATCCAAGAAAGTGTTCAGGAGAGAATAGGATAAATCAAGTTTAATAACTCTGCTCCTAATTGTTCCCTCAATGCTCCACTCTAATTACTTGGAGAACTCTCCTGACTGTCACCTGATATTAAGTTGTTGGAGGCTGAGTGTGGAGCAGTGAGATAATCAATAAACATTTAGTGGGGAGAAGAATGAAGATCCTGTTAAGCAGTGGGAACCTGCAGCACCCAAAGCCCTTCTGCTCATGAGAAAACCTATGGGAGAGCCATAGTGATTGCAAAGCAATAATCCAAAGCACTGTTTTTAGGCCTTGAGGCCTTTAGGCAACAGTACATTTGAGAAAAAAAGGTTAACACGGTCACCCTAATTACAGCCCATTTTCACATTCTTCATATATAAGCGAAGACAAGCCAATTAGGTAGAAAGGAAGATAAGGGAAGTTTTATTTGTATACTAATTAAACCCCTGATGAAATTAAAGGAAAAACATACAGCTCTGTAATTGTGTCTGAGAAAGGTCACTTCAGGTTCAGTTATCAGAAAAGCACAGCCTTGAGATATTTCACTTAATCCACTATATAGCCCTTATTTTGCTCCCCAGGTCTTAGTATTTACAAAAATAAGAAAATTTCAAAACCTGATAATGCATTTATCTTGAAATGTTTTCTGTGGACAATTACAATTGTTAGAAAGTTGAGGCTACACATGATAAGAAGAATGAAGGTTTTAAAAACCTACTATGTCTGCACATAGTTCTGTGAAGATGCTGAGCTTTCACTTTCAAGAACAAGTGACTCTGAACCAACTTAGAAGCCAAACTCCAATTAATTGACATTTCATAAAATGCCAGTTATCTGTTTAGTTCAGATGTTTAGGCATTCAGGTGTTAATTCAGACATCACTGCACTCCTCCCTCTACCGTCCACCCAATTCTCATTATCAGTTGAGTTTTCATCAGAATCCTTAGCAGTTCCCTTTAGAGATACTTTAGATTTAGGCTTTTTTTCCCCATAAACTGGGCATGAAAATCCATTTGTTGGAGGGAAGAGCAAGTAACTGATTGCACTGAAGAAAAATCTCATTGGATGTCTGTCAGCTGTGTCCTTCCACAAATAATTTTAATAAGTTTAGGTTTTCCAGTGAGGAATCTCTTTCTTCAAAAGCAGTTACAAAAAAAAAAAAAAAAAAAAAAAAAAAAATCAAAGTTTAACATTGTCATTTTTTATGTATAAAAAAACCACTCTATTCAAAATATAACAGATGGACAGTCATTCTAGATGAACGATGACAGTCATACAGTTTAAGTTCATGCAAAGCATGTGTAACACATTTATACTGAGAGCATATTTTCCAAGATCGACTACAGCTAGATCAAACTGCTTACTAAATTTGATCTAAATTACACAGACACAATGGAGCACTACAAGATATTCAAATATACTGCAGTATGTGTATTATGAACTAATTTGCGAAATTGCAGATTTTGTCTTCAGGATGAAGTTTTACATGTATGTTTTCCATTTAGATGCAAAATACTACTTTTTGAAAGATCTGTACACTGACTACATCCTGAAAACTGTCCTACACACACATAAGTAATAAAATTGCACAATGAAAAAAAACATACAAAGTTTACCTAGCATCCATTCCTCCACCAGCTGAAACACACTTCCCTTAGAGAAGTCTTGCATCTTCCAAAGGCCCAAATCCAAAAGGTACAAGAATTTACATTAGTATTTAATGCCAGCTGTATTTTTAGTGTGCATGACTGCAATGCAAACCAAATTACATTAGCTCAAACTACACAGCTGAATTTCCACAGGACACTTTCTGAAAAGAATTCTTACTTATCAATAACACCTCAAAGCAACTTCTACTAAAAAAGGAGATTAAAAAATCACAGGGAAGAAAATGCTGTGGCAAAAAAAAAAAAAAATCGTAACTGAGACTTCTCATCAATAAATGAAAAAAAAAAGAGAACATCTAAGACATACATTTAGACTTATGTCAACAAATAAGATGGATTTACATTTCTCAACTGGAAACTAAACTGCAGTATCAACATATGATATTCGGATTTACCGTGTGTTTCATAGTGGCTGCAGTAGTGTTTTAAAACAGTTTGAAATGAACTCCATGCGGCTGTTCTGCTCTTGCAAAGCAGAGTTAACCTAAGGCCGACCACCTGTGACATCCCTTCAATAACAAATGTTTTCACATGCCCTTTAAACTTCTCTAGGAAAAGAAATACAAGTACTCAAAAGGACATCTGAATAAGCTGCATCTGCTTTGCAGAAAAAGCAGTGGGGTTTTTTTAACCTCTCTGCTGCTGGACCCTCATTCTGACAGCAGCAGTCTTTTCATATGCTGGCATTCTGAGAAAGGACATACTTGATGATGCTTTGAAGCATGTGATATAGCATGGAAGCAGGTAAGCATAGCTTACAGGTCATAGCTTATCTAACAAGGTGCAAAATGGCTCTTCATGTCTTCAAAAGAGCCCTGTGTAATGAGGTCACAGAGCATGAGTGGGTCTACTAGGCAAAACAGTAATGCCAACCAGCACAATGATTTTAATAAATAACCAACACAATATTGATGAATGAAGGGGCACTTGCAGACACATTTTCACCTTTCTGAAACAATATCAAATACAATTGCTTGTGAAGGAAGAAATTCTTTACAATGAGGGTGGTGAAACACTGGAACGGGTTGCCCAGAGAGGTAGTGGAGGCCCCATCCCTGGAAACATTCAAGACCAGGTTGGACAGGGCTCTGAGCAACCTGATCTAGTTAGTGGTGTCCCTGCTCGCTGCGGGGCGGTTGGACTAGATGACCTCTAGGGTCCCTTCCAACCCAAAACTTTCTGTGATTCTATGATTGTTTTATATAAGAAATAGTCATAATATTCCAGCACAAACAAGCTTTAGCCAAATCAGTATCATAAAAGAGTCAAGTAATCATCTAAAGGCAATGATAAATTAAATGATGGTGCAGGTAGCTCAAAAAGCAGATGAGATATACAGTTACTCTGCAAGATCTAGAACCTAATATTAAGAAACATTTCAATAAAAATTTATTCGAGAGTCACTCAATGAATTGGATGGTGAAAATGCATACATTTTCATCTGGCAAGAGATTTTTCTTACAAAAGTCATTCAAAATTGTCGGCACACACATTGTGAAAGCAAGTGGCATTATCTATGTATGTCTGGACAGCAGTCCATTTATTGACTGAAGCATAGCTCTCAGACATCCAAGCAAGTTTAGGAACCACAAACATTTTACCTGCAGTGTTTCAGGCTGGATTACAGCGCCTCAAAGACCTCAAGCTAGGTTTAATATCTCTGTGCTACAATGCAGACTTATTTCTCAAGAGAAAATCTATTCCAATCAACAAGAAAGGAATGCATTTTTCAATTGCATTAGCTCAAAACGTTTAGCAAAGGCAGCTGAAAATGCTTTTTGGCAGTCATGGAGCTGTGTATACTTTAAACTCACTGTGAATTAAAAGAGTTTATTAATTTAAACACAGTAGCTATTCCTGAGTACTTCCACATAACAACACTTCTTCCAGAAGAGACATCCTATGTTCATGTCACACAGCTTCAAAGTAAGTAAAACCAAACAAAACTTTAAAAGTTTTTATATGGAGTAATCACAAAATATAAACTGCCCACACATAGGCTAGATCCTCAAGGACTGTTAGTATTAACAAACTAAAACATTGGTGTTCAAATGTGTTGCTTAGGTACACTGCAGCATTTGAAAAGAAACAGAAGTTGAAAAAGTTGAGGGACACCCTTTTGAATACCAAGACGCACTGGGCCTTCCAGACATACACTAATACAATCAGAGATAATAATTAAGCCCTGCTTTAAAACAATGTTATGGAAAATGTTAAAGCACATAATAAAATTTATGCACGTGATAATCTCAAAATTTATCATCTTCTGAGCTAAGTGAATTATGTAGGTATTACCGGAAAGCTGCACAGAAGCTTCCTTAATGGAAGACAGACAACTGTAGAAAAACCCAGGCTTTACCACTATGAGTTTTAAGCGTATTAGAAAAACCCTTGATGTAAATTGAGAATAAATTTTTGGAATTACATGTGTGTTGGCATGAGTACATGATCATTCAGTCCTCATTCACATCTCACATGTTACCTCAGGACTGATGTTTCTTCTTTCCCCATAGAAAAGTATATTCCTCTCCCACCACAATACCTAAGCCTGTACAACTGCAGACTAGCCAAGACGGAGCCCTGCAGGAGCAGCAGCTTTCCTGTGCTTCGACAGTGTCATGCTTAAGTGCCACTGAAAAGAAATAATCCTTTTTTTTTTTTTCAGTGTTACACTTCTTACCCTGATAGACCTCCAGTCTTAGAGTTATTACAGTTCCAAGATTTCAAAAAGATGGTTTATGCTTGGTACTGCATAAAAGGATGCTTCATAACTCTCTCATGTACCTGTATGTGAGGCACCTAACTTTACAGGGAAACTCTAATGCTGGTCTGTAACACTGCTCTCTGCTATACACAAACATCTGCAATACTGTCGCTTAATTCTGCTATACATTATCTAATTGTGCACATTAGCACACAGTGTACAAGAACAGCACGTAGACATTATCTTTACTACGGTTTACAAGTGCTATATCACTAGATATAGACTATATCACATGTACCTACACAGAAATATTTAACTGGACATCTATGATGACACAACATATTGCACCAGTTTCTTGCATTTCATTATCGGTGAGATACACTCAAACCATCTGTCTCTGATCATGTCCTGCTGGTCGTAGTGATTTTGCATTACCAGTGACATTTGTAAGCCCAGGAAGAGACTATTAAATTCTCAAAAATCTTCTTCCATTGGATCTGTATCAATACATTTGTCTGAAGTATTTCTAAATCGCAACAGTTAAGATAATTCAGGAAGAAGGAGGAACAACAGCAATAAAATTCTTAACAATGACAATGAAGTGTTACCTACAAATTTAAAAACCACAATTTCATTTGCAATGTTTACTTAAAAATTTGAAGTCAGTGGGAACCTGGACTCAGACTAAAAAGTCACCAGGGACAGTTTAAAATCACACAGCATTCTGCTTCAGAACTAAATCTAAGAAACAAGTATTATGGTACATTGGCTATATGTCTTCACTTGACACCTGCTAAAGAAATGGGAAGCCTAAGAGTCTTTAGAACAGTTTCAAGAAGTTTTCTCAATACAAATTAAGGTTCAGTTCCGAGTAAGAAAATATACTGTCCATGACCTCAGTATACTGGTGGTCCCAGTGAAGTTGTTTCAGTGCTGCAGGTGATTCTGCATCAATTTCCTGGAAGAGACTGCTGGACAAGTCCACCAGACACTTGTGCACTGGTGTGCACCATCACATTAAGCAGTTACGGACAATGTCAAGTATGTCAATTTATGCCACCTCAAGTTTTGATCTTGCTTCAGCAAAAGTTTTTCATTTTCTCAGTTAATGACTGGACAAATCTGTCTGTTACATGGCCCTAACACTAACATGGGCTTTGCCAGATTTATCATTTTATACAGTTTACATTCAAACACTGCATTCTCCTTCAGAAGAGTTCTGAACAAACCACACATTGGTATTCAGGTATATGTGTTTCCACAGACAGCCCCAAACGCAGTTTAGTGTCTGCACATTTTATTTTAATATTATGCCAGCCACATCCTGCTGCATGAAGTATCTGCAGGGGGAAAACACACATACATGATTCTCTTTATCCCTTTTACTCTTTAAACCTCAATAAAATAAGAATGAATTGATAAATATGTAATTTCATACTAAAAGGTCTATTCTTTTATACAGGTCACCCCTATACTCTCCAGTCTTTAATGAAGGGAGGGAGTCATCTTAGCAGCAAAAATAGGTACAATAAAACAAAATCTAGCTAATATAAAAGACATTCTGTTGGAAAAGCATCAAAGATACATTACATGTCAATATTCAGCAAGGAGATCAAAGTGCTATAAAGGCATATTGACTGGGTGTCTCCCTTACCTCTGGGTATGCTTTGTGTCATACCAAGTGCCAACCGAGAGCACAAACCTTAAACAAGGAACACGTTTTTCTGAGCACGGCACACACAGATCCTGAAGCAGACATGGTAAACACTGACTGCAACACATCACCACCACTGTTGAAGTGAATTATTCACATTTTTCACTTTTGGTATGTTTCCTAAGTAGAAGGTAAAATAGCACCATGATGGTACAAAACTCGGAAAATTATCTGCTTCACTCAACTATAGAAGCAACAATAATAAATATGCCTTATTATCAAACACACTGGGTGATACCACACAACCAATTATTTTACTAAATTATCATCAACTTTTTCTTTTTTAAGAACACTTTTTTCTTCATTCTCACACCTGAGAAATTTTCTCGTATGACACTGAAGCACTATTTATAAACAAAATCTTGGGACTGTTACTTCGAATTGAGAATCTTAAATTCATAATTTTTAAATCACTTAACTACTTAGTATATAGTCCACAGACAAAAACACCCTAAACAATAGTTGAGGTGGGTTTACTTTAGCTGGAGTTTTAAAAATTTTTGTAAAAGTCCTAACTGAGACAGTAAAAATATTCATGTAGCAACAAGAACGTCAGTGGGTTTTTCATAAATATGCATTATAAAAGTCAACAAAAAAAAATTAGGCAAAATAAAAAAAAAATTCTCTTTTGAGTTTGTTATCCTGCTCCAACCTCAAAGAGCTCCATGCTTTTCATTATTAAAAGAAGAAAGCATAGCTATAGATTTTGGAAGCTGAAAGTGGTATAAATTCTGAAAAAACTTGCCCTTGAAAATCATCAAATACCTAAAGAAAATTGAGTGCCAAATTAAATTCAAAAAACAAATTACATGAAAGACAGGCATGGCTGCTGTCATTGTATGTAGCCAAGAGAGGGGACCGAAGTGCAAAGGAATGCATCTCTTGCTTTAGCCTTATGCCAGTTAAATACATACTTAATTATATTCCAGTAGCTTAATTATATTCCAAGAGGTATTTGAGAGTCAGTTACTTATGGTTTCATGAGAAGATATAAAGATCTTTACAGAGTTAGCTTCACACAAACAGAAAAGGAGATCATGGGAAAACCTCACTAAGGTGAAAAAACGATGGGGCCCTAGAGATATCTTAGACAAACAGCAGCAAGAAGCAAATCTATGTATAAAGGACTTGTATATCAAGAACCTGTATAGCAGAAACTCCTACACATTGATGTCTAAACTACTAGGAAAAATGGGGTTTAGAACACTTCTTTAAAAACATCACATGCTGTTTCAAAGATCTATTGATTCCCTCTGCACAACTCAAGGTAACAAAGCTACTTTGTAGTTGACCCAATAATATCACAAAGAACTCCCAGGCACTGGATTTACCAAGAAACCTTTCTGTATTTTTGAGTGAAAATTGAAACATAGTTGAAGGTCTTGAAATAACAGGGATAAACGGTATGTAAGTACATATGCTTAATAACCACACACTGTAATTACACAATAATCCCATTTTTCTTCTAAATTACATGTCAATAAATCTTTCTCACTGCACTATAAATTCCAAGGTCATGGACAGAGGTGTTTATTAGTATAATTACAATGCAGCAATAAAACCATTAAGCTTTTAGATCCCAATAATGTTCCATTTATTCTCCCCTCCCCCCGAGGGAAGCAAATAGTTCCTACAAATGGAATACCCAGAAAATCTTGGAAGTTACTTTTAAAAGACTATAAACATGCTCTAGTTCATGCAATTACTTTGTTAAAGTTTTCCTTTTTCTTTACTTAATCTTTGACAGAATATCAGAATTTCTTTTTTTTTTTTTAATAACAAAGTGCAGCAGACTCAAGCTAAAAAGTATTCTCTGAAATACGCAACGTTACTACGCTGTACAGATGTAACTAAAGCATTCTAGATTTCACTGCGTACCAGTCATTAATATATTAGACCAAAAAAACCAAGGTCTTAGACATCTGTTGAGAAGTAATTTGCATTCCAAATTGTTGACTCATTTCCACATTAGTTTCATCACTGCTGGGCACAATTCTACCTGTCTTGGTTACTTCTCTTCCACTGCAAACTACCAGAAGGAGTCTTAAGCTCATCATTAGACTAGACTATGTACAAATAATAAACTGATAATTCCTTTCACTCTTCTCTCAATGTAAAGTAAAGGTAATTTTGGAGATTAATTTATTACTTTATTACTACACAAAGATAGTAAAGAACTTGCCTGACAAAACCAGCCTGAATAATATTCTTACTACTAACCAATAAAATATTTTCTAGTAGGATAATTTTAAAAATAAAAAATAATGTTCACCTGGTATGAACACATGTTCAAATTCCAATGTAAAATCTTAACATTGCTCAAATTACAATGAACAATTACAAACATTCAATTTACAAAACTGGACAAAAGAGGAACTGCAGAGGAATGAAACTAATACAATGGCAATATCCTCTCAAAACAAGAGGTCCTAATTAAATTATGTTTGTGTAACTCATACTGCAAAGTTTTGAATTGTTGTCTTGAACTTCATGTTAATGCAAAAACATAACAGTTCATAACCACAAATTTTAACTTTATTCTTTCTCCTATTCTGCTCATTACTTACGTATTTTCCAGAAAGTCTGACTCAGAAAAGTTAAGGCAGATCTTCAACAACTTGGTTGCTAGTTGCTTGGTTGCTTCATTGATGACCATGGAGCAAATAACAATACTTTTCTAAAGGCCATGTACCGACCTCAGTCCCTCCAGACTACTCATGCTGATACTGATGAATGTTCTAGGCACAGAACAAAGGAAATACACAGACCTAAGACCCTGGCTGGAAATAAGTTAGCTCAGTGAGGAAACAGAGGGATCAATATTCCTAATGAGGTGATCTCTAAAGTGGAAAAAGAACAGGGCAGCCCTTGGACCCTGAACCTCAGAGGCTAACCAGAGAAGCAAAGCAAGGAGAGCTGTGCACCATGACATAAACAGCTGCTTTCAAAGTGCTAAACAGAACAGAGTACAATTATTTACCTCCAAGAGAAGATTTATTATACAAGTGTGTGATTAAAAAAAAAATAAGTGAAGTAGACAGAGAATAAAACAAACGAACTTTACGGTAGACAAAACACAGAAGAGAGAAAGTGAAGTTTAAGTTTAGATATCTGAAGTCCAGACTGAGTAATAGAATGCAGACTTCATCACAGTCGTCTTCTCTTTCCTTCTCTGAAGAGAGGCTCTCAGGTCCAGTCCACAACAGGATGCTCTCTAAGTGCCTCTCCTATTATGTAAAAGCAGCAGCTGCTAGAAGGAAACCTGGCAAGACTATCCCTTCCCATACACCTAAATTCCATGTACAATTCATCACCATCTTTAAACAAGAAATCACAAAGGACCAGCTCCAGGGCAAGTCTTTAGTTGACCTAACTCTTTGAAGACTTTCTATCTAAGAAGTTATCAGTAGTGGAAGTTATGTAACAGAGAAGAGGAATGAGCAGGCTTACTTATTTCATAAACAGTGCTAATGCAAACTGAAATATATGACAAAACTGTTTAACCTGTAATTTACCGTAATGAGAAAACATATAACCTCTTTTGACTAAGAACAGGGCAGACGGCAATGCTAATCCATTCTTACCTAGTTCATAAATTATTTAGGTGTTCAGAACATACAGAGTATGGAAACTAAAAAACCCCATTTAATTAACGAATTATGAATTTTAGTCTCTAGCCTACTCAGAGGGGAGATTGTTCCTCTTTAACATGCTAAACTTGATTAATACAAATTCTCTATTAAGTTAGATTCTAATAGTAATCAGCTATACTGCCTTGTTTAAAGAAAAGCCTTTAATTTAACCACTCAACGCACAGAAAGGCTGTTTCTTCACAAAGTGACAAGTTTTGGGGAATCAACAGTATCCCTCAGTGCACCCAAATCCTAACAGTATTTCCAACTTAAAGATGTCAGAGAGTTTAAAAAAAACATACATCCAAACCCTCTTTCTGTTCTTCTAGTGACTTTTCTGTCGATTCTTATAGAATCTTTTCTGTTCTATGTGAGAAGCATGAAAATCACTTGCTCTTCCTCATGTAAGTGAGGCCTTTTAACCTTTCTGTAAGTTGGAATACAGCATGATTTGCAGAAATAGCCAACTGTAAAACTGACATGCAAAGTGTGTACAATGGTATTAATAAAAGAAATTGTATAAATAATTGTAATTATTTTTCAGGTAAAATATGTGGCTACAAATGTATGAAGAGAAAAAGCAACTAAAAGCAGCAAATTGTGTACCACCTTCACCTGAAATCCACACGAAGAACAGAGAGCCTGCTCAAGCAAAACATCCACTTCTAACAAACCTAGAAATCCCAGTCTTCATCAGAATCTAATCTGTACATGTCTGTTTAGCAGAGGATATTACAATTTCTGAAAACAGAATACGAGTATAACAATTTCAATGAAATAGCTAGTGAAAATAAACACTCCAAACCTTCTCATCAGAAAACATTTTTCTGTGAGTGTTATGAAAGTTTTTTGATGAGATTCTTTTCTCACTTAGGCTGTCAAAAATCAATGGCAGCTTCACTAAACTCAGCAGAGTAAATAAAACCAAAAATTAGGGTATCTTCTTCTAACACATGTATTGAAGACTACTTTGAGGCAGACCAGTAGCAAGTTACATGATTTAACATTTATAGCACTTGAAAAGCACACAGAGTTATTCATTAACAATTTATAGGATATGCTTCATATATGAAACCTACTAACATACCTAAAAGGAAGTAAATATACACACAGTGCCTGTCAATAGGAAGAAAAAGTATTTTACTGGAATTAAGACATGCTTGTATAATGAGTAAAATTTGGGTCTGCTATAGATGCCTGCTTAGCATTTGTGTAAAAGTCTGTCTTCAAAGACAGGGGAATCAGAGCTACTGCTTTACCTCATCTAATAAAAAAAAGTGGTGTAAAAGAGTTGCTTAGTTCCAGCTGACCTTGAATGTAATTGGCTAACTTGGATGTCTCTATGGTATATGCCATTAAGAAGATAAAAACGTACAGGATTAAAATCTGAACCGATAAAGCTAAGAAATTAAGTATTACTCCTTTAATAAGCCTACTTTATGAAAGTACGTGAATACCAAAATATCTCCTTACTGACTGCTGTTGAAGTGTACGTTTAAAAATAAGTTATCAAAAGTATCTAATATTTTATTTTTCCCCTTCTCACCTCTTTACAAACTACAAATAAAGAATTCAAAGCAAGTGTTTTTACTCCATGACACCGTACTCCATCTGAAATCACTTGTACACCACCACATTCTCCAACTTTTTACATATACTTAGACAGATTATTTTGTATCTTAAGATGACGGCATATTTTTTCTATTCTATTTTTTTAGTTTTTCCAAATTTCTGCAATATTTCAGAGTTTAAAAGCTTAAGAAATTGTAAGAACAGTTTTACAAGGTCAGGGTTGATTACTACAGAGATAAGACTGTCCTACTGTACTACAAAACAAGAGCTACAAAAAAAAAACCCACTTTAAGTCACAAAAAACAACTAGCCAAGAGAAAAAGACCTGTCAGGCAAAATGCCAGGGCAAAGGCAAAGACGATTTCTCCTTGTCACGAATAAAGCCACAAATAAAGTGGGATTGTGGCAAACTGTGGGGCAAAAAAAAGCTACTGAAAGACTTTTTCTTAAATGTAAAAACTCAAACATGTTGAGCTGAAAATAAGTCTTTTTACCCCTTGGTATCACAAGTAGTTTGTGTTAGACTGCTACTTTAATTTAGGAAGTACTTCCTCAGCACAGTTTTGGAACTGTAAAACAGCAATAAAAACTGAAGTTGAGATGATGATTTAGGAAGTATACATTATAAAATCGTATATGCATGATTAAAAAAAATCAAGAAACACTAGAACATGTACATGTGTTGCCATGCTACCACAAATGATCTTGTTTCCTTCCTTGATGCAGTCACAAACACAGGCTGTTAGCAGCAAATTGCATTGTGGTTGTAACTATCGTAGCAAATGTCATGAAGGAATTAAGAGACATCAGTCAACCTTCTGGTATTTAAACAGAGTTTAGGGACAGTACACCGCAACAAGTCTGCAATTCAAATTTGGTTCAAAACTCCTCCACGGAAAGGGTTGAGAATTATGAAGTAATACATTTAGAAAACCAAATCAGTGTCATGGTAAGTGGTAAGTTTCAGCTCGAAGGCTTATTTTGTCAACTTTCTTAGACCCCATCCTATCACAATAGCTATATTATTACATTGTATCGTATCTTTACAGCTTTCAGCTATAATCAAGCATTTCACACTAAATCAAGTTGTTCCAGCAGGAAACAATGGCTAGGGGGTTGCATAATTCAGATCCATTTTAGGCTGACTGCTGTCTCAAAAAATTTCTATCTAGCCTTTAATTAATAGAAAAACAGAAGCTGTGAAATCTAATTCAGTATTCAATAATCAATGCAACAGATCTGTTTAAAACTCCATCCTATATTTTAAGTGCCTACAACTAACTTTTTGTTTATTTTCCTCTGAACAAATGTAAAGATGTATTTCACATATAAAGCAAAACATGGTGAAACATCATGCATTAATGTATGACGAGTAGATGCTAATGAAGATTTCAAATAGTATCAGTCTTCCGTTCCTTCCCTTCCTTATAATCCTAATATCCATTTAAAAATCTTGCATCAAGTATTTCCCAAAGAAATCAAATGCAAGTCTAATGGCTTATATATACTGCAGTTATATCTGAAACAAAAAAGCAATAGTATTAACAAGCAACCTGACCTAAACATTAACACCTGAAGTCAGGGGGCTGGGACAAAAAAAAAAACAACACATAGAAACAAACAGGTAAATTGGAAATGTCATTGTCTTTCACCCTTAGTGAGGTAAGGCATTTTTAGTAAATCATACTGCTAATGAAAACCCTCCTTAATAAATTTAACAACATCCTTCACCTTCCTCCATCATGTATCACTGCAAACTTCAAGTCTGTTGCAAGTCATCCTCCTTGACGTCCATTTTCACTGTTACATTTTCAACAATGGTCTCTGACATTTCTACTAGTTTTGTAGCTTCCATCTTTTTGCTTCTCCTCCCGCCTCTTGACATTTGTTATCACTTCCTCCCTAAGTCTTAATCAGAATCACAAGTACTTCCATTTCTCAAAATACCAGTGAAGCAGTCTCTTTTGTTCAACTATCAATTCACAGAAGTATACAGGGAGGTAGAAAGACATTAGTAGGGTTGAAGAGCAGACACAAGTAGCAAAGCTTGCTTTAAATAAAAAATAGATAGAAGCTGCAGTGCTCAGGCCACCACACATTACTGGCCTGCCATCTCAAGGTTTCTTATTTCCCCATATTAGATATTCACCGGGTTTCAAACCTCTTATTCTCTCTGCTCCTTGATTTGCTATCAGAGATTCTGATAACAACATCTTTTCCCTCATTATTCATTGTATCTGGGGAAAAGTCTAAATCCTGATGAAAAAGATCTTTCTCTACCCTCACCTAGCATCTTCCAAACTGACAAATCCATTCTCTACCCTAAGATTATGTTCAGGAAACAGCTAATCCAGGTTTTAAAATATACTTATGATCTCTGTCAAAAATCAAAGTATTCCTGTATTTCTTCCTTCATTTTTCCTACAGTCTACAAACACTTCATGATAGCTAGAGAAACTCCTGTTTCTTATGTATCACATAAAATCCAGACACCTCACTGATTACAGTTATTAGTGTACACCACCCAGTCCCAAAAGCCAAAAAGGGAAGTTATACCTTGAAGTCCCATCTTGTAAGGGTTTTCCGAGTACCCTAAAATTCCCATGGACTGAGCAGTATTTGTGTGCATTTGCTCCTATAACTTTATCCGCACAAGAACTGCAAGATTTGGATTATTCACTGAAAGGTAAATTTCTGGTGCCTGTTTCAAAAGGATAATCATCTTACCTTTACAGTTTCACTCAAGACTTGGTTTTTATCTGCTTCTTCACTGGAGTGCAATTCCAGTTTATTATTTAACTCCTGTAGCTGTTGTGCCTGTTCATTCAAAAGCACTTGTGCCTGATGCTCCCAATGTAATGCATTATTTAATTCTTCACATGCACTTTCAAACATCTCACGGGTGATCAATTTCTGATAAGGGAAATAAATTATGTTTGATTGCATAACTATTCACTTGTTTACATGCTTGACTTCCAGAGTTCCACTTGCAAACATATAAAATTCTAAAGCAAAAGCGTGCTAAAAATGAATATTTAGGTTTCTTAACATGCAGATAGATCACAAAATAACAAAACAGCAGACAACTTTATTCACTGTATTTTTTTCAAAAAAGCATTCAGCATAAACAATATGCATTCATTTTTGTATTCAAATTAGCACCCCAGGTTGTAAAGAATCAATATTTAGAAGAAAACATGCAGATCTGGCTCCCAGATTTCAGTGCATATCTTATCAACTCTTGTAAACGCCTTCCTGGACTCTTTCTCCCCTCCCCAAAATGTTACAGAAAGAAGTAATTCTTCAAAGAAAATCATCATCTACATTTGAACGACAATCTAAAATGAGACGATTTCATCTAACTGTCTCAGAACTGTAAGGGAACAAAACCCATTAAGAACCGAACTGAAGATGGTTAGACATAATCTTGTCCATTTGAGTAAAAAAAACATTTTACCAGCTAGGAACGGGAAGAACGAATGTTAAATCATCTATTAAATACCCTCTGCTGGAACTGTTTTGACTGGGACACACTGACAGGTCTACCAGCTAGGCCTCAGGACCAACACGGGGCACACCTACAGAAAATGCTGCTCATTCTGGGACACAACTGTTTCGTTTATACTGTGCAAAGCACATATATCTGTTCCCTGTCTCAGATCAAATGTGAGTTCAATTCTGAATGCAACCTACAGAAAATAAGCACAGGAGGATAGGTGCCCAGAGAGCCTCCAGCATCCTAAAACAAGACAAATTTCTTCCCCTCCAGTAACGACTGAAGGCACAGTTCCATGAGTACAACAGGGAACAAACCAACAACCCACAAAATGGAATCAATCCCTCAAACATTATGTCCATGACTCACTATACTGTGGCTTCAAGTGGTTAAGGAATCTTTTTGTTGTCTCTTCTCATTCTCATTCCTGCCAAACAGTGCTATTTACAGATTAGTGAACCCACAGTGTTTAAGTAAATCGATCAGCGACAGCAAAGGATTAATTTGGCACGTATGCGCTACTGAGAACGTAGAAGAGGGCTTTTTTTGACTTGCCATAAACTTACTCCTTCAAGGAAACAACTACATGAAAATGTGCAGTGACTAGCTCAGGATATAACCTGCACTCAAAGATACAGTAAAATGTCTGTCATAATATTCAGCAAAATCCATGCAGAGTTTAAAATACTGCATTTCTGCTTTATCAACTTCTCATGAACATACGCAGCTCATTCCTGCCGACTTCACTCTGTTGAAGTGAAAACTACAAATCCTTTTAGGGTCTAGAGATCACACCAACATTTTCAACATATGGAAGAAAACCTGGGCTGCTAAAAACCAAGCACGTATTTACACAGAATACCTCGTTCTACAAATCAAACAGAAACTCCTGTGGAAAGGAGACACTTCTCAATACCTCTGACTTCTAGTTTAGTGACATTTACAAGGCAAGTTTTCTGGAAAATTCTGTTAATAGTAGATTGATTTTATACTTGTTTTTCAAAAGAACACAAATCAAAAAATGTGTAAAAAGGCAGATCTCTTGTAAGCAGTCTCCTTTAAATCAGATATACTTACAGATTGCTTAAACAGCTCTTGCAGGCTCTGGGCTTTGTCAGCTTCTTTATTCATCTCATTGAAATTCCATTTGAATTCTGCCAGTTTTAGGCGCAGCGAGCGGCGTTCCACCTCTGCCGTATGAAGTCTTTGTGTAAATTCAAATATTTGCTTCTGCAATGATGCTATGCTTTTCTGTTAGTAAACAAATTCATGTGCTATAAAATGTGCTATAAAATCAATCACATTTAATACCCAAGCAAATTACACACAGCTGTCACTTTGTTCTGCATCTCAAAGAGTGCAAGAATGTGAACCTGTTTCACCTACTGCTGAGTGTTACTAAAAATTATGTTTTCAAGGAAGTACCTGTTTTCACATAAGGCCCACAATAAAAGACAGATAATGTGAGAAAGAGTTTCTCTTTTCATTTTTGTTAAAGGGAAGAAGGTTATCTTTACTGAAAGACAGAACAGTAAGCAGGAGAAGAAAGGAAAAAAACAAAACAAAACAAAAAGAACCTTAACATTTAGTTAAAGCCAAAAGCAAGTTCATTCTTATAAAGCAAATACAATTTTGATAGAACTTTAAAACAATCTTTTTCTCAGATGCATTGAATCTCCTTTTAAAATTATTTGACAATAAAAGGTGTATTCACACCCTACTGCTTTTGGATGTTGCAAATCAACTTCCGACTCTCTATATAGTTGACTTCAATAACAGCCTCATAAACAACCTGAAACAAAATTAATGGTACTATCAAGAGAGCTTCACCATAACACTTAACGCTGTGAACCTAATGTTTACATGAAGTAGCACTCTAAATATGCATACCATAATGGGTAGTCTGTCACATAATCCAGCTTCCAGGTCCTGGGTATTTATTTTACTAAGTCCATGAGCCAGCCTCTGCACCAAGGAGTCTCTCTCCAGGTAAGTAATGCTCCTGCTGCTGTCTAGTGGAACAGTCTCCATTATTACATTCAGCTTGTCCATAAGTTTTGAAAAGGAGTTCCTGGCTGCACTTACAAGTAAGCGTCCAGAAAGCCAGGGCTTTCGATCTTTAATAAACAACAACAACAAAGAAGCATCAAGTAGATTATTAGTTTCATTTTTTTCAGTGGAAAAGCAACAACAACAAATAGCATCTTTAAAATACTCAGTAGTAAATTTCCATGAAAGAGTGGAAGATTGAGCTCACAGGAATATCTCAGAGACTTTGAGACAAATTCTGTGTTTAGCAATGAACACTATACTCCTACCAATCTTTGCATGGAAGGGTAGGACAGGATTCTAAAGAATAGGATTTGTTTGTCAAAGAAAAATTTTCCAGCTGTTTTCATGTTCTCCTCCAATACTATACGTTCTTACATCTTTCTTGAATGTTCTGATTTTGTAATTCAGAAAACATCTAAGACGGATGCAAGCAAATGCAAGCCAGGTCAAGTATGTCAGATATGATAGCACATGGTGAATCACTTCATCGCAATATTTACAATGCAAATTTCTGAGGGTTTCCTGACTCCTCTTCCCTCCCCTCTATAGATGTCTAAATCATTTGCTGTTCAAAATTAGTGAGGCTTGGTACCTTAATGCCATACTATTTATATTCTGAGACAAGAGAATATAATTTACCTTATTCCAAGGCAATTAAAATTTTACAGCTACAATTACTTATTTCCCCACAGGATTTTGGTAATCATCCTTCTCATATAATGGACTTAAGGCCCCAGCACACCCAACATGTCCTGCTTACTGCTAGATTCGTCAGGTCTGTAATTAATAATTGTGTTTAATGTTGATAAATAAAATTGTCAGTGCTCCTTCCACTAATTGGTATTCCAGATAACAGTTAATAGGTTTATTTATGCCTTAATAAAAGTCTTGTAATTTAGTTTTCCCTCTGCTAGGCAGGTCTTAATCTGTCATTACTTGTCTTATGATACTATCAGTGTAAGATGACAAGCATGGAAGAGCTTATTTACATTCAGTAGTACAGCAGATCTCCTGTTGCTGCAGTGAATTAAAAACATTTACTTAAGAGTATAAACAGAAAAAAATAACCATAGCTTTTTTAAGTTAAAGCATTTCTTTTTATATATTGCGAGGATAAAGCCAAAGGTTCAAAGCAAACAAAATGTGATTACTGATATTTTTAGATTATGATTCTCATCGTAAAGATTTTATCATTTACACGACATTAAATTTGTCTGTAAGAAAACAAAAAAAAAAGCACATGATAAAGTCAAATATTCTTTTTTCAGATCCATTTTCCAGCTTGGTTTCAAAATACCACTGTTCCAATGATCCCAGTGCTGAACTGGAGTACCATTTTTGAGTACATTCATTACACTTCATAACGAGGATTCCCATTATTCAGTACAATTCAGCTTCCACAACTTAACGCACTTTCTTAGCACGGGGAATAAAAAAGCAAATCAACACCTCTATTTTTTTAATGAGGCGTAGCTTGGAGTAAATACACAGAAATACATTGATATAAGTTACTGACTGCTTTGAAAGATGACATGAGAATATCATGCTATTCCACAAGGAACCGTATCCATAGTCATTGGGAAGAGAATATATGGTTTAAGTACACACATTTTAAGTACCTCCCCACAAAGGATCAAGCAATTACAATAAAAGTATTAAATAATAATTTCTTAGACACATCACAATGTACATTAATACAAACAGGTACGTCACAAAGCGCAATTAATTCACACGTTAAACAAATTAAGGAAAAGACAACATAAAGTGACAGACTTCACTTACAGATGAAGAAAGAATTCTTGTTTACTCTGCTTTGGTGAAATAGAAGTCACCAGTCAGAAGCATGAACTTAGTAGTACTACACAAGACCAAAAATTTCATGCTGAGCTTCAAAAGCTTTTTGTATGTAACAGTTGATGATATCAGTATTCAAAAACCTCGACCTTTACTTTCTCTGGTTTATCACAGTACAGATTCTGTTGAAACCAATTTACAAAATTAACCTTGCAAAAAACCAAACCAAACCACCCCACACTTTAATGAACTTGTACTCAAACTCAAGCTAAGAGATCATTCCAAGACATGCTGTCGTGAGAACTAATGAACAGTGTGAAAGGAAATGATCATGAATGTCAAACCAAACACACTTTTTTTAAAAGTTAAAAGCTCAAGAAACACGCCTCAAATCACCAGAGCGCACAAGACCAAAAGTTCCAGTGCTGAGTGATCTGCATTTCGTTTCTTTCAACTGCCTCAAATGGTTCTGCAGAACCTTGCCATCTTTAAAAAATAATTTTTAAGATACCAAACCATTCCACATTATAGTTCCAGACAGCACCTTCTTGAGCCTACTCTCTCCTGTGATGTGCAGTCTAATCTGGAACTGCCATGATTTCAAGATCTGAAGAGAGCAGATGCCTCTCAGACTGTCTATCTAGATTTTAAAAATTTCAAAATCATTTAAGTCAGTTTGAAGGTTTAAATTCTATTTGAAATATGACTTGAAGAACACAAAATAATTTCATAAGTATGCAAGCTTTCTTTCAAATATTTTTCCTTCTTTCAGAGCCTTATCACTTCGATACTTCTAGAAATTTCATGTCAAACTTTAAATTATTTATCCCTATTTTTTGAACCAAAGGTTCTTGGGAGACTTTTGATCTCATAAGCAACAGAATTCCAAGTAATACATCAGCAGTTAGATCTTGAGGTTCTGTGAAAATGACTTAAAATAGAGATAAGTTATGAAAGAATCACCAATCTGACTGTGGCCATAACATTTCTGCATGGCTCTTCCTAATTCTCAAAAGCAAAACTGTCTTGCATGCAGAGACATCAAGTAAATACAGTCCAACAGAATTCCCATATACTTCAACATCAGCAAAATATCATGAGGTTTAGGGTATTCTAACTAGTCACTTCAGCACACTGATGCTGCAGTAAAGTTTCTCTTCATTCTTTTCCAATTTGCCGTTCTTACTCAACAGTCTATACACAGGAACACTTGCAATACAAAAGTAAGTATTCTGAAATACAGTTCAAACTTTGTTTTGTAAGGATGTAAATTCACGTTACTGAAAACAGGATGATTGTAGAAGGAGCACCTGAAACTGAATCAAAACACTTATGATTCAATGGCTGACTTCTGGTACCATTTTACTGTTCAGCTTTCTGGGAAATGTGTCCTCTCCTCTCCGTCCTGCTATTTCCTCTCTTTCATAGTAATTGTCATTCCTTTAATATCCTTTATTCTGTGACAGAATTGTTCAAACTTTGAAGCTACCAGGTATCAAAGAACTAAGGAAGACAGCAATGCAGAGGAACCAAGTGAGATCTTATTTCAGTCCTCACTGCAAAGAAATTTAGGAAGATGGCTAACAGCTGGGAATCAAGAGGTGACATTTCCAGAGACCACCACTAAAATTTTCCATAGGCATAGCAGAATTCTATATGAGAAGAGACTGAGAAAATTAGGGAATCTAGACACAAATCTAATTAAGCATATACTTAGAAAGCAAACACAGCAGAAACATAAAATAAGCACTGCTATAGACTGTGTAAATTGAGAGCATTTTATTTCTCTCTCAAACGTAAGATATCAAGTAAACAAGATTAAAATAGTATCCATCAAATTCAACCAGTTTCCAGATTTGGAAATTCTAGATTCATATAATATAAAACACAGCATAAAATTATTGCCTTTCAGTCGGCAGCAGTAATGTCCCAGGTTGGGTATGTGCCAGTTTAAGGGCCTATACTTAAGAAATACACAGATCAAATAGAAAGAAATGATGTAGATTTTCTATATGGAAAAAAAATCATGTTTAGCTTCAGTAAAATACTTTTTGAGTATTACAACAGTGGAACAGGGTAATTAGAAAGCTTGTAAGCATTACTTCATTGGAAGCTTTTAAGAACAGGTTTGCCAAGTATCTGTTGGCCTGGTGTAGATGTTTTTTTTCTATCTCACAACACCACAAGCAAATCTGTTTATATGCTTTCTAGAAGCACTCTCCAGCTTTCTGTTTCCATGACTCTATATACTGAAATGATGAAGTATCATATCACCAATTAAAGAAAATTAATCTGTTCCAACAATACAGCTCCCCAAAGATTTGATCCAGAATAGTTTAGATAAAATCCCAAAAATGGAAATGATATAACCACCCTCATAGTATTTTTTCATCTTCTACTACAAGAATACAATTTTAAAATTACCTCTTCTGTTAACAACATCCTGTAATTCAGTGACAGAACTGATTATTGCAGCAAGGAGGTTAGAACTAGTAAACCACCTGAGTGCTTCAACACAGTGAATTTGTTCCTCTTCATGACCTGTGAAACAGAATTGTAGCTAGCAATAAAGCTGAAAAATTTAGATAAGGCACACTAGTATCTCCAGCTCTTTTAGAAACTGACCAAAACTAAGTACTTAAGCTACAAATTATTTCTCTTTTCAGGACAATTTAGGCTGTATTAAATACACTTCCAAAACTACTAAAACAGAAAAGTAGATGTATCTTCTAGTTTGGAAAACATTTTTGACACCTTGTAGGGGGAAACACGAACTAATCTGGTAACAGAAAGGAATAAGAAGATCACATAATCTCTAAAGAAAAATTTAGAAGTCCTGCACTAATATTTTACCTGAATCAGAAAACACCTTCTTTTTTTTTAGTAGGAAACAGACATTAAAAATGATTAATAAAAGACGAGGCAATATGTTTTCAAAAAATATGTTGATAATCAATCATTTAGGAACATTACAAGATCTTTACCACAGACAAGATGTGGTAGCACCTAGTTCTGAAATCCATAATGCAAATATCAAGAGTATCACACAGTGGGAGTTTACGTGTACAGTGGTCACTTTTCATTCAATGATTAACAGACTAAGGATTTCCTTTTAGGGGAAATTACATTTGTCAAGAAATCCAGAAATCACAAATCCAGAAATTACATTTGTCAAAATGTAATTAAATTTGTCTCTATTAATAATAACATTACTATTTCTTATTCACTAACCATGTAATCTGACACAACACTTATCAAAGAAGAAAACAATTAGCTTACTTGACAGATTATGCTTGCCTTTGGAATCTCCTATACAAACCAGAATTCCAATGCCTTCTTTGAAGCCATTTACCCAGGAGAAGAGGGAATTAGAAGACTGGGCTAAAACTTTAAGTCTGTTAGCTGCCAAAACTGCAATCACGCCTCTTCGGAATACACGAATCAGGCCTTTGAATTTTCTTTTCTTCAGGCTTGCTTCATCTTGATTGTTTTCCTCTACATCAGAGAGAGCATGAACTAGGGTCCTAATCTCCTGGTTCACTAATTCATAAATGTTGACCTGATCCTGGAGAAGATCTCTTTGGGAAGACATATCACACAGTCGGCGACAGAGAGGATACAGGGCACCGGCCAGTAGTGCACAGCCTGCCAGAAGAGATGAATGCTCCTTCTGAACCTGTGTTAACGTATTTTTCACAGAAATATTTTCAAGGGCCAATTTCTCCTGTCTTTTTTCAAGGACATAAATTTTTTCCTTGTTTTTCTCTGCTGTTTCTTGGTATTCCTGGGATAATGGGAAACAACAAAACCAGAGGAAATATTAACTGGAAGATATTTTTTAAGATAACAAATTAATTTTTACCCAGACAAAGGCTAAAAGAAAATAATTTTTTCAGATTCAAATAAAGGAACAAAAATTATTAGTAATGACTGTCAAAATATCTCTCCAAGCAAACAGTTACAGAACCAGACACATGAAAACAAATCAATATTATGAGGAAAATTTGCACAGTCTTCAACTACAAAAGGACTCCAGATTTCTGATGGTAATCCACTAGTACTGCAATAGCCCACAGAAGGTCCAACAGTACCTGGTTGTCCACAATACAGTTTTACGAGTTGGCTTAACAACAAGCAATTACATCCTCCAATTTCAGAAAGAACATTGCTCTTCAAAGCAGAACAGAAAGTTAGTGTAAGAGAGAGGAAAAAAAGCAGGAAGACTCTGGAAGATAAACCTAGACAGATTGGCAGCAGCTGGGAAAGGGGAAGTAAAGGTGATCTCTTAATTACTTTGTAATCAACCCCCTACTTATATATTCACAGATTAATTAGGTCTCATGCAGAATTGAGTTTTCAAAATAACAGTGTAACACAGTAATTTTTATTTTGACTAGTGCTATTACAGATTTCTTCAACCGGCAGAATATTTTTTCTTTTCCTCTACATGCCCTGAAACAGGGAAACAGGGAGATTTAAAACAGTAAACCAGTGTAGCAAAATAAAGACACTAACAAGCCAGGGAATGGCAGAACTAAGGTTAGACCATGAAGACGGGTTGCTTTTCATAACACGCAGTTTTGCACAGGAATTAAGACACTACACTGGGACCTCAGAGACTCAGACCAGCTTCTTGAAACATGGGAGTTCTCTGTGACTGGAACAACCACTTGAGGATACGTTTAAACAGGATCCAGCGGTATAAGGAGATAACAAATATCAGGCACTGTTCACAAAGAACCCGCAAATTCAAGTTAAATGCTTACGCTCCAGCTACAATATATGGACACAAAAAGGCAAACATGAATGGAATTACAAGTTCGTATGATGAAGAAAAGAGAAAACTACGCTAAGCTTCAGCTATCTCTCCTAGACCTATAGGTAATTTTGTTCAAATGGGTGAGGTTATTCCTGTGAGCAGTGGCCAAGAGAAGTAAAATGGTATCACCCAGGCACATTCCCATGGGTTCAATTTGATACAGGTCCCAAGCAAGTGGTGAGGGGGGCATCCTAGTTTCTTCTCCCTACTCCATCCTGCAAGCACAACAGGGGAAAAAAAATACACAGCTATCCCTAAAATAGAAATAAAAGATTCTACACTTCTACCCTAGTCAGTTCAGAACAGTTCAGAATGTCTTTGTCCAAATAAATTGGGGGGGGGGGGGGGGGGGGATATTGCTGTGTTGTTAAAATACTGTCACTGATACAAAAATAGAATAGGTAACTAAAAGATTTAATTACAAAATACAATTTACCTGTCACTTTACTATAAAATTAAGTATGAACTTGTACAATACTTTCACTGCTACTGCATTATTTACAGTGTTTGATTTTTATAGGAAAAAACCTCTGATAGCATGACTGGGAGGAACTGAAAAGGTAAGCTGAATTCAGAAAACAACTTATGGTTTCTGGCCATCACAGGTGAAAGGCCAATATCTGAGTAAACAAAGTGTGATGCCTACAGGGCTGTTGGGCAGGAATACTAACATTCAGTGGCCTGGCTAATTAAAGCTTATTTTTTAAAAAAGCTTAGTATTTTTAGCTTATGGTTATACGGTAATGTGCAAAAGTGAACAAGACAATCTCTGAGTACAGAAATGTAAAAGTTTTGTAAGAAAATACACCTTATTTTTACCAGCTAATAATTGCTTTTGTCCTACCCCACACTGTTTCTTTGAAGCTTAAAAGCACAGTTTTTGAAAGGGACATAAAATTCTTTTCCTAGACATTGGCAAGCCAGCTTACTTTGGTGTTTGAGCTTTAAGGGACACTCCACTGGGTTGCAGAGCTTGGTGGATTCCACGAATCCTTAACAAAAAAAATCAGGTGCTACTAGCAACACTACTTTATCCTACTTCTTACTGTGTCCTTGGAAACATGAAAACAGAACTGGAAACTACAAATACAATGACAATCTGACTTCAAAAGGTTTTCCTGTACTTCAACTGTTTTATTTTTCTAAATATATACATCTATACGCCTAAATAAACAACATCAACACCACTGTCCTCCATTTCTTTCCTGTGTTTTAAGTACATGGGCCAGACATGTCTATCAAAGAGACATGGTGGGTCAAGAACAGTACAGTTACATGTACTTCTGCTCGTTTTGCATTGATTGCACTGACTTTTGATACAATTGCAGGATACCACAGCCTTTAGCTAATTCACCTGCCCTGCTGTAATAGCAAGGCTTTCAAACAAACCAAAAAAGGCAATAAAAGAAAATACTTTTTTTCTCCCTAGAGGACTTTTTCCCTTTCCTATTTAGCAAATCTTTTCTTTTTCTGTTGAAATTAACATTTTTAAAGTAGTTCTAGGATTCTTCTCTTACTACACGTTTTTGCATATCAGAACAAAACTCCTGTATTTTAAGTGGTTGCCAAAAATAATGGGACAGATTAATAAATGTCTGCATAATAAACAAACAACAACTGACAGTTAAAATTCAGTGGACATTTCCTATGAGACTGTGCACAATCTGAATAAATCATTTGTGTCAAGCTAAGGAACAGTCACAGTAACATTTTCAGAATGGCACTATCAAATCAAGAGGACTGCACTCCTGCTACACAAGGCAAGGAAAGAGGATATGCATTTTAAGCTCCATTGACTCTCCAAACACGGAGATCATGGACAAAGAGCAATATCTATAGAATGCCTTGTTTATTGCTGATCTGCGATAAGGCCACTCTGAGAATTTCTGCCCTACAGAAAAACAGTGAAACTGCCTTCTGATTACACCATCCATTTGACCTACTGTAACAGCCGTGAAGCAGTACCCACTAATATCCACAGATCTCATCTTGGAGTCAGGGACCCTAAACAGTTCTGGCTGGGAAAAGAAGCAGCAGCAGGTGTCACTGCTACCAACACCTCCAAAGTTTGCAATGTTACATTCTGAAAAGCCCTAACTCTTTACTGCAGTTCTAAGAAACCAAAATAATAATTTCCAAGATACATTACTCATACTGTCATGTAGTTAAGGCTCTCCGTTAACCCCCGAGAGTCTGAATTGACAATCCTCAGTCTGCCTTCGCACATGTACCAACAATTGGAAAAATTAATCAAGTATCAACCCACGAGCTCTGAGGAGAAACGGTCTAGAAGGGGGCATAGAACACTGGTTGAAGACAAAGTTATGAACGAAAAGATGCATCCTATGACATACCATTAGCTTGGTACAGGACAGCAAGAATCCCTCATATTCCTGTTCTAGAAAAAAACTAACATCTACCAGGGATTAGTTGATTAAACTGCTTGTAATCAACCCTCAGATCTTTGGATGGAAAAAACAGCAAATTGCTACAGTTTCCTTGTAGCACTAGAATAAATGTCCTACAGTGATGAGACCCTCAGTTCTACAATGAAATACAGAATACTGGCAAATTGTATTCCATTTACATTGATTATATGTTTCCTATAAAATTTAACGAATATAACCTGTTAAAATAATTAAATTTAAATATGGCATTCTCTATCTTTCTATAAACACTGACACTCAGTAATATCTATAAAACCTTTTGAAGACATTCCATAACTTGTGGCGCATTTTCCCTTGTTTCCTGTGGAAATAAGGTTACAACATTAGTCTGTCTGCACACCTCTGATCCACGAGAGCAATGATCTTGCAGACAAATACAGCTAACAGGCTCAAAATGCAGTATGTAAAAGACAGCCAAGTCTTATGAAAAACAAGCAATCAGGACTAGGACAGCCCTAACAGCAGACTTCCACGGACCCTACGGATCCCATAAAGGCCTAATCTGGTATTTGCAGGTACAAAGTCAGTCACAAACTAGAAATCCAGAAGAAAATAGACTGTCTTCTACCCAAGGCAAACTGGAACACAGAATGGAAAAAAGATGAGACAAAGTTTTGTTGAATCATCTAAGTGTATACAGACATTGCGCTGCCTAGATTACACCACCACCAGCTTGTACTCCAACACTACATGACCTGTGTTATAAAACACGCCCAGATGTTTAAGGGCACGCATTTCCCTTTTAGAAACCCAGTAGTCCTGCACAGCAAGTTGACAGATAAAGTCTTTTCCAGAAGACACGTCTAATGCACAGTCCACATAAGAGAGTCATGTTTTCAGTACACACTCTGCTTGCTGTCAAAACGAGTCAGCTGAGAAGACTGGCAGGTTCAGCACCATCCTGAAGAATGGTGCAGTCCTGCACAGCACCAATTCTCCACAATACGCCACAGTTCCAAAACAGATGATTCATATCTTTCTTTTGTGCAGCATCCATAGAAGTTAGAAAAAGAACTTTAAATTAAATTTTATTTTGAATTTTAAAATTAAAATTCAGTTTCTTCTAGTCATCATTCTTTTTGTTGGCAATGATTTCATAAGATGAAACTATATGATGCTGGGGGAACTTAATAGAAATCTGGATGCCACTTATTCCACTCATAGGGATATTTTTAACACTGCCAATATCCAATTGAAATGTAAATGTAAAGCAAAACATATATACAAGATTTCAACTCATTCCCAAGAAATTACAGCAAATTGCTCTGTCTAAAGAATACTCCATAAATGTATTTTTCAGAATGCAAAGACTTCCAAGCACAAAACATGAGTCAAATACAGCATTCTTCTGATGCACTGTTTCACATAGCAGTCACAAATAAACAAGGCACATCTTATTTCCTGTATTTCACAACACTTTTAACTGAAACACATGTAAAGGAATGTGACTGTAAAGACATGAATCGTGGTTGTAAGAACAACAGTGAAAATTTTAGATGGCAAATTACTTGCTTAACTATCAGTAACAAGAGTTTTACACTTTTGAACCACTGGTCACTGTAGTATCTGTATAACAATGTCCTTTAATACTGTTGAAATCTAACACTGGCACTGCTAATTGGTTCTTAGGGTCAGAATGTATATACCTAAATTTATCCCCAGATGACACCACATTACTGTTACTCTACAGAGTCTTTGCAAAGCATACCACCGAAAAAGTAACTGCTGACCTACATAATTCTTAAAATTAGCAACTTCAACCTTACAGCTTTAGCATTCTCACAAAAAAGTCACTAGCAACTGCTAGACCAAATTAAGCAATTAATTTCTGGAATGTTTTCACAAAGTCAATTATTTCTTATGATAAGTGAAATTAATACTAGCACAGTTTTGTGTGGGTTTTTTTTTTTCTTTTAAAGACTTATTAAAATTCCCAAACAACCTTAAATTGCTTAGGAGCTTAAACTACTGAAATAATCCATTAAATATTTACCAGAAAAAAAAAAAATCTCAGAAATTCACAGCACCATACCTGTGCCCTTGCATGAACTTCCCCAAGGAGACCCGAGTACTGCTGTTCCAGATACTTTTTTTGTTTCTGCCAACAGCTTTCCTGGGCTTTCATCTGTTCAGCCATTTTGCTAAAAGCATCTTCCTGGTTCTGCTGAAGCTCCTTCAGATTATCGGACTTGTTCTTACAAATATATTTTAGATGAGATATCTGTGTGACAAACGTTTAAAAAGAATTTCTTTTACCTCTCAAAATACCTTTTTACTTTAATTGTACATATTAATTTAAGCACAGACTATTACACCATAAAATCTAAATAGTAATTTCTCCAACTTATTTATTAAAACTAAGTAAAAGCCTCTCACAACAGATTACTTGAATCTTGCAATAAAACTGAGACATAATTTGGAACAATTCACTTGGCGTGGCTTCAGTTTTGCCATCCTTCTACCACCTGGAAGACATCTGTTGCCTTCTTTGTTAGAAACCTGAACCGGACACTTACCATATTCTTCCGAAACAAGCGCATTAGAACTTGTGCTGCTAAATTAGTAATCTGAGTATACTAGTCCTTTAGCAGTTTGCAAGGATTGCAAGTAATAGTGAAAAAACAGCCCTTAATTTTATTTTTTGTTTTATTGGAAAGCCACAACATTCCATATATTATTAAGTACTAAAATAATTTCAGGAAATTTTAGCATACAGAATGTTTTTCTCTCAAGTAGCTCATTAGTTTATGATGTGCTTTCAACAGGCATGAAGAGATTCACTCTGCAGATCCCATGCAAACTAAATGGAGGAATGAATCAAGCTAATGAAGACCTCTAAATACACATGCCTACACGTTGTTACTAGAGAATATCAGCAAGATACCTTCCAAACAGATCACACAAAACTGCAGGAGAAAAATTTTGTTCTCAGAAAGCAGGTACAACAGAGGTAACAACACTGCCCCAAACCCCTGAAAAGCTGGTAAGTACATGAAAAAAGCCCTAGAGACCTCACAATCAATCTCAATGACCACACTAAATTAAAAAGCAAGAAACAATAAGACACAACTCCCCAAACACTGTCAACAGTGTTCACTTCCTTCCCTTCCATTCCCTTTCCTCCTCTACTTCAAAAGGAAAATAGAAATGTACATCCAATTCGCATAATCCAGAATTTATTTTATACTATCCCTCTTTAGTAACTTCCATTGACTGCTGAGGTATTTACTGAATGATGGGCAGAGTCGACACAATTCACTCTAACCAGCCCTGTCCCTTACTCTGGCCAGAAAAGTGGTTGCAATTCCAGCAGATGAGAAACATCCAAAAGAGCTTTTCCCTTCATATGCCTCAAGAACAAAATATCAGTGTCAGGGCAGCCAAGTTCTGGAGTCACTGCTAGCCTGTAGGACTGGCCTGATCAACGGCATCAAAACATGAACTTAAATCCTAAAGAGTGGCACACGTTCATCCGTGCAGCCAGTTTAAGTTATTTGAAAAGAAATCTGGTCTTTCCTAAAAACGCAGGGATTTCTGGCGAGACAAGCCACATAAAATTACTCACATTAAAATCCTTCAGAAAAGTACAGCTTCTCCCTTAAACAAATATTGACATGTTTTAGAAACATAAGTATTTTCTATCGTATTTCTGAATAAAAATTTCATAATCCAAAAGTTACAAATAAACAAAAAAAAAAAACACACCAGCATTTTTTCCAGATAGTACCTCTAAATCATAAACATATAATTTGTTCCTGGAGTAAGTGCATTCTGTTTCTGTTTTATGCTAAAATAAAGACTTGCTTTATTAGTGTAAATGACTAAGTTCTTTGAATTGCTTCATCAGTAAGATTAATTTATTTTCTCTTAATTAGGTCCCTGTGGCTAATATTGGCTAGTACTATTAGCATGTCCTGCACAGAAAGTGGAGCTTAGAGACTTCATACAGACTTCAGTCACATTTACATGCCCACAGCAATGGCATCAAACTGAGTTGTAGACAAGCCATAATTAATGGTATTGAATTATTAACGTCCAAATTCTTTTTGAAATAAGATGAATGTCAGTCCTTTTTAATGATACTGGGATGTGGACAAATGTCACTGAATTTAATAGAGGTAGCTGGTGCCTAAGGACACTTACCTTCTCATTAGCCCTGTTGAGGTCTAAGATCAGGGCATCAACATTCTCCTGCAAGACTGCACAAAGCTCAGACCAAGAGAATCTATCTAGGATGCCTTCTGGTTGTTTTATCAGCACATAGCCTGCTACCAAACGTTGGTATAAGCTATGGAGGAAGGTTAGCTTCTCCTGAGACAAAAAGAAAAATTGTTGTATCTGAACAGTGTTAGAATCCAAAGATGCATCGTATGTGTAGTAATGTGAGCTGCACAAAGCTGAAAAAAAACCTCACAAAGCTCATTCTCAAACCTTTTCAAAATTCCTCAACTCCTTGTTAGTATTTCCAGTCATACATATTAGGGCCAGAGTAAGAAAGGAGTTTCTACAGAATTTATATAATTTGACATAGTATGTAAATAAAGCAAGCCCAATCTGCAGTGGTCACATCCACAAGCTGATACAGATAAAAATTTCCATGATATTAGCAGATGCAACTTAATCACTCATGTTAACACATCCAGGTATATTCAAATCATAACCACTTCCAATATTTACATAGCACACAAAAACCTGTCAGATTGGCTTGGCAGTAAAACACACTGTTCACACGACTATCACTCTAAAGTCTTCTAAAAATTGTCTCGTGTGTGGATTATGTACGACTAAATAGCTAGACAAAATACGCTTACAGCTTCATCAGTTAAATTCCACAGACCATGCCTCATTCATTTACACTGATTTTAGTCAGGAGTATAATAAACGGGTGCAAGTTACAAATAAACTTCAGCAACAGTAGCATGCAACAGAAATTCCAGCCTTCACCCTTTTAGTACATGTATGCAACTTCACAACTTTAAGACAATAATAGAAAGCTGCACCTCAAAAGAAACAGAGCCTTTATTCAAAGTCAGCAAACCATTGTAAAGGTTCCCATTGTTTTCCAGGGGCCTCAAATGTCGCTTTACATTAAGAAATTGTGGGTGGCTGAGATGAGAAACCACGGTTTTTCTGAGCCCTTTCCATTATACTTAGGTGCATTTTCTCACAAGTATTTAATGGTATTTTAGGCATTAAAAAAATTGTAGTTTAGTTTTACTTTGTCTCTAGCAGATCTTCTAATTCCCCAAGGAAAGTCCAGTGTGCCACCATCACTACATTTTCGCTTGAGCTGTGACAAACCACAGATGATAATTATTCATTTGGTGTGAAAAAAGGCATCCCAAGACCCCAAATCAATTCACATATGTTGAATGCAACCGCAGTTTTGTAGACATGCTGACTTTACAATATAGCCAGGCTTCTAGTTTCCTTCCCTCTAATCATTATCTGATGTGTATAACAATTCCAGCTGCTTCATGTGGACACTATTTAAATACCAGACCGCAAAAGAGGTGGAAAGAATGTTTCCTTTTTACTCAGTTGGCATCCATGTCCAAATTTGTGGAAGTAATGAGCTCAATATGCACGACAACTATGATAAAGAATATCATCGCTATTGCTAGTATAGAACTGCTTTACTGGGGAGAAAGAGCAACAAAATTAACATCTGTAAACAAATAAAAGGAGAGAAATAATAGTTCTGAAATAAGACTTTGTGAAGCAATTCCCACATACAGCACACCACAATGAGCTAACAGGTCACCAATAAGAATTTCTAGGTTTTGTGGCACGCAAGCAAAACTACCTCAGTTCCACATTTGCTATCAATTGCCATGTGACTCCGTAATTAACAACACATGATGATGATACTATTGTATGTTCCAACTGTAAAACATTTCTGTTAACTTTCAATTTGAAAGAAAGAAATAATTGTTCGTCAGGCGCAAATCTTTAATAAACTCAGCTGTTCAAAAATTCGAAATACTGGAAATGTTAAACTGTTAGTTCTGATACAGAACGAAGGAGAACCAGTAAGTCCTGAGATCTTGTAGGTATTAAATACATATTTCAAAATACGTATCTTAAGACTAAGAGTAACCATCTGATGTATGTAAACGTATAAAGCTGAGATTAAATAAAGACTCTTTCTGACAGTCATCTTGTCTCTGGTAATACCTCCATATCCTTCTGGTAAGCCCTGGTAAGCTTCTGGATTTCATTTTCAGATTCTGTGGCACGTACTTTCTCCTTCTCCCAGCATTGTCGTACATTCTGTAGTTCCATTTTTAAAGTTCCTATTGAACTCTCTTTGTCTGCACACTTAGTGTGTAGATGATTTAACTCTTTATTGGCATCAGCCACGTTATCTTGAGCTTCCTGTAGAACAGAGACATAGAACAGAAAGGCTGGTAGGAATTTTACTCTACAAAATGTTACCTTAGTTCAGTGCTCAGCCTCTGAGAAAGTAAACAGTCCTATAGCCACAAGTGTTCAGAAGACTCCAGGCTAAGCTGACTGTATCTTGTAAATAACAGAATTTTTAAATTTGACACTAGTCCTTCTCCACAGCTTATAACCAAACGGCATCACAAATCTGTCCCTAAGAGTTAAAAGCTCAATGATGCAGTGACCTTCGGAATCCTCTCTAGCCCCACAACTGAACGCCTAGTTATCCTCTGCAAAGCGGAGAGCTCTCAGAGCTAGTCACAAGATATATTATTTTCATAAATAAATCTCTGATCCATTACAGCTGAGTCGGTAGGCAACACAGACAGCTGTTGTTACCCACTGTATTCTGTATCTGCATGACAAAGAAAAAACTCGAGGACTCTCTCCAGAGCTTTGACCATGGGAAGAAAGTAATAGTCATAAACGGTCATAAATACAATCCTTATGTTACCAGTACCAAATCTCACAAGGTAAACAAAAAACTTAATATACTACTCCTTTTCAAGCAAAAGATTGCTGAGAGAGTGCACAGATACATATGCTTTTCTCTCCTACCTGCACTGGACTTCTACAATGCTAAAATTTGCTAAAGGTCAAACTGAAAGCATTGATTGTTTTTAAAACAATCGTAGCTGATTAGGTAGGAAATATAATAGGAAAGATACTCCTAAATTCATCAGACAATGACAATATTTGTTCTTCTTAATGATTGATTAAAATATTAAAGCAATGTTAAATTTCTAAGACTAATGTTTTCAGACTGTATCTAGTTTTCAACCATATTACAGAATCTTATTACCAAAAATTCAAAGAGATCAGCAACTGGTGTACTGCATAAAAAACAGCACCATCTGTGTGTAGCAAACTCAGTTCTGGCAAGACGAATACAAGTATCTGTTGCAAAGGGTTGCAAAATTTTTTCGTGCCTTACAAAGGTGCTGCAACCAAAGCAGAAGTCTTAAGTCTTCTGAACATAAATCAGTAAATAAAGTTCAGATCATATGAAAGGAGATCATGTGCAAGTATCAACTAATACGAAGATTCAATGTGTGCTGCAGAAGTATCTGTGACTAAACTGAAGTAATAAAGCAGCATATTCCCAGCAAAAGAATCTGAGAAACACTGGGAGCAGAGACATTCTATTTTGGCAGTAATACACTGCCAGTTGGGAGTTTAAGTTTAACCATGACCTCAGGACTTCCTCACTCCCTTGGCCACTGATGTAACCAGACAGGACACTACTGAAGTAGTATGTCAGCCAAAAACAGAGACAAAAAAATACTCTTGTTCAGAAACTAAAGAAAATAGTCCTAGGTGTTTTCATCAGTCCCCAGGCAGATTTTACTCTAAAAATTTTTGGGCTGCACATTGTATAACTGTTAAGGATGACCTGATGCTTCATACATGCATTAACTTGTCTGATAAGCACAAACAAAAAAGCACATTAACAAACAAAAGCACATCTTTAATAAAATGTGCTTTCATATGAAAAGAGGTAATTAAACGCTCTTCTCCTATTCTTGAGAAAAACAGTTAAGAGAAAAAAAAATTACTGATCCTGATTTCAATATAAAACAATACTTTGCAAATTGATAAATCTGTTTCAAATTATTTCAGAAGTGCAATTATCGAATTGATCAGTTATGTAGTCTAAGTTGGTAACCAGAATAAAAGCAGCAAGGCTTCACATACACTTGTAAGGTAAACTGTCTGCTCAACAGATACACTGATATAGAGATTTATTGTGACAAGAAAAAAAGATACCTTAAATCCAGAAAGATACTTTTTGCGGAACTTTCAAATTTTATGTTAAGTTTATGAAACCATACCTTAAGGTCTTCACTTAAAGCACTCATTTTCTCTTTGGATATCTCAAGTTCTTTTGTCATCTTTTCACACAAAGCCTTCATTTTCCCAAGCTGTGAAAAATATGGTGGTCAAACAGTCTTTTACAGACAGGCTACATAATTACTTGAATATAAAGGAAGAATTTTGTATGAAAACGTAGAAAAAGAAGTCTTCAATTCCTTTCAAAAGTACTATATAACTCTTTTTTAATGATTTAAGATAAAGAGCAATGGCAGAATCCCAAACTGAGTCCTTTATCAACTTTCCTATTAACTCAAAATATCTGACAAAAAACCACAGACTTTGAAATGCATTTGAAAATATAACGAATGCAGATTATGATCTGGAGAGTGGTTTGAGAACGCAAGTTGTCAAAGTCAGTGGCCGTTTGCAGAAATTGTCCAGCTGGTCTTTACTTTTTACTGAGCACTGGATAGTATTCACACACCCGTAAGAAGCAGCTATGGTCCTGACTACGGAATTATTTGTGGTGTTACAAGCAACCACCTTAGAGGTAAGCTCATGACCATAATGTGTAACAGCTTCACTTTCCACTTTCAAAAAAACATAACAGTACATCATGATAATCTGTATCTTTGGTTACCTGATGATGAGGTTAGCGATACAAATGTCTGAAAAGAAGCTTCGAATAAAGATTTATTACACTGCGGGTTACTGCCAGCACTTCAGCATTAAGGAGCACCTCAGAAGTAAAATATTCCATTTACAAAAATCACAAATTACTTTGGAAATTATATTTTTGTTTGATTGCAAGTCAGGAGATCTGGCAGAATCCTTAGAAATAATTACAGTAAATTACAGAATACTATTGGAATATTTCCAGTCATTTTGTTGGTTTACTAGCCTTCTCTCTGTCCCCAAACATATAGCCTCTGCACTATACAGAAAGGCAAAAGCTTGTTATCTGTCAAAACACTTGTAGACCTTTCAGTCACACAAATGAACTAGATCGTTTAATCTAATGTTTAACACAGTACGCTGAAAGTGACACATGACAAGTCTACCAGCATATTTCACATAAACACACAGGTTTACACATATATTAATAAGTCCATCAATATGTGGAGTCTTGTTGAAAATCTCTCTATAAAAAGACCTACTACATAATTACTCAAAACTAAACCCTTACTGCTGTGTATTAAAACATCCTGGTTTTATTGCACAGTGCCCTTCACAGTCCCTTTGTGCATTATTGTATTATTAAAAAGTTTTATTACTAAACATATCTAATACATAGAAAGCCAAAAGCAGCACTATCTATGGGGGCGGGGGTAACCAAGAAGGACAGAGCACTGCCCTTTCTGTGCACCATGAAGGTGCTCGGTGATCTCTGGCTCCATATGACAACTTCAGGGTCAGTCACACGCAGTCCTGCTGGGAAGTCTTGTGGCAGGTCATCAGTTGGTCCTGCTCTGCGTGCGATTTATTTTCCTTGACAGTTCATTCCTCTTTCTGTCAGAACACTCTCTTTGCTTTCTTAGCAGCCACCCCCTCGGTCTCCCCACTGCTGTCTCTGGCACAGTTTCACAACAAAGCACATCACTAAGCCAACGCCTGCTGAGTCGACTTTTCAACTGTGCTACCTACCACGTGACACTCCTCCTCCCAAACAACAATTCGCTGTGGGTAATATGTTCTGCCTTGCTTTGCAGCTTCCAGACTTGGGTCTCAGAAGAGTTTCATAATGACTATACACATCGGTTCTCTTACCTCACTGGGAGAGACCTAACAGCGCTTGCTGTTTACAAAAGTATAATTGTTTCCATGGTCACTTATTTTTGCGTCCGTTGAACCAACTGAAAGGTTTTGCGGGAAACCATTCTTTTCCCAACAAAAAGGGCAAAGTCGATATGCTTTTATCCTGTTTTTTTTTTCCTTTTTTTTTTTTTTTTAAAAAAAAAAAAAAACATTGTGGGTGACTAGCTATACTAGGCATTTGTCAAAAGAAAAGACCAAACCTAAAAATGAAAAAACAGCACTGGCATTTTTACAATCCTATCACACCTGCCTTTCTGTATTTGCCAATTCTATCCACAGATAAGCTAATCACACGTTTGTACAGAAAGCATTAACAATGCAGTTAACTTCTCTCTATAGCCTTTAAAGCCACAAATTCACAAAACTTTTACACCCAAGAGGATTCATTTAATTACATTAGCAATACAAGTAAGAAAATAAATGCAAGATTGTGACTTTTCAGACAGTGAAATAAAAGGCCAGTAGGACTGCATCGAAAACATTTGACTTTTTCCAAGGGTAAGACTTCCAAAACTGCAATATTTCAGTTATTGTCCTAGGTAATTTAAAGAAAGTATTGTCACAGTCCTGTTTTACTTGAAAAGACCTCAAAATAGCACAAAAAGAGATTTCATCATAAACACACTCATCTCAGAAAATTATGCCACTTTTTAAATGTACAAGGGCATGCACATTTGCATAACTGATACCAATGACCGTTGAGGCTCAAGTATCGTGTATTTAGGAATACTGCGGTACACACTGGCCAACTCTTACATTATCATCATTTAACTGAAATCCTAGATATGAGTGGCTCATTTTCCTGAATGTTTATTGAAAGTAATAACCCCAAAAGGTTTAGTAAGAAAATAAAAACAAATCAGAAGAAAAAAAGAAAAAACTCTTCTCCCTGTCCCCCCAAATGTAAGTGAAACTTCACTGTAGGGCATGCTTAAGAGAAATACTAGTGACAGAGATTATTTCTTTGGGTATACGTGAAGCTGTCAACTCAACATTCCCACTCTTCTGACCTTTTTTACAAGCAAAGAGTATGTACTGCTGCAGGCCGAAGGCAATACATATAGAGCCAAATAGTGCAAGTGTTACCTCATTAGACATATCTTCCAGCTTGTTCTGGTAAGCTGTCAAGGTACACCTCAAAGTCTCAAGGACAGAGAGGCTTGGAGGTTTCTCTTTGTCCTTACAAGTGCCTGAAGAAAAATACAGAATGAAAATTAAACCTTAAAGCCACAGAGAGAAAACTACTCATGCTGGATGAGAAGTATTAAAATTAGTTAGAGCTTCAGTGACAATATAAAACACTGAACAGCAGCCTTGTTTGCCACGAGAGATGCAGCTGAATAGCTGTACTTTCACAGCAAATACAGCTGAAAGACGTTTGTACAAAAGCTTTAATACAGCATACAGAACTGTAAATTCTGGATTACATTTCTACCTAATGTATTTGGTATGCAGTCTTGCATTTAATTTCTACTGTTGTCAAGTCTGTGTCATTCAGTCAGACCAGCCAACTTTAAAACCATACAATAAGACACTTTGAAAAATACGTTGCCTGAAAGTTAAGTATGTTACACTTTTCCTGACATTATTTTGCTGTTGTGACTAAGCATGCATGTTATGATGTAGTACTTCATTTACCCAAAGCTTTAGCCGAAGATCACATAGCTATGTTATACTTGGACAGGTCTCAAAAACCTTTTAAATTATCTTGAATTTCTTTCCAAAGGAAATAATAAAATAAATTATCTGTGTACAGTGTCCTACATAATGTTTCAATTATAAATCTTAAAGCTGATACATCCATTATATACACACACTACACTTATTTGTTAAACCTTTAGACAGAGACTTCCGATCTGGTTGCCTTACACAGGGATATATGAACAAGTTTCAGCATTTCAAAGCCCATAGTACAATGTGCTAAGAAAGCAAAACATGACCCTTTGATCAATACAGTGTCAAGATGTCAGCTGATATTAAATTTCCAAGAACAAACTATTCACTTTTTTTCTGGTGTTACAGCAAAATGCTGTGTTACCGACAGATTCTTCTCAGCATTACTTATATTAATATGCAGCATTTATGAACTCATTTTGTAAATATTTCTAGTACCATCTTTTTCATGAGTCTTAACATGTTGTATAAGCAAAACTAACTTTACCCTTGCTAACAGCATCCTTATTTTGCAAATGAACTAAAAAAAATTGATGGCATTTGAACTCCGAAGAGGCTAAACAATCATAACTCCCAGCAGAACTACATGACGATACAGGTGTTTATCACTTCTGAAAGGTCAGTGTCACTATGCAATGTACCTAGGGTGGCTCATAAAGTCAAATCAGATACTCAACCCTAAGCCTTTTCTTTGGCTCGTCATAAAACTTTGTCAGCTAGAGGAGGTACTCTTAGACACTTGCAGGTTGAGGTTTTTTTAAGAATCCTATGGTTAGTGTTACCTAACAAGCATGATGCTCTACTCAAAGTACTATATAAAAATGATAGATTTGTCCTGTACGCTATACATAATGCACCCATGGTAGCCAATGGAAAATTTACACATATGCACAAGTCGGCAAGTACTGCCAACAGCTGTTGTGAAAATTTTTTCAATTAATCAGCCTCTTCTCTCCCAACCCTTTGATAATACCATAAAGTATAAGTACTATTCAGATTGGACACTAACATTTCACTTTGACTTGCCAGCCAACTGTTACTGTCAAAGTCACACCTAGTCAAACCAATGCAGGTTTGCCAGACTGCTCTCCATAACAGGACATGTCCCATCAGCCACTCCAGTGGACACCTATTCACCAGTTTCTAAAGGTCTGCAGAGTCAGGGAAAAGCAAAACCTTTTTAATGAGACTCCAGTGCCTTTAACCAAACCTCCAAGTCCTAGAGATGTCCCAAATATCAACGTTACATTTAGAATCAACCTAAGAAGAATTCAGAAAATCTGACCTTTTATGTGAAGTTTAGATTTCACATTTAAGAAAGAGACTAGTAACATGTCACTACCATTTTTATCACTTAACCACAGCTATAGTTAAGGATGCACAGGGGTCCAGTCCCGTCTTCTCAATTACAAGAGTGACTTCTCACTACTACCCATTGTCAGAACATTTTGCAGTGATCTTTTTGCACAGAAAAAGAAACCTACTGTTCTTCCACACTTCTAGCTCTATAGAAGTTGTAACTCAAAATTCTCATTCACTTAAAAATCATACCCATTAAGTCAATCTAGGCATTGTCTCCTATTCCATAGCTTTCATCAAGCTGTCTAAATAATGAATGTTTCTGAATGTTCTGAAGTCCCAACCTGCAATGCTCTAAATGAAACTTGCCTCTGAACTATCATAACTTGCATCATGTTTGCCAAAAACAGACTTTTGCCAGTAAACTTTCCTTACTGGCATTCCTTGCCTTTGCTGCAACCCTATTTTCCAGGCAGCCCAGTCTGCCGACAGGAATACCAGATTCCACTTTCCTGCATTAGCTGAAAACAAGCCTATGGCTTTAATACTGGCCACTCATAGAATCATTAAGGTTGGAAAAGACCTCTAAGATCATCAAGTCCAACCATCATTGTCAGTCTTCACACAACTATGCAGGAGACATGCAACATAATTGAAATGTCACTCTTTTGCTGGAGAGGCCCTGCTTCAGCAATGAGGAAAAAAACCCCAATACTTGAAGCATTTGCCCAGTATCATCTCAGAGTTAGGGGGAAGAAATCTGGGAAATTGCCACATTCAATAGGAGTCTGACAGGAGGTATACAAGTGAGCAAACTCTTAAACTTGCTGCTTCAGGCTTTCTACTAACATTACTGGGCCTGTCTAGGATAGAGTTAATTTTCTTCATAAAGGCTCATGTGGTGCCGAGTCTTAGATTTTTCACCAAAACAGTACTGGTGGCCAGCATTAAAAAGTGAAACTAACCAAAAGCAGCTAACACTCTCAGCACTTTATATTGAGTTTGCCTTTCTTTTCAGATTACTAGACCCACAATTTTTTTTTTCCTGAAATGAACACAAACTTCCCTGAGCACAAACTCTGTTCCTGAAAAACTACAAAATATGATAAACTGAACAGGGACAAAGTGAAATAATGCAAATTGCCAAATAAGAATAACAATGCTGTGGAAAATTTATAAAGGTCACTTAAAAAGGAGAAGACGTAGATTTATGCTTCTATTTTAGAATGTATAAAGAAAAAAAAAACCCACCCTTTAAAAATACCTCAGTTTTTAATCTTAAAACTATAAAGTCTTCTCTTCTTTTTCCTGTATAGCCCAATAACCACAGCCCAATCAGCACTTAAATGAAGGGGCTGGACTTTTAATGCTGACATTTTTAAGCAGTTCTCTCAACCACTTGCGTTGAAAGCTAAAAACGAAATCAAGAAAGACTGCCCAGCCAGGTATGGCTCACATAGCTCCTCATCTGAATCTGATTTATTTAAGATTTTTAACTTTTATTTGTACCTAGGCATTCCCACTTCAAATATGATTACATGAAACAAGAAATACTCTTACATCATAAATCTGCAAGTACAACACAGTAAGGCAATACCATTAAAAATTTGTTTCACACTTAGAAGCATAGTAAATATGTAGAACAAATGTCTTAGTCAATATCCATTTTAATATTAGCTTTAACGACTCAATGCACAGTAGAGCTAAACTTGACTTTCTGCCTCAACGGAGCCTCTGCAAGCTTGAAAAAAAAAATCTCTTTAAATAAGGTCTTTCAAAGTTTACCTTAGACAAAGCAAATTAATACTGAAGTTACTGTTACTGAATCCCTAATATCATAGAAAACAGATGAAAGCTGTTCTCTCCAAGGTTTACCACTATGAAGAACAGAAAACCTACCCAAAAGAAAATTACTGCTCTGGAAACTGCACTTTGGCAGCAGCGTCCAGCTCCCCCTGGAAATGCTGAAGCCCCTCTGGGCATGTGGAACTTTTCAAGACTGAGGAAAGCATAGAGTTTTGAAGAGGTTTTCAGTCTGACGTATCAACACTAAACCTGCGAGTATTACCCACAGGAATTGCGTTTATAATTACAGAATAAAACTGATATCAGTTTTCAAATTAAAAAAAAAAAACAATCATATAGCCCATGTGAAGAAATCAATGCATCACAGATTCAAGGCTAGGCTTTTAAGGACAACAGAAATCTCAAGAAGTTCCTTTATTCAATTTTAGCAATGCCAGGCCCTAAAAGAAAAAAAACACCTTTTTGGGAAGACCCAAAAAAATGCATATTCATTTAAAGGTGTCATACAACCTATTTACGTCTACTGTTGGTAAAAAGTACAGAAACATATCACAATTTACTTAAAATAAACCTGTTTGCTCCTCAAGCAACATTTTGCCTGTTCTCTTCCAGTTTATTTGCACGGTAAATTGGAAGTATTTTGTGTCTAGGATGTGATTTTCTAACAGGAACTACACAGAGAAAACTTTTATAGATAGTTTTAAATGAAGATTTTTAAAAGTGTGCTATTTTCACCTTTAAAAAAATTACTAGCTTTGATGTTGAAGTTCAGTTTGTTTATGTCAGCCACTATTTCAAATATTTAAGCAGGCAGCACTTCGTTGCCTTTGCTACAATAATCACATACAAAGCCCGGTAACAGAGTAACAACCACTGGCTTACAATTAGCTTTAATGAAAACAGAGGAATATTTGTTCTGTATTAGATCAAATGAATGCAACATAGTACTAGTCCACAACCAATAGTAAAAAGTATTGTGTTGTATCATGTGTCCTACACAACCTTTCTGAATATATGACCTTTTTGTTGCTGAAGGTTGCCTCAGAATTTGGCTCAGTTCAGGCAAAACATCTGTTCCCTTTGCAGGTATACTGTAAGGACTTTTTTCTCAGTTGGATTTAGAGCACAGCAAGTGAGCCCTTTTCTGACCGATCATATACACCCCAGCATTTGTAAATCAAGCTCTGGGCTGACAACAGCAGGTCCACATTCCGTCACCCTTTCCCAGCTAGCAAGGCCATTTGACCGCTGTGAGAACTGCTCTTATCATGTCATCAAATCAAAGCATGTTGAGAAGAGGGAATGCAAGAGGCATCTGCAGAATTCCCACAATGTAGTGACTTTGGAACATTGACAGATGCATCTGTCATTTTATACCTTCAACTAACCTGCTGTCCGCTGGCCTGACATAGCAAAGCTGTCCAAGAGTAACTCCAGCTCTCTCATGTTGTTTTCATACGTCTCTGTTAGAAAGACCTGGTGTTTCTTGGCCTTTATTTGACAGAGGATACAGAAAAGACAAGAGAGGGAAAAAAAGAAACCCATTAAAACAGTAAACAGAAGAAATACAGATGACAACGGTATTTTTGTTCACCTTTAAATTTAAATTCCTGCTATATTTCTTATTGCTCCTTTTCCTGAGCCAAGAGACCTAACATTACATCACAAATAAGCAACACAGAACCCTGAAACATACTTAAAATAGAACTAAAGGCTTCAGGTAGTCAAAAGAACAAATGGTTGTAAAACACAGTCTTGATCTTCTGCTTTAAAAATATCTTACCGAACATTAATTAACTGCTTCCCATCATGCAAGCCATGAAATCTATTGTTACACCCTACAAGGGCATCCAGAAAGACAACAAACTACTGGCAGACAGGCTAGAAATTCAGTATTTGGCACTCAGTCAAATCCCACACCTATTCTCATTGCAAACCTGCCTACTTTAGTTGTTAGTATCTTCCATGCTTGATAGTGATTTCTTCAATATAAAAAACTCCTCCTTATGCATGGAATATAAAGCAGCAGAGTCCTTCAACTCCTACCACTGAATTTTCTTAAAAAAGCTGTTCATAAAGTGCAGCCTATTGTTCAAATCAACACACTAGCTTTATTCTGGGGGCAGACAGGTATTGCGGCAGATTTTTTAACCATGACAATAGAAAGACTATATCAAATCATTCCTTCGATTTATATCTGATATAAAAACTTGCAATTTGCAGAGATATGCATCTGTAATTCCAGAAAAGACCAAGGTTCTCTTGGACATACATAGTTCAGACTTCTCAAAGAAATGTACAATTTTACCTGCTGATTGACAAAAAGTAATACACCTCAGCAGTTTAGGAAAGAAACAAAAAAATCCCAAAGCCCCCCAACAATCCCTCCCCCCTAAATCAAGAGGAAACTAGATTTAAGTAACTTAACAATTTTCTTCTGACAAAGGTTATGCTCAAAGATGTCTCATTACTTTTAATTACCCAATTCATTTTTCTTCGTAATTCTAACACCTATTTGAGTAATTTCCATTTCTACTTGTTGATGGAAGGTACACTTTCTGTACTGAGAAAAATCCTACTGTTTTTTATCATGTCTTTAAACTACTGCTTTAGCTATGCTTCACTGCATGCGTAAGGATCCAGTCAATTTCTCAAGTGTGGGAAACATCCTCCCCAGGAAAACCACTACACTGGTAGCGTATAACTGTCAGGCTGAAAAACCAAGAAATGCATTTAATTCTCTGCAGTATTCTTCACTATTCAGTTTAAATATTTTATAAATTTGCTTTACTCTTTCAATTTTAATTATATGTACTGTATATCAACTAATATATTATTCATATGTGTATTTCAATGTTAGGTCCCCTGTAGCATTTACATGCCTTTCCTTGCGTGGGAGTTTGTACTACACTTCATAAAGAATTTCCAAACCACTTCTATATATTCAAAAATAACTAGGCTTCAATTCTTACTATATAAAATTACATATATAAATAGAGCTTGTAATTGCTGAGTTCCAGTGAAAATATTTTATAGGATGCAAACACATTAAAATAATTTACTCTCATGTATTGATACCATCTCAAGGACCTCACATATTACAAATAAGAAAATATAACAATATGATCAGCATGACAATAAAATACATACTCCTTTTACATAAACCACTCCAGCACAGACAAGGTCAGACTAAATCTTTCCAGAAAAATCTTTTCCCATGGAAAAGTCAAATGTGAGAATTTTTGTCTATCTCCTCATCCAATTTTTACATTTGGTTTAGTTAATTTACCACAATTTAGTCAGTATATTCCCTTGTATCCAGCCTTCATCACTTCTCTGCGCTTTATTTGCTAACTGCATCAACACTCCCTAAGCCAATTTCAGTCTCATTCTCAACAGCAATAAAGTGCAAAAGCAAACTCCTTAGACCAGCCAGTTTCTCTACACTTCAGCTGCAAAGTATTTAGTATCTTTCCTTTCTAACTCTTATTTTCAATCACTGTCCCCTTTATCAGAAATTGAAGAAAAATACTGTAAACTACAGTGCCGGAAATCCAGGCACAGGTTAAGAGTCCAAAAGGGCCTGAACATATCGATCTAATTTCTTATGTCTCACGGACAGGTATCTAATATGAAGTGTGTAGAGTCATAAAGTCATGGAATAATTTAAGCTGACAGGATCTCTGGAGGTCATCTGGTCCCACTCCCCACTCAAAGGAGGGCCATGCTTGAAGTCAGGTTAGGTTGCTCAGAGCCTTGTCCAGTCAAGGTCTGAGTATCCTCAAGGATCGAGTTTCGACAACCCCTCCAGGCAATCTGCTCCAATATCTCAGGATCCTCACAGTGAAGTTTTTTCTCCCCCCCTTACAGGTAATTGGAATTTCCCTTTCTAAAATTTCTGTTCCCTCTCATACTTTTACTGCACAGTTTTAAGGAGAGTGTAGCTCCATCTTCTTCATAAGCACCCATTTGATAGTTCATGGCAGTAGCTATAACTCCCTTACTTTTCTTCAGTCTGAACAAACACAGAAAGTATACATGACTCTTTACTTCGAAAAGGAAAATGAAGTCCACAAGTCTGAGTCAAACATAATCATCTGCAGCTCCTGAAAGTTATCTTCTGCCAGATCCAGCTACTCCAGGAGATGAGATTACTTCCCTCTCAGCAACTCCATCCATCATCGTATTTGTGTTAGTGGATGCCGTTTCTGTAGAACTACTGGAAATGTACTGGTGTGAGCGTTCCCTGGATTACTTCAAAACAAAGTGCTAAAGCCTTTACTTAAAGAGAGTTTGTTTCCCAGACCACAGTAGTAGGAACAGGCAAAAGAATACTTCTGAAGTAAGCCTTCCACTGACTTTGCCTGACTTCCTGCATATCGGGATAGACCATTCTTGACCTTGCAGGTGATCCTTGAAAATTACCTTGAAAAATCAAAGGCAGCAGAAGCCCTCTACGGATGCACAAGAGCTCCTGACTAAATTCAATATTAGCAGGAAGCATAAAGGAGGTAGAAGCAGGCATAGGTGACCCGGAAGAAATACAAAGATGCTGTCCAAGCATAGAAGGACATGCTTAGTAAAGCTAAAATCCACCTAAAGTTGAATCTAGCAAGGGACATATGTGAAGGGCAACAGGAAAGGCTTCCTGAAGTACATCAGAAGCAAAAGCAAGACTAGGCAAAATGTGGGCTGGCTGCTGAATGGGACAGGGGATTAGGTGACTAGGTTGCAGAAAAGGCCTTCTCAATGCCTTTTTCATCTCAGTCCTTACTGGTAGAAACTGCCTTCAGGAATCCCTTGTCCCCGAGACCAATGGTAAAGACTTCTTGTGAAGTTTGCACGAACACGTGAGAATTGAAAATTCTGGAAATATATTAGTATTTCCTATATCCCCTAAACGCAATTCCCTTCCTCACAAAATATTCAGACTAGGAGGTCAGAAACCAAAAAATATGGGAGCAAAGTCATACTTTCTGAACTCAGAATATATGCTGAATTGTACCATATACAATGCTTTCCCAACTTGAACTTCACATCCTTAAGAAGGCCCCTATCGTCACAAAAGATCCCTTGAGGACAAAAGAATTTTTGGTAGAAAAATGTGTTTGGCAACATATTTACTTAACCATCAATTTTAAAACACAATGGCACTTTTAAAGAAGTTAAGTAGAGGCCAAGTATTTTTTACTACAAGTACTGTAGGCTCACACCAGAAGAGAATCTTTTTTCCAAATGCTTTGTATCCTTATCTGTAAGGATAACCAGAATTACTAGCAAAACCTACTATTTACAAAAATTATTCCACCCACTGTCAGAATTATGCTAATCTTCCAGAGGCAGGGTATTTGCACTTATCCCCTTCCCAGTTGATGGACTGCAAGATGGGGACCAGAGGGGCAAAGCCCCTCCCACTGTAAGGGAAGAGCAGATTCGGGACTACCTCAGGAACCTGAACACACGTAAGTCTACAGGACCTGATGAGATGCATCCCAGAGTCCTGGGGGAACTGGCTGATGTCAGTGCCAAGCCACTCTCCGTAATATTTGAAAGGTCACAGCAGTCAAGCGAAATCCCTGGTGACTAGAGGAAGGAAAACATTGTGCCCATTTTTCAAAAGGGTAGGAAGGAGGACCCTGGGAACTACCAACCTGTCAGCCTCACCCTTGTGCCTGGGAAGATCACAGAACAGGTCCTTCTAGAAGCTACGCTAAGGCACATGGAGGACAGGGAGCTGATTCGAGACAGCCAGCATGGCATCACCAAGGGAAAGGCTTGCCTGACCAGCCTAGTGGCCTTATATGGTGGAGTGACTAGATCAGTGAACAAGGGAAGAGCTACGGAGGTCATCTATCTGGACTTCTGTAAAGCCTTTGACACAGTGCCTCACAACATCCTTCTCTCTAAATTGAAGAGATATGAGTTTGGTGGGTGGACTGTTTGGTGGCTAAGGAACTGGTTGGAAGGTCACAGCCAGAGGGTAATGGTCAACGGCTCGATGTCCAAATGGACGCCAGTGACAAGTGGTGTCCCTCAGGGGTCTGTACTGGGACCAGTGCTGTTCAACATTTTCATCAATGACTTAGCGAGATCTAGTGCACCCTCAGCAAGTTTGCAGATGACACCAAGCTGAGCAGTGCAGTTGACACACCAGAAGGACAAGATGCTATCCAGAGAGACCTGGACAAGCTCGAGAAGTGGGCCTGTGTGAACCTCACGAGGTTCAACAAGGCCGAGTGGAAGGTCCTGCATCCGGGTCGGGGCAACACCCCTGGTATCAATACAGGCTGGGTGATGAAGGGATTGAGAGCAGCCCTGCCAAGAAGGACTTGGAGGTACTAGTGGATGAAAAGCTTGACATGAGGCGCTCGCAGCCCACACGGCCAACCGTATCCTGGGCTGCATCAAAAGCAGCGTGGCCAGCAGGTCGTGGGAGGGGATTCTGCCCCTCTACCCCTCTACTCTGCTCTGCTGAGATCCCACCTGGAGTCCCATGTCCAGCTTTGGAGCCCCCAGCACAAGAAGGACATGGAGCGGTTGCAGCAGGCCCAGAGGAGGCCACAAAGATGATCAGAGGGCTGGGAGCACCTCTCCTACAAGGAAAGGCTGAGAGAGTTGGGGCTGTTCAGCCTGGAGAAGAGAAGGCTGTGAGGAGACCTTATAACAGCCTTTCAGTACCTGAAGGGAGCCTATAGGAAAGATGGGGGAAAAGTTTTTAGCAAGGCTTGTTTGCGATAGGACAAGGAGTAATGGCTTTAAACTAAGGGAGGGTTGATTTAGACTAGATATAAGGAAGAAATTTTTACCATGAGGGTGATGAAACACTGGAACGGATTGCCCAGAGAGGTGGTGGAGGCTCCATCCCTGGAAACATTCAAGGCCAGGTTGGACGGGCCTCTGAGAAGCCTGGTGGAGTTGAATATATCCCAGCTCACTGCAGGGGGGTTGGGCTAGATGACCTCTAAAGGTCCCTTCCAAACCAAAGCATTCTACGATTCCATGATTCTATGCTCTGTGCAATTCCCTACTACCTTGGTTGCTGAGATGTATTCGATTTTGGTGTCATTCCATCAGCTGTTCCAGGACAGAAATGAAGTCCCATTAATTTTTCAGCACCTTCCACAAGCCACTGTTCAATAAAGCAAATGCAGACTCTACGCACACTTCCAGAATAGTCCACGTGACCTAACGCTGCAAATGTGCACCTGTATCTGAAGTTCAACAATGTTTAAAAAACAAACATGTAGGCAGGAGTTTGAGGTCTTTTCAGAATTAACTTCTCAAAACCACAGGAGTATTATGCAGGGAACTGGGGTCCAGTCTTGCAACCAACTACCATTATTCCAAGAGCAATTTTCTCTACTTTGTTTACAGCTACAGGGATTTTCCTGTGTGGCTGTCTTGCACGTGGACTAATCCAATCACTCTGTCTGTAGCACAAATCCCATCTGGTGATGGCAGAGCAAGTGCCAAAGCCAGAACCACCCACACAGCCACCAAAAAGCAGTATGTTCAGATACTCTTTGAATGGCATTTGGGTAAATCCTTTACAAAAGCATCAGAATGTTCAATAGGCGTGACTTTGGGGGTAACAAATCAAAGCATTTATAGAAATAGGCTCCAAATGACTGCACCAGTTAGGAAAAAATGGTTTTACTTGACTGATGTTCTGTGTAGCAGAATAGTGGGACAAATTTTAAGCAACCAAGCACAAATTGCAATATAAAAAACAAAACAAAACCCTCACTGACAATCTCCCTCCTTAGGCTACTGCTTATTTTTGCTAAAGTCATCTAACTACTGAATACTTAATAGTGTTTCTTTATCTTCTTATATTAGCTAGAATTCTCCTAAGTATATAGAGAGGTCTTTAAAAGGTGTCTAGCCATGTGTAAATTAAACAAAACTTCTGAAGAAATTTAGTGTCTCAGTTTTAATCATCTGAAATAAAATTAATCAAAAGTGCTCAAATTTTAAAGCAAACTATTCTAGTCCCCTAAACAGAGGTTTGTAACCACCTTTTGGTGGGACAGAATGTTATGAAGTATTTCTTTGGATTTTCGGGTTTGGGGGATTTTTTAGTCAGAGAAAATGTTTTGAGAACTGGCAATTTAAACTTTAAATTCATCCTTTCAGTACTTCAAGGGGGCCTATCGGAAAGGTTGGGAAAATCTTTTTAGCAAGGCCTGTTGTGACAGGACAATGAGTAATGGTTTTAAACTAAGAGAGTGTAGATTTAGACTGTATGTAAGGAAGACATTTTTTATAATAAGGGTGGGTGAAACACTGGAACAGCTTGCCCAGAGAAGCAGTGGAGGCTCCATCCCCGGAAACATTCAAGGCCAGGTTGGATGGGCCTCTGAGCAACCTGGTGTAGTTGAAGATGTCCCTACTCACTGCAGAGGGGTTGGGCTAGATGACCTCTAAAGGTCCCTTCCAACCCAAAGCATTCTACAATTCTATGATTTTTTAGATGCCTGTCTTCAAACACTACGACATCACTCCTAGAGTGACCACTCCACTTCCAGAATAAATTACAAAATTGGTTTCTTTTTAGAAGATCTTTAAGCATATGCTTCAGACTGATTAGTCTTCTTAAACTACGACAATAACAGAAGCAGCATTTGGGTAGGAACACTCCACCCCAAGTTAAGGCAAGCAAAACAAGAATCAAAGCAATATAACATTTAACAATCACGAGCACAAAATTTATGAAGACTGCATCTCAGTTTTTCTCAAATTGAAAGAAAAAGCTCTGTTTGCAATAAATCAAGTAGACCAGACTCACATCTTTGCCACTGAGTACCAGATTCTACTCCACAGAATTTGTAGAACAGAATCATAATCCTCAGATTGTTTCTCTCCCTGTTCAGTCAATATTTAAGACACGTCTGTCAAAGAACGATGGTTAATTCTTATGTCCAGGAACTAGATTCTCAAACACTTCCATTCTGACTTTCAGCTTACTGTAACCCACCAGGCCATCACAGATGGCTGAGGTATATACAGCGCATAACTGCATGCATGGCTACAAGAGAAAGATTTATATGCCACAAAGAAAAAGACAGGCTCTGGGTGTAATCTGTTACACTACTTATATGCTAATTATGCTACTCCTGATAGTATCTATACAAACGGGAGGAAATGAACACACAGTTCTTCCAAATTAAACGAATTTATACTGAAACACACTATTTTTAATGACTTCAATTTCCTAATATGCATTCTGGTGAATTGGCAAGCTCCCCATATATATTTCAGTATAAATTTCTTATAAAATAAAGGTTCCACGTCTTCCGCTTGTCCGGAACTAAGAATTAAAAATCACCCGCTACTAGGTGCCAGAAATGTGAGTATCCTGAGTAGCTTTAAAATTATTAAAGACACATTTTGTTCTTTCCATGGGGTAGGAATACAGCTGGGGCTGTTTCAATTTAAAACAAGCTCTGAATCTCAATGGCCATTCTTCCAAACTCCTGTTCTTCAAGCTAAAAATTTCTAAAAACCCTAGCTGGAAATAATGACAAGCTTGAGACCAATTTCCTCACAAAAACATAATGGAAATCTTGAGAGCCTCCTCATGCCGAACATTCATAAGCAGTTTTGTTTGATACCAACAGATCCTATCACATTTCATCCACGCAAATTTCTGGCAAACTTCTGCCACATGCTGATATTTAAAATTAAAAGCAGCATAACTGCTTTACTATACATTCAAACAAGCCATTAAAAACAAAAAAAAAAAAAAGTTCTTTTTCATATAAAGTTTCCAAAGAATGTATTTCGTCCCTGCATAAGGCTGCTTCTCTAAAAAAAAAGATCCTTCACTGTTTTGGTTATATTTCCCAAATACTGTACAAACAAAAACATTAACTTGTATCATATGGTACAGTAAGACACCAATATAAAATTATCAGACTGGAGTGGAAAGGACATATTCAGGATGTCTAACAATAGTATAAAATATAAGAAAGTAATGCATAGATCTAGAAGCAGAAGGGGGAAATGAAAGGAAGAGAATATACTGACATATTCACACAATTTTAGCATGGGTGTAGGGAAGCCTAATAACAGTTTATTAAATGTTATCAATACTTAGTTTCTGCCAGAGTCTTCTGCTTTTTCATTTTGTGAAGAAAAATAACAAAAAGCTGTCCAGACTGAGTAAACAAGGCCACACACAGGCACTCCTGCTTCCCACACAAATACTAGTCTTCAGGAAAAATACGAAGCCATCCAAGGTGATAAAAATCTAATCCCATAGGGGACCACTAATACAACTCCTCAGAAAATGAGGATTTTTATTACCTGTTCAAGACAGTCCTGTGGTTTGAAATCATTCCAGTAAAACAATTAAAACAACTGGCTCTACAAATACGACAGTTTTTTTAACTGAGACAATCTATTCTGCTTTTTATCTTTCAGTAACATAATGTCCATTTTGAGTACACCATTTAATACCATTGCCACTACCAAAAACCCTGATCGTGAACAGAATTTTGTCCTGAGTTCTTGTCAGGTGTAACATACACTTTACCAAGAAACACAAAATGAAAAGGAAAACTCACATCACAGTTATAGGTAGCAAGCACACAAGGTTCCTAGGAGAAACTTTTCAGCATGGAGTTGTATTTTAAATTAATAAATAGTAATAATTACTGACTGTAGTTAGGGGAGACAGTTGCTTTTGTCTCTTCGTATTCCTTTCGTGCCTGATAAAATGACTTTTTCAGGTTAACTAGGCTAGCAAATGCTTTCTGATACATTAATGTTAGCATGGAAGAAGCTGTGATTCTCCCAGAAAGAAGACGGGCATTTGATTTGTTTTTTCTTCAATTTATTAGTTACCAATCTGTCTGGGAAGTGGATAACACTACGACAATGTATGGAATATCTTCATCAACTGAACAGAAGACACCAAGAAGTCTGAAGATCTGATGCGGGTGCCTGCTCCTGCTCACCGATTAGCACAATCCCCGTCAGCAGCAGGGAACAGACCACATTTACCTTTTATACTCACAGCTCCAAAACAGAGAAAAATGAGAAATTTGCAAGCCAGTATCAAAAAAGTTTACCTTGCCTAAGTACAGAAATACTGGAAATGCTACCAGATGATGGAAGGAGAGAAGATGTTCTAGATATCCTAAGATCTTTCCTTTGCCCCTGCTTCTATGCAACAGGATGGCGAAACTGTTATTCAAAGTTGAGGTAGGTAAAAACAATGGGAAGGCACCAATTGGTCCTATAAAAGGACAGAGATTTCAGAAAATAATCCAGCAAAATACATCCAACATGCCAAATCCACACTAAACAAACAAAAAAAATTCCTTCTGCTCTGTCATCTTCAAACAAGAAATTTTTGAGCAATTTTCAAAGTCAAATGCTTGCACTAAAAGTGGTATACGAAATAGAAATACAATAGTAGGTAATAAAGCCTGGAGAATAAAAGAGCTTGGGCAGAAAGACAGAACATTCTCCACAAGGAATCATAATCCTTCTTCGCTAGGAAAGCAAACACAAGTAACTCTTTACTCATACCCACACTTTAAAAATAATTGTTTTCTGCAAATAGCTTTGCAGTTAAATACATGCTATACCACTTAAAATACATTTTCAAATTAGCTTCTCCAGTGTATCAGCCATATTTACTCATGTTTTACAAAACAAAGTAACATAAGTAAAATCAGTGTACCGGAATGGCAGAGTTCTTCCACAGCTCAGCACAGCAAATGCCTATTATGTTTACAGTATGTTTAAAAAAACCTAAACAACGAGTGCCACAGGCCTCTTGACTTACCATTGCAAGTTCCTCCTGTAATTCTCTGCAGGTCTTTTCATTTTTCCCGAGCCTCTCAGAGAGGTCTTTAATTACCTTCTTCTTTTCCTCGATCTTCTCATTCATTTGCTTTTTTGTGGAGAAACATTCTCTTTCTAATCTAGAAAGTTTCAGCATTAGAACACTTATATCATAAATACTTTTGTCAAGTACATTTTTAAAGATAATCAATAGATATGGCACATACCAAGTTAGCATGTCATATGGCTTCTGAAGTTGCTTTCGCTTTTTTTTTTTACTGTAGAAAGTTACATATTCCTTCAAAGAAGGGCTTGTCAAGAACTGGTTATGTCCTTTTCAGTTACCAATGCTTGTGTTCGGCTTACAGTCATAAATTCATTTGGTCATTTGGATATGGCCTCCAAATTACATATAATAAACAGGATTCATCATATTTTAATTAATACAGCTCTCTTCAGAAAGACCATGTCACAACTTCCATAACCAACCCTGATTTCAAGTACAAAGTTTTCTCCGAAAGTTTCCATATAACTGGTTATATTCTACTCAGAATTGCATGACTTCCAATTTTTCCACCAGCAGACTGTTCCCAAAATTTCAAACAGTTCTTGTACTATGTCAGTCCTCCTGGTACTCAGGAAAACAGACAGATAAAGAGCCTGGTGTGGCTAAACAGGCAACTCATGAGAAAGTTAAAAGGCCAAACAACAGCATACAGGAGACAAAAGCAGGAACAGGAATCCAAGGAAGAATTAAGAAAGACTGCCTAAGTATGTAGGCATGGTGTCAGGAAATCTAAAAGCTCACCTAGAATTTATGTTTGCAAAGGATGACAAAGACAACAAGAAGAGATTTTACCACTACATTAAGGTACGCAAGAAAACATGGACCTGCTTCTATACAGACGAGGGAATTTATCAGCAGTGGACCCAGAGAAGATCAATGCAACACATTTTTTGCCTCAGCCTTCCCTGACAAGTTTCCCAAGCCTCTATGATCAGTAAAACAGCTCAAAGAGGAGAAGAATTGCTAGCAGTAGGTGAGGACTGAGTCCAGGATTACTTCTAAGAACTCAACCCATAGAAACTGGAAGAGGCCAGCTCACCAATACTCAAAGGTTCTGACAAAGCTGGCCAATGTCACAGCAAGGCTGCTTTGAAACAGTCCTCTCTGAAAAGTCACAGAGACTGGGGCGGATCCCTGGCAAATTGAGAAGGGTAAATGTCATCTGTATATTCAGAAAAGGGCAAAAGAACAAGCCAAGGAACTATAGACCAGTTAGCTTTATTTCAGTCCCACAAATGTTATGAAGCAAGTCCTCTTGAACAAATTTCTGGGGTCATGAAAGAGAAAAAGGTGACCGGGAACAGTCAGTGAGGATTTACCACAGCTAAATGATGTCTGGCCAACTCAGTTATATTCTGTGATAAAATGACTAGATCTGTGAACAAAAGGAGAGCAAGCAGATTAAATGTAACTCAACTTTAGCAAGGCTTTTGGTCCTGTCTCACACATTATTTTTATAGCCATGGTAGGACTTAGTCTAGATATGTGAACTACAACATTGATAAAAACGGTTTGATGGTAAAGCTCAGATGGTAGTGGCTGGTAACAAGTGGAGTCCTGCAGGAGTCTGTATTGGGATCCGCTTAACATCTTTATCCATGACCAGGATTAGGCCAAGAGTGCAATCTCACCAAGTTTGCAGGTAACAGTGAACTGGGTGTGGGGGTAGGCCACGACACAACACAATTGATACACTCAAGAGAAAGCATCAAGGGCTGCCATATCCTAGAACCTAGACAGGGAGGAGGAACAGGCCAGCATGAACCTTCTGCGATTCAGCAATGACACGTGCAAAGATCTTAATTTAGGAAGTAAGAGCCCCCTGAAACAACATGGCTGGTAACTGGCTGGGGAGGAGCTATGCTCAAGAAGGACCTGCTAATCTTGGTAGATGGCAAGCTAGCCACAAATCAGCATCATGGCACACAAGTAGAGATAGCTAACAGCATCCTGGGCTGTATCAGTAGCAGCATAGTCAGAAGATCAAGGCAAGTGATTAATCACTTTTTATTTGGCACTCTTCCTTCAACACATCTAGGATAACGACCAGTTTTAAGCACATACCTCCCCCACAACACAGGAAAAATGTTGGAGTGCTCTCAGGGGAGGGTCACCAACATGGTCAGGGGCTAAAGTACACATAAGAATTCAGTGAACTTGGGATGTTCAGGCTGGAGAAGATATAACTTCAAGGTGTACAACAGGACCCCCCAATATCATAATCAAGGTTATCAAGCAGATGCAGTCAGTCACTTCACAGCAATGTATGACTAGAGGACAAGAGACAACAATCACAAACCGAATCCAAAGAGGTTCGGACAAGCAGAAACTTTTTCCACCATAATGACAGTCAAACAGTGGAACAGGTTACCATAGAGGTTGTGCCACCTCCAGTCTTCGAGGTTTTGAAGACCTAACTGGACGAAGCTCTGAGCAACCTGATCTCATAGCCGATCCTGGTTTGAGCAGAATGTTGGACTACAGATCTCCTGCAAATCCCTTCAGCCAGAACTATCCCACTTAGCAGTGGGAACATCCGCTTATCTCTCATTTCTTTGTCTCTTCTCCTATCATTTCTGTCTCACCAGAACTGAAAGAAATGCAAAGGGCACAAAGTTCTTCCAACACTGAAATCTGTAAATCAATATTGTTCCTTCCTGACTTTGACTTATTTCTTATAGATCAACGTATCTTTTTAGCTGAAAGCCTGTTTTATCAGTTCTCTAAATACCTATGTGCTTCTGCTTCAGCCTGGCTGATTTTTTTTTCTTTTACCTGTAGATGAGTACTACTTATTCTTAGAGAAAGAACTTGCCTGCTTCAGTCACTCAACGTAGCTTCGACTCCCACAGCTTTCAGAAACACAACAAAAGCAGTTCCAATTTATTCTGTCATGCTCTCACTTTTTTCAAGAAAAGTAAATTCACTATGAGACCCAAATTCCCTGTTGCTTCCAATTTACATAGTGCTACTGGGCTCAGAGCTAATTAACAAATCATGCAGCCCAGAAAAGCCCATTTGCTCTGTTTTAGTTATTAGAACCATCTTTTTCTGAGAAAATTAATTCTCACAGCTTTCTATAACTTCCAACTTTGGTATCACTTACATCAAGTCTAGCTAAAAAGACATACAAGTGTTCTAGCACAACAAATGAAAGTCTCGAAGACTTTCCAAAGACTGAGGCTTGAAAACAAACTCATGGGACTCCTCTAGAAAAATGGAAAATGTTACAATGCCAAAACACGGCTTAAAAGAAAAAGCCAAGCTCCTGACATTGTCTGGAGTCCAAGGACCACAGCCTTCAAAGGTAAGCAGATCAAAGGCTCTTGTATTCTCTCTGAAGGGACTCAGTGAAAGCAATCACTGATATTCACCAATGTTACTGATACCTGTATGCATCAAAGAATAAAAAAGGCACAGGAAAGAGACGAGGCAGTATATGCCCAACTCACGTAATTACCTCAAGGGAACTGAGCATATTGATGTCCATCTGAGATCAAGCTTGACCTTCACTACCTATCTTTATACAGCTCTGGAAATTTAGGTGTCTGGACTAATAAAATTGTAAGGAAAAGTTGTTTCTGTTTCTTCAATCTCTATTAACAAAACCACCAACTGTTTAACTGTGTGAGCTTTCACGGAAAGGTTTGCATTCTTTGAAATCACAGAAGATAATCTGTTTTCAAAAAACTCAGTTGACAGAAGCTGCAAGGAGTAATGGCCTGAATCAGCAGATGATTGCAAGTAGTGAAAAGTAGTGTTTGGATATTAGACAAAGTTTATTCTGATATCCAATTAACATACCAAACAGATGTTTTAAGTAGGCACAAATTCTCTTTCGTACCAAAAAAAACCCCAAGATAAGGCAAATCTGCTTTCCTGGGAAAGAAGTGTTCAACAGAATTATACAGTTCAGAAGAAAAGGGAAAGGCTGTTCAAGGTTCTTGTTGCATTTTAGTAACACAAGTACTTATTTCTCTGTAAGCATTAATATCGAAGTTCCTAATGCAACTGTTCCCATAACTGTAAGAACTATATTTCCTAGTCCTCGCCACAACAAATACATATACTCTGATATTTCCTACAGCAATCCCAGACAAAGAACTACAGTCCCTTAAAAACAACCATTTGGGGGGCTTTTTGAGGATAAGGTTTTTGTTTAAGAGTTCTTCCCATTTTTCCAAGATGTAATTTTCATGCAGCAGAACTACCCTAAACACAAAAACAATCACCTTGAAGAAATAGCTTCATACATCTAGATAAAAGATTCTCACAAGGAACAACACATTACTGAATGCAGCAGCATAATTCAATATTTAACCATTATCCTTACACTGGTCTGAATAATCTAATACAGAAAAGTAAGAATCTCTCAAAGACTTAGTTTGAAAATTACTACTTATAGATTTTCACAATTTGTAACTAACAGCACTAATTTAAAATTTAAAACACAGATCCTGTGGTAAAACTTGGAAAGTTCTAACAGTTTAGAAAAAAGCACATTTAAGCTACCATCAAAAATGCTTCTAATTAGCTTACATTCTATCTCTATTATCATTCTTTGATTCTCAGAACATATTCGTACTAATAATAGAATAATTGAGGCCTTAAACAATCACATCCCTCTCACTAACCCAGTAGAGTGTAATTTACAATTAGAGTTGTTGAAAGAGTGTTCACATTCAACACCTAAAGAGACAGTGGAGTTCCACATGCTAACAATTGGACAGTATTATTCTATGTGCAGGCAGTATTCCACTTCAAGACTACTTCTTGAGATAAAGGCCTTTGCTCATCTGAGAAATACATATAATTCACAGAATTATACTCTGACAAACTCTGTTTAAAAATGTAGTTGAGGAAGTCATGTTTTTTCTGAACTTTCTGTGGGGCCAAAGGAACCTTCATGAGAGGATCTTGTACTGAAAACTATTACAGATCACAGATATCTAACATAAAACATCATATAGCAACATGAAAGTATGAATTTGCTAAAATAGAGAGGGGTACCTAAGAGAACAGTTGTGATGAAAGTTAAGAACAACTGAAGATAGAAAACAAAAGTACCAAAATGCCTAACATACTAGAAACCTTGAGAATCAAATTGTTTTACCAATATGTAACTCGCAGTGTAAAGCATTAACACTCCCTTCAGGACCTAGTACGTTTGCATGATGTGTGATTTACATTTTTAGTGCATGTGTAACACTTCAATAGGTTACTGTGTTTTTTAAATTTATTTATGCAGAATTCATGACTCCGCATTTATTTCGCAGCAAATGATAAAATCAGAACAGGCAATCTTCTGTAATTTTAACCCTTTATTTGTGACTACATCAAAGCTGAACATGACCCATGTGTTCAGACTCACATTCATTTTCTGAAGAGCTATAAAGATAAAAAACAGTGCAGTTCTGCACTTCAAAAGTTAAGTACTTTCAAAAGTCATAGATACAATTTCTACAAGTCTATTAACTCCTCAGATGGACTGACTGCACCTTAAATTTGACAGTATCTGTGGTTCATTAATCTCATTACCTTGAACTTCAGAAGCAAAAGCTACAGGTCAGATTCACTTGTTTTCTCTAAGAACGCAAGAGACATAATAAAAGATACCATGACAGACACGAGCTGTTTGTACAAACCGAGGGCTACTTTCTAAGCCTGGACAGAAACAACATGAGAAAAATTCCCAGAACTTCCAGAAGGAATGAGTAAATGGTATATGGAGACTCTTGGAGGGTAAACAGCTCCCTGACTGACTACAGAAAGCCATAGTGTGGTAGCCTTGTTGACAAGAAAGCTGATATTTTTCAAGACTGAAAACTACTCCAGCTTAACAGGCATTTGCCAAAAAACCTAAACAAGCCGTGTCTCTCACTTGAGGATGCTGAATTTGGCTGGTCTAACCTCAAACACAAAGACAGACCTGGGAACATTTGACCTTGAAAGGACTGAAGAAACAGTCCACAAACAAGCACTGGAAGACCAAGAAAACTTTTAAGTCTGATGGGAAGAGAAAGATTTTATCTGTAACATGAATGTTCCATGTTTTCTGGACTACTCGAATACAGAAATCTACCGGGGGGGGGGGGGGGGGGGGGGCGGAACACACACAAACCATATTCTCTGTAAGAATAAGTTACATACAAGAAACTCATATAGTGTGAAGTAGCTTGTGAAGTAAAACTACTGATCCAACAGCCATTCCTCCAAACAAGGCTGTTTTGAACAGAAGGGAGCTTTTACAAAAATGAAACAACAAAAACAGCAAATCCGTGGTACAGACCTTCCCGAGTTCAAGGAAAGGCAAAGAACTTGGTCTTACTTTAGTGCCATGTATGTTGCTGCCATAGGATTTACACTCAAAGCAAAAACAATCAGACAAGATGAGTTAACAGTTTAATTAACTGATGTCATTTCAGGACCATAAAGAATCTTGAAATACACTTCTTCAGTTTCCCAGCTGTGAAGACTGCAGTCTTCCTGAACCATCACATTAGATTAATATCATTATGTATTTCACACGTTTTCACAAATTTAATAATATAAAAATTGTTTCTTTTTCTTTAAGGAAAAAAGCTTTTAATTTTTTAATATGACTTTGGCTTACTTAAATGCACAATCTTACATTTAGACTTCTTTTTGCCTTATTTTAATGAAGAGCTCTAAGGTGTTTATAATACAGAACAGGTTTCAACTATTTTACTAAAAACATCTCTAACCGTGTATATAGAAAGACATTCTCAGGTCCACAAAATTCCTTACTTGTATGTAAATCAGTTACTTCTGTTCTCCACTGTTACTTGTGTAAACAAGTCAACATAAACATACATATATATACAGATCCATATAATCCTAGACAGAAAGAGACACCATCTCTGTCTTTTTCCAACCCATTCTACTGGATTGAGCCTCTTCCCACACCCCCACTGTGCACCACCCATTTTAAGTCTTCCCAAATCTTCTCTTTACCTAAACATCACCCACTACCATCCTTAATTTCACCTACTCCTCAGTTCTTTGTCTTCCAACACCACTCTTCTGACATTTTCTCACCCCAATATATACTTGATTCAGCCAGGGAAGAAGATTCAGTACTGTGCATCCTGTATCTTCCTGGGGAATATAACAAGGATGCTCTTCCAAAAACTGTCGACCACAGACACAGCAGATTGTGCTAAGCACGAAAGAAATCTCAGGTGATTTTGTCTGCTCTCATACACTTCACCGCTTTTTCTATTTTTCGTTACCAAGTTAAAACTTTCCACAATTATTCAAAAGCTGAAAGCAAAGATTATCCGCTATAAATTATACACAGCTTACAGATAGAAGTCCTAAATATTCATCTAGCTTCCTGAAGTGAAAAACAATGTTTTCATAACAATGTAAGTGCATACAGAAAAAAAAAAAAAATCTGTTATAAACCTGACACGTTTTCCCACACTCCTCCCAAATACTACAGGACCCTATCATAACTATTACTTTCAACATTCTTGTTTTGGCAAATAACCTATAACAGATCAGTTATTTTCTCTACTGACCCATAATATGTACGGTTACTGATACGGACCTGTTATTAATGGAATGCCAGGTTCTGAACCTTGGCTTGGTTTCGTAAACAGCATCAGACTGTGTTGCTTTCTAGTGACTGAAAACTACAGAGAATGTAAACTCTAAGTGGTACTCAAGCTGTCTACTGCTATTTTACAATGAATTTAAAAGGTAACTTACACATTGAGTTTTTCCAAGTTCTCTCGGGCATTATGTTTTTCTCTCTCATATGCACTTTCTACCTCTTTGAACTCTTTCTTGATCATTTCTAAATCCGAAAGAGCTTGCACTTGGCTGGCTTTTTCCACCTGCAAAGCTCCTTCAAGGTCTCGAATTCTTAACTACCAAATGATAAGAAAGCAATTGAAGCAAGTTAGGAAAAACTATCATGATTTTTAAAGCTGTTCTACATTCTGTTCTGCTTCACAGATAACTACATTCTATTAATTACCTGTGGAAATATATACACCGAAAGCATGGAACACATGTAAAAATGTATGAATACTTACTGTTCAAAACATAGAAAATACATATGCTGACCAAAAGTGCCTGTTGTTCTCCTTTGGCAGCGTCTGGATATTTCCTTTTTCAGTTATTACTGAAGTTTTCCAGGGGAATTCTACTTCTTTAGCAGACTCGTGAAAGTGTGGGATTAGCAATGAAGGCTACAATCCCACTTAGCAAAAAGCACACTTCAAGCTTGTTCATGTATATGAACAAAGAAGAAAACCTTACCAGTCATCCACTCATAAAAGATAATCTCTAACTTTAAGCAATGTTACCCTCTCAGTTCCTTTGTATGTTGTAAAGTAGAGAGAGGAAAATAAGAAAATGAAATTCTTGCCTTTCTACTAGTTTAATCATCACTTTAAAAAATTTAAGTGCCTGTACATAGAGAAGATCATGAGAATAAGAAAATAACTGATTGAAGAACGGCAGTGTTTATTTTCATTACTCAGAAAAGAAACAAAAAGATACTATTTTTTTTTATTTTTTCAAAAGTCCAGGGTGAAAGGCTTCTCAGTTGGTATGAGATTACTAAGCAATTGTCATTTAGCTTTTTCTCGCGTGCTTTTTAAAATATACCACCATTGCCTTACTGAAGCAAATCCCATGAGATACAGTTTAACAACAGAAAGATTTAATATTCAAGTATATATACCACATTCATATAATCAATCTTCACTGTAACTGCAGATATAGTAACTTTGCTTGAAGCTGAAATGTACTCTGAATAATTACATTTGGAACTGCAGTTTCAGGATGCATCAAAATGTTACTCGTAGAGAAGTTGGATGTTTGCACTGTATCTCCAAATAGTTGTAAGTGCCCATTCAAAAGATACAAGGCAGGATATTTACACAGTAGTATACTGTTTAGCTATTATGAAAGATTTCCTTTCTCCTCACTGTTTAATGCTAGTGGGAATTCTCAAACTTACAAATGTAACATTTAGTCTAATAACTTTACTGTGCCCTGAAAAGCAGGTACTTTTTAATTCTCTCCCTTTATATATTAGCTATTACAATTTTGACACTTGTTGCAAAAATACTATTCGTTGTTTTCACTGAAGCAAGTAAATGATCTTAATGTTCTTGGAAGATTGCATCTTTACAACTTCATCAACTCTTTTACTGTAAACTTCTACAAAATACTTAACAAAAACTTTACCTGGATGGTGTCTGAATTGAGTTTGGATTCCAAATGTGCTGCTCTCTCTGCTTCAATGTTTTCTTCCAGTTTCCTTATTCTCACTGCAGCTGCCTAAAAGTACATTTTGAAGAAACTGAAGTCCAGAGAGACGGTAAACATGATACGAAGACTACCCATCCAGTCTATTAGGACTCCATACAATGAACCCAATGTATCTGAACTACTTGCACTTTGGAACTGTAAGAATTCATACCAAAAAATAAATATAAAAATAATTTTTACATATCTGGGATTGTTTCTAGTATTTTATATTAATGTGATAATAATATTTATAAATTATTTTCTACTTAAAGAAACTGATGTAGCATTATGCTACTGCTGCATTTTTTACAATCAAGAAAACTGCAGCTGGAGTCAGAAAGCAGAAAGACCAAGTTAAATACTCTACCTATTCCCCTACTATGTGCTTTTTCACCAAGGTTGTCACCTGAGGCAACATAACCACAACCTGTATGTTCCAATATACAATCCACTATCAAAAAAAAAAAAAAAAATTTACAATTTCAGTGACAAGACAGATGAAACACAGAGAAGATATAGAATTCATCAAAAATATGTTAGCTTCGGCACCTAATTTCCAATTCAGGTGCCCAGAACAGACTGCTTTGCAATCCTGGACTAGTCATAGTTTCCCTACAACAAAAATCTGTAAACTTGGTAATGTTTTAAAGCACTAACCTATTATTTTTTTACTGCTGTGCTCCTTGACCTGTAACTATTCCGTTATGTTTTTGTCTAGCAATTATCAGGATGTTCATCTCTAACAAATATCCTGACTACTTCAGTCAGTTACTACATCTTATTACACTGAATACCTGTACAGGCATGCACAGTTTAAGCAAAATGGGATTCTCTAAGTTAAACAGTTGCATCTTTCTCATTCATTCTTATAACATCTAGAAAAGCACAAAGATGCCAATGACTATGCTACAAATCTACTTGGAAATTTGGACTGCCTACAAAAAGTTCAAGAAGTAGTCTACATTTTTACTAAACTTTTTTCAAAGTGATCCAAGCCGAAAAAAATTCTTTCAAGTCACAATAAACACAAGAGCAATCACCAGATACATATGTCCAGATAAAGGCCTGGACACAGAATTTCATCTGGAAAAACACTTTTACCAAAAGCAATAACTAAAGATCTGATATAATGGAAATTCACATGCAATTTTAACTACACCATTTTCTATCAATAAAATCCTTTCACTTTGACTGCTAACTGAATTGAAAAGAAAAAGTCATCCCAGAATGTCTCTTGGTTTCCTGTTAGATCAGTGATGTCAAGAACAAGTAATTAATATTAATAAGTCATTTAACAAAAGCATATTTAAGGTTACATAAATACAATCAAAGTTAGTCATTTTGGAAAAGTAAAACAAAATAGCAAGTATGTCAGACTGCATCTTGATTCTGAAAATTTAAGAGATGTTAGAATAAAAACTCTTGGCAATAAATTTAAACTTTGTATAATCACACACACACAATAAAACTTTTGAAGTCCATGGAAAGCCAACTAAACAGAAAAGCAGCAACAGCACAGAGCTTACAAACCTACTCCAAAGTACGGTCTGTCAAAAGGATTAAACTCTGCCTTTTCCCAGGAGATTTATCTGCTTAACATACTTGATAAAAAAAAAATTCACAAATCCTGCACAAACACTCCCATTGTACTGCCACATTGCTAAGACTATTCTCAAAAATAGCTTGATTTAGGCTCCTAACAGTATTATTCCTTCCTAACACTAGCTCCTACTCCCCTTTGCCCTTAATGGAGAATTAGCAAACTACCTCCTGCTTCAGTTTGGAAGGACTCCTTAGCATACTCCAACAAGTCAACATTTTTCAACAGGATGGTTTTACACAAGAATATTGCCAGCCTAGTAAAAGTAGTCAGTGAACAGTAAATATAAGTGATGCGGATTTAATTTCTTTTTTAATAACATTTAAAGTCAGCCTGAAAATAATTCTATTTTAAGTTTGACGAGAAGAATAATGGAAACAGTGAGGAAGGTACCTATCACAACATTTAGAGTGGGAAACCTATTTCTTAAAAAAATAAAATGAAGACATAGAAACTTCACTGAGAATATTTCACTGCATACCCTCAAAATCAAAAACGCTTTCCTGTCCTTGGATGGTTTGTTCAAGTGTCTATTCTCTTAGCAAACAATTAAATGGAAAAAGAAAAAAAAAGTGATTCTGCAAGTAAAGTTTTTAGGTGCAACTTAATTCACAAGCTCTGTACTGCATTTGACTTCTAAGTCTTATTTTATTCCCTGAGCACCAGTCCAAAGCAGAACTATGCCTTCATCTCAGCCTCTCTTCAGCTGAAACAAGAAATGCAGGACACTATCAACTTGGTTAACTTACCCTCTCAAATGGAGCCCCCTAAAGCTGTTAGATTTCATCAGTTCCAAGAAGAAAAATAAAACCAGAAAAAATAAACAACAGCTTGAGTGAGGGCATCTGCAAGAAAGAAAAACTGCAGCAATCACATTCTCCCAAACACAGCATGCAGGTATCAGTTCTATGTACAGTTCTTTAAAAGTAGACTCTGTCTCCTTGAGCCAACATGATGGACGCTACCTGCAAGGACAACAGACATGGTCCAAACGAAACATGAATTCCCAGAAATATAGAAACTTCAGTCCTAAGAAAATCCTGGGACAGTGAGGGAAGAGAGGCAGGAGCAAACAGACACTTGTAAGAAGTGCCAATGTATCAGTCTTTCGCTGTCTGAAGTAAGAGTAATTCCATTTAAAAACAGACATATTTGCAGATGGTTCATTTGCTCGAGTTGTCACAAGTCACTGAAGAATTAACTTGTAGAATTAGCATGTCTGTAAAAAGCAAAGCACTGGGAAAACAAGCATTTCAGCTACAGACTCCTGGTGATCTCTGGAATGTGAGAAAAAGGCTCCTAATTGCAAGTAAGACAGTGTGTCTAAGCTACTGTAAAGGAGGTATGAATCTTAGGCACCAATCAAAGAAGAGCTAGACGTACATGACAGGTATCCAATGGAAAGTAGTCAAAGGATTCATGGCAGTACACAAACTAAATTAGAAACTATTGACAGGTAAGTATCATCTTACAGATCACATCCCCATACAATGGCATGAGAAAATTGACTTGTTCAAAACTGGGGTTTCTATACAAGGTCAAGAATCTCAACCACTTATTCCTGCTTTTAAAGCTCACCTTCTTCCACAATTTAAATTCTTTGAAGCTTGCCTCATAGCAGTAGTTTGTTACAGTTTTGATTATTAAAACCTTGTTTAAATTAGTTCACAGGACTTTCAGAAAACAAAGACCTAGGAAGAGATAAAATGTTATTTTCATTCAAGGCAAGTCACCCTCAGGGATCTGACAGGACATGTCACTAATTTCTTGTATTGCTAGAAGCCAAAGATGAAGAGTGAACTACGTTCTCCTCAACAGTCTCAGAAGATTACTCAGGTAAACTTTAATCTTGGTTTATCAGCATAAGCAGCGCTCTTACCCAGAAGAGATTCAGATGCTTAAAACAGCTTGCAGAAGAAATACATCTGTAAACTGACAAAGTCAGGTAGATACTGTCTGTGTCTGGTGGAGCAATGAATATTCTTTTTCCTGGCTTCTATGATTATGGTTCACCATTCATCTCACAAATTTAAACTAAGTCAGATGCCAGCAAATCAGTGGGAAATTAGTGAGAAAACGAAAAATTCGTGAGAGAAATCTAACTAGCCATTAGCACATAAACCTTGCTAAGTAATACAGAGTTATTATATATAAAGAAATTCAGATTTCCTTAGACTGGCCTAAGGAAAAGAATCTTGGAACCACCGTTTATCTAAGTGAACGTAAGCCACACAAGTTGCACCTGGATTCCAAGCTGAGTCTGAAGTTCCATTTGGGAAGAACACAGCTGCAAAAAAAACACTATACAGAAAATCTTATCTATTTTGTTAGTAAAGGTTCAAACAGGCTCTTCTGATACTTCTACACACTTCTCTTAACCGCGAAAGGCTGCATGCTCTACCAGTGAGAATGATCCATTACGCACTCTGTGAGGGTAAGAAAGAAATGTCAGGGATGAGTCTAACCTCTAACACCACACCAACAATTCCAGCAACAGAAAGTATGAGGAGAAGAGTTCTGTGTTCCTGTCTGACAAACAGAAGGACACTGGTACCAGAATCCTGATAGCCAGGCAAATCTCTTCAAATCAGAGGAAAGGTGAGAATCAGTATCCTTATTGAACCATACGTGTCAGAAAACTTTACACAATGCCTGTCTAGAAAGAAGCAGCTGTGTGAAAACAAGTTATAGAGAAAGGCTGCAGCCCACAGACATCCAGAGCAGTCTCTCAACCAGGCGTCAAATGGGAATACTTTCTGGTTTAGCTTGGAACGCTTGTTGTCAGGTCCAAGTAAGAGAGTTCGATCTCAATGGTGGATCCAAAAAGTGGACTCTCCAGCGGTTACAAATGATCTCTTATTCAACATTGAAAAACATCGGTTATTCATCAAGATTCAGTCACTCATTACTGCCATGTGCACCTAACAGGATATATGAAGGCAAACATCTTAAGAGACCACACACAAACTCATGGAAGGTCCAAAGGTTCCTTGGATATTCAAGTCGAGTCAATTTCAGTCTTAAAGAACAAAGATATCTGGGATTTGTTTCCATGATAGCTCAGACAGAATTGTGACTTTTAAGAAACAGTAAATAAAAATGACTAAGAAAACTTCAATGTCAGCCTTAGAACGTGTGGGCAACAGTGCTATATGTTTAGGCTAATCTGTTAAGGTTTCCAGTGTCCTGCTGCATGTCAGTCTAATGTGGTTTCCAGGAGACATTTTCTGCATGCTAACCATTGTCCAAAGTGGTCTTCGTGGCTTCCACTTTTCTCAGCTCCTCACAATTGCTGCAATATTTGTGAATGCTGGGGCACTCTGTACTGAAAGAGTAATTCAGTATCCTACCTTTCTGCAATACAACCGTCACAAAAATGTAACCATTTGACATTCCTATTTACATCAAATACCCTTTATCAGATAAGCAACAAAGAAAACACTAGGAAAAAAAGTACATGCACAACAGTTATTAAGTTTAGACAGAGTAACACTCTGCTTCTATTTAGATCACTTCTGCAATATTTTTCAGTTTAATTTTCCTAACAAGTTGTCAGGACACTTCTACTTCCCCACGGCTGAGGTCCAATCCCTATGTGAAATGCTCAGCCAAGAGAAGTTTTAAGTGGACACACTTGTACCTCGTGTCTGGATCATCATTCAACCACTCTGTGTGCTTCTATATTCAGATTAAGATCTTGCTTCTTCCTACTTAAAAGCATTTCCCTATGACTCATAACTCAGATCAGGAGGTCAGGTCTAAACACACCTTTGGGACATGTGCTGACCACTTCCACCTAGTGTTAGAAATGCTGATGCCTCTTGATCGTGGTAAGGTGGAGCCATCTCCTGTCCAGATAATAAACAACCTTTTAGTAACTGTAAAGTTACTTAACTGCAAACAGTTCTTAACTACCCAAGTAAATGTTCTTTCAGCCTGACAAGAGTGCGGTCAACCCTCGCTATAAACATTTCCTGTACATGAAGTCTGGAGTGACATGTCTCATTGACAGAGGTGCCATATTTGACCTGCACAACATCAGATAACAACTACACTGACATGGGGGCTACAAGATAAGCCACACGCTTTTCTTCAGGTTAAAAAAAAAAAAAAGTAAAAACAACTAGGGCTGCTAAACTGATACAGTCTGGTTGCCTTTGGATAAAGTCCAAGTCCATTCCAATCTGCAACAGACTTGCAGTTGGTGATCTCATCTGAAGTGCTCTCCCTTTCTACAGTACCTTGAAAAGAAAAAAAGATGTCCCTTTCGCTTCTCATGCTCAGCAGCTGGTAAACTCCTTAACAGTACATGAACTGACGCTGTAACTTTCTACACGCACACAGACAAGATTAACACGTGACTTGTTACTAACTCCTGGTGAGGGCTACATAAGACAGTATTCAAACAACTTTGGTCTGATGGTGGGGTAAGAGTGAACAGCCTTCAAACTGGACGTAATACGATGACATAGCAGATGGTAACGAGGAAGATCCTCACAGAAAGTGCCTTACGTCAGTGAGCTTGTCACTGGGGAAACACGAACTTTGGAGCCACCACAGAGATACCATTATGAAAACCACTGTACTTGGAGGATATACAAGAGTCACGGTAGCTAGAATTCCTAGATGTCAGCTGTACATTGTGGAGACACTAGAAAGCAGAGGTTTAAGTAGGAATAAGCCATCAAGAAGCGTGTAGTCATAAAAGACAAAAAGTAGTTTAAAGTTTAACCAGTAGCACTGTTAACTGGCTGTGGAATGTGTCCTCTCTTGCATTGCCTGGAGCTTTTTGAAGTCTTTCTTCTGAGAATTGTAACTTACCTAACACTGCAGTTCATGGTGAAATTAATAACAAGAAGGAGAAGAAAAAGCAGGTCTGCAGGTTTGCGTTGTTTTGCTTTGTTTTTAGCTGGGACATAAATTTCATGTTTCACTGACTGACACAGTAAGAAATTTAATACACCCACAGCCTGAAACTATTGCATGTACATATACCTCCTGCAAATACAGAGATGGACCATGGCTCAAGTCTTCTTCGCACTCATCTCCCCACCACAGCAGCATTACCAAGCTGATACAAGATGACACAGTCAGCAGGACATGAAAAGGTCAATATACTTACAGGTGGGGGAGCAGGAAAGGCAACGTGAAAGCTAAGGGTCTTTAAATAGTAACTCAAAGTCTCAGAAATACCGCAATATACTCAGTCTCAGAAAATAAAATGGACCAAGTTAGCGGACATTTTTCAGGCCTTATGAGAAATGCTTAAAAACTTTGAGAGACCTTGAGCTCCAGCTTACTAAGAGTTGGCAGCCTCAAACACATAAAACAAACAATAGAAAATCATTACATTTCTGTGAACAAGACAAAGAGTTTGAAATTTATGAACCAATAATTCTCTTTCTCATGGTAAAATCCACATTCCCCTTTCCTCCACTCTTCGTCAAACAGCTTTCCCACCCAGCTTCTTGGCAGCTAGACACATCACAAGAAACACTACTTTTATATACAAATTGCTCTTGTATTTCCCAAGAAATCATCTTGCCAGAGCAATGGAGCTAAAGGCTAAAATAAAAGACATTGGTTCCAGGAAACTGATTATCATAAATAGCAGTATCTTGATGAGTTCAACACAAACACATGAAAATTGTTCGACTACTGACTCTTAGGCTAAAAAGGCAGAACGAGAGTAAGGTTTCCAACCTAAATTTTTCTGGTACAGTGCATGTTCCACTTTGGAAGGACTCCATGTCCATGCTATGGTACACAACACTGGTATCACTGCAAACTGGAAAGCTAGCAGTTTAGACACTGTACCAACAGCTACCTTTTAACTGAATAGTCCACACAAACCTGCCATTATTCTTTGTCTTCATTTCTAATTCCAGAAACCAGAAATGCCCTCTTTTAGACCATGTTCAGAATAACGACGGAAGGATAAAACCAGACTAATATTTAAAAAAAAAAAGGGGGAAGGGGGCAGATTTTTTTCACTTTTCCTTCTTTATAATATAGTTTATTACATACACTTCTTCATAAGAGTGCCATCGTACAAAAAGATTCTAAATTTATCATTTCCTTTCATTACTGAAACATATTTTCCTGTATACTTCTCTCCTTTATGTCCAGCAGAGGGTAGTAAATTAACAGCTTTGTGAACTCAAAAATAAGTTCACCCATGCTGCATATCAAGTGGTAGCGTATAACAAAAGACTGTAAGATTGCCTTTTAACTAGAATTACACTACTTTTCACACAAATCACCTGAAGAAGTTCATCAAGAACTTAAGTATACATTTTCTAACCAAATGCCCATTAACACAAGGTATTCCACAGGGAAGCTGGAGTAAGACATGTCTCCTGTGTCCATCTTCCCAAAAAAAATGAATTTCAATCTACGAGCTAAAAATTCCATGAAGAGACATGAAGAAATACAGGGCTATTTCATGAAAAAATGTAGATCGTTCTGTCTAGGGTGCACTACTTTAAGGCTTCTATATCTGAATGGAAATCCATCCCAAATACTGACATCATAGGCAAAAATAAGAGTTCTATTTAACCACAGCTGGAGGTACAGGACTGGCTACCAGAACCTTACCCGTATTTCTAACATGGGTAACATTTATTCCCACACACTGAGGAGTTTTAAATTGACAGCTAGAACACCACAGCACTAAGTGAGAGTCATAACAGGCAGAAGCATAAGGAGACTTTGGCACACAGTGAAATCTACCGCCCAGGCTTTAGCGCCCTTCTTTAATGCCTCTTCCACAGTATATGGGAAGAATTTGGCAACTAAGAATGTGATCCACAGAAACCAACAGGCTAGCGAAGCAGCTGTTAAGACAAAGAGGAGGAAATTCTACTGACAGCAATGAGTGTAAATCCCAAAAATCTCCAGGCTTCACTGCAGCTCTCCTTTCTACTTGGGAATGCAGCATGCCCTTTTAAAAGGGCATAGTCCTTTCTGTCAAACACAATCAGAAGGGAAGATTGTGTTCATTTCCCCTCCTTTATGCAACAGATCTGTCCTTCAACACTGCTCCATTTCCTTCCCTTACAGCCTGCAAGACCAAAGTTCCAACAACTGATCTACAGAGGTGAAGAGCAGCTTATCTGGTCCCTATGGTTGAGGTCTTTCCACTCTGTTTCAGCATGAAGAACAGATAACACCTCTGCCTGACTGAGCTCCACAAGGTAAGACAGAAAAAGGAATGACAAATTTATACATCAAAGAAAGGTTACAATTAGATTTCAAACTCTGTTAATGCTAAACTGTCCCTCAGTAAATCCTTTCCCAAAAAAGTGGTAATGGGTGAGAGAATAACTTAAAATAGATTTTATTAACTTGAGTTTTGAACTTCAGAACCCCTGCAGCCTTTCATGACCACAGAAAAGGCAGAACAAATTTTGCTTCATGAATGGCGATGCAGAGTACTGGTACCCTGTAAGATGCAGCTGCTGCTGTTGTCACAAAGTCTGAGTCCACTATCCAGTATGAAGCCTATAGTAATCAATACCATCTACAGTAATGAATATTGAAAACTTAAAATATCTAACACTTTTGCTTCTTAAAGAATAAAGTATTTTCAGAGATGCTCATTAGTTAATTCCTCTTTGACTTCAAGTATAGAATGGGTAAGTTATTATTGTAGGCCCATTCAGATACTTACAGACATGCAATTTACTTTTGAGATGGTGAAATGAGATGCAAGCTGACTAAAGCATATGCACTGCAGTCTAACTTAGACCTCTTCTTTTAACAAAAATAACAGGGATGTGTGCTAATTTCCTAAAATTTCAGAATGCAAGAGGTTTCATCACATACTTTCCTTAATTACTGCTTAAATAACTAGACATAGCTACACGTACCACAAGACTGATTTATCTGTAGTCTGAATTTTGTTTCCTCATGTTTGTCATGTTTCCTCATGACATTATTAAGAGATTCAATAAGTTAAAATAATTTAATAAAAATTTATCAGCAATGAAAATATCTTAGCTGATTGTGGCTAACAGATCACATTCCCTGATAAAACCATATCCAGGGCACAGCAGTTCCACATTTTTAAGAAACTGAGTGTCTCCTTTTCAAATTTACAGATGGTGAGTATATACAATAAAAATATTTAGAAAGATAAATAATTTGCCGCCTTGCTCCTCCTCCTTTCAGGTCATGATTCCTATATTAATATATTAAAAGCCACGAAGTCACAAAAAAGCCCTTGTTCAAGTCCTTGGAAGCAAAAATCTTTGTTGTTAAAAGGTCTATTGGAACTTCACAGTACATAGCACTTTTCAGTTGAAGGTAATTCTGCCTAGGCCAATACATGCAGCTCACAACACCTGACAATAGATTTCCTGTAGATCTTTTTGAGGACACAAAAGTCTACCTTGTTGGTCAATAAGTCAGTGTTTTTAGTTGATGAGCTTTGATCTTGCCTGTAGGAATTTTCTTTTGTACTTCACCGTTAATGCAGGGCTCTACCTACCAAGCAATCAATGCTTTAAACACTTCTTTTGCCTTTAAGGGAAAAATAACAAACACAGCTGAAAACTGTATGTCACTTATTCCTTTAAGTGCTCCCAAAATCCTCCAAGTGTCAATCCTTAAAAATTTGTTGCAGAAAATATTTAAAGATGCCTTTGGTAGAAACCTTACATCAGGATGAAGAATCATCTGGTCACTATGATTTTCTGCAGTGACAAATGTTGTACCAAAAAATCACTGGTCCAGAGCATATGTGCAGATAACACAGTTGCTACAAAGCCTATTAGTGGACAAAGAAATGTTGAAACTTAGGAGGGAACTTGCAGTTTAGTAAAACGAGCACGTTTACAAGATGCTAGTTTTCAAGACTTGAGACTTCTCAGCAATGGCTGTCAATGAGACAGGCAAACTAAAACTACCTGTAGCATTTAAGTCTAAATAGGAAGAGGCTGCCATAACACCACTGTGATCTTTCAGTATGCTGTTCTCTCCACCTAGCACAATGTCTGGTGACTTTCTCAGCTCCAGCAGATCGTCCATCGCAACTTCATTAATCCTCAAAAATCTGTTCTTAAGCCAAGAAGACAGGAAGACAGACAAATTGAGAGGTTAGGGGAAATGTACAGATTTCCTGAAGTCAAGTTAGCCTTGTTTTCACGCTTACATAAACCCTTTCCCACCTGCTGTTCAAACACCAGCCTCAAGTCAGGCACACAGTGTAAGTGGCATTCACCTGTCCAGACTTTTCTGGGAAACAGATGTTCAACACTTTGTTAATCCAGTACAACGAATTCACAGCCTAACTGGGAGGTTCCATCCCTCAAAACCAAAATGGCTCAGAGCGTCAGCACTTGTTCAGACTAACAGCAATATTCAAAAAGCCTTACTTCAAGTTCTTTCTTAAATTGTTCCTCTCGTTCAGCACTGTATTGAAGCTCATTGGCCTGGCGCCTCACCAGGTCACTATAGCCATTGTGTTCCACCTCCATATCTTTCATTTTCTTGCGTATATTTTGCAGTGCATTACTCTGCTCCTACCAAAAAAAAAACCAAAACATTAAGAGATACTTTTACCAAGATAGAGTATTATAGCAAAGAGTTCAAAAGAGGAAATCTCACATGTTAGCACAGGACCATTTACCCAACAGCAGACATGCTCTTCATTCACCACCAGGTAAAATATATTGGTTCAAAAATCACTATGAACATGATTTTCTGCAGTAATACTAAGATCAGAGCCAATTCCCCACACAAAATCTTACGCTCTAAAGAGTACAAGGCTGTCCCTCCAATCATTTCTCTCTCCCAGCTCAATGGCAATGATGGAGACAGAAACAGTTAAGTGCTTTTGACAGAATGATACATAGGTACAGAAACTCTGTTTTGTTCTGGTTTAAATTGTTATAATTTGAAATCAAATCTGACATTTTTAGAAACAGTTACTGTCATAGACTAAATAACCTTCATCTCTGCTATTCTGAGAAAGACTTTCTTCTGTCTAGAAACTGAATTACTTTTAAAAAAAGCTATCTACATCAACTACAAAGTTTGCAGTCAGTAGAATAAAATAACCAAGCTGTTCCCCCACTTCAGTTTCTGCGTTCAGAAGTTGAACCAAGCTACAGGCTGGGATAATTACTAACACTGCTGGACCCTGCAGCTCTGTGGAGCCACAATTACAAAATCCACATTCACACCACACCAAGCTCAGAGTAAAGGAGCCAAGTAATGAAACCCCAGTAGTCTAGCACATACTTAAGCTGGAGATCCCAAAGTCTCAAAAAGAACAGCTTTGGCCTCATGGACAGGAATAAGCTTTTCCATAACTAGCATCAGAAACAAGCTGTAAATCCAGTGATTTAGTTGGAGGACCTTTGGAGACCCAATTTGTTAAAATTACTTTCTGTGCAAAACACAGATAGATTACAGTTAAGTCCTCCTGTTCATTTACTCCTACTCAATATCATGGCAAGAGACATTCTGTGAAAATAAACCAGTTGGTCTGCAAATTCTGCTATTACCCTTACATCACATAATCTTGTTCCTAGAAATTACTAATCATAAGGCATCTGCAGAGCAGGGAGGAGGAGGAGAAAATGAATTATTCATATAGAATGATTCCTTGGAAGACTGAAGTCTGACAGAACCATGTTTATACATGAAGATCCAAGAAATAGGAGTCTTTTCCCAAGTTTGGAAAATGATTTTTAGAAGTTCCTCCAGACTGAAGTAGAAAGTTTTGGCCACTCAAACATGACAATAAGGGAATCACAACTCTTCTACAGGGCTACCAATTAGTAACTGAAAATATCAATTTTATTTTCTCTTCTTTCGTGTGCAGGCACTACAGCATGATTTTCCAGCATTCTCTGAAAAGATAACAAGGAGCATGCATGTGAAACACATGAAGGAAAAAAGTGGGAACCTCAGTAAATCAAACTATTGCAAAAATAGTGTACCTGGATACAGACTAATATTAAGCTAATCCCCTAACTTTGCCTGTAATATCAAGCCAGTGCACAGGTTTCTTCCTACCAGTATGCCAAAAAAAAATTTTAACCATTTTTATAGAAACATACAACTACTCCAACTCTCTCTACACTGGAAAGACACAGAGATCTTTACCTCTCCAGGTATATCTTCCAGACATTAGCAAAAGTGAGCTGGGAAAAGCACACGTGAGATAAGTAATACACAGTTTGCTGCAAAACACTACATCAAGATTTCAAAACTTTTTATGCTGGAAACATAATTAGCATTAATCAGACTAAAATTGAGACGAATACATCAAGCTTGCAATATATGTCAACGTGAGTTGTAGAATTTCAGAATCTTAAAGTCTCTGAACTTTTAAGACTTGGTATGAAACCACAAGACTATCCCAGCGGTCAACTGCACTTAAATAGTTCAAAGAGAAGAATAGTTCACCATGTACAAAAACCAGCCAAACAAACAAAACACAGTATGTATACCTGCATGCCATATACACACTACATATAGATATATATCTCTGCTTATGAGAAACACGGCTGCTTTTTTTAAAAAAAATTGTTCACAAACAACACAATTTCACAAGCAGTCTAGGAAAAACTTGAGTGCTTCTGTGAAGGAATATTATACTCTGACTAACCACCAGGTGATGCTATTGCACTTACTATTGAACTCCAACATCTCTTACTACAAAACTGATGGCATGCTCAGCACACCCAACAGAGAACACCACAAAACCTGTTAGAAGGCAGAGCGGATTACTTTCCCTCCATATCTTGGAGACATATTTCAATAGGTTAAGCTGACTTCATTTCCATGCCTATCTCAGCATTTTCATAGCCAAGTTCAGAACTACAGTTCATGAAGCGCTGCTTTTCCAACCAGGATTTGCATAGCTGCTTAAGAGTCTCATTTCCACGTACCTAAGACCAAAACTAAATCCACTTCATCTAGTTTTCATTTCATAACTCTGAATAACTATAAAAGTGTTTAAAACAGGCCTGTAAATACACAACGCAAAAGACGAGCACATTTGAAGTCACAGCTTGTAAGCTCAGATTCTTCTGACATTTATCTGCAAAGTTCAAATCAATTCAGCTTTCAAGCAACGACTAAGGCACTTAAGTCCATACTTAACATCTATTTATGTACATTTAATTTGCTGACATTTTATAACTGCACATAAAACCTGTAACTAGAGTCAGGGGAACGGCTGCAAAAGCAAAGTGTGAAAATACAACTTTTTTACTACTGAAAGCAGGTTGGGAGTTGACACCTAGCAGTGAATCAGGTTTACCTTAGGAGGGAACGATTTTCTAGCTTTAGTACATTTAGCAACCAAACAGCTGCCTCTGCAGATCACCTTTACTTCTCAATATACATCCACTGACAGAGAACACGTCCCAAGCAATCCACTGCTCCTGTTGATCTGAGGCCAAACATCACTTGAGAAAGTGTACCTCTCCAACATTGCTCTTTTTATGCAGTATTAAAGTCACTGAATGTGGCTTCTGCAAAACACTGTACAGAGCAGTAGACAAGCCCGCTCCAAAGCCTCCTCAACTCAACTCAGCCTACTGTTCAACAGAACTCGGAGCCAAAGCCCCACTCTCAGCCTGCTTTACTTGGCAACTCAAAACAAGTGTATCCAAAAACAGGTTTCCTCATAGCCTGTACCTAACCCTACATTTTTAAGCATCAACTTCGAATGAAAAACTGAATTATGTTTCCGTTGGTTTGAGCAGGATCTTAGGGCATTACCTGTCAACCCTCCTACATTTTTCTCTGAAATCGCTTTCCTTGGCTTTCTCTTTTGTTGGGTTTTTTTTGGTTTTGTTTTTTTGCTTAACTATTCCTTTCTGGTTCTCCTAACTGTTACTTCAAAGCGCCGTTCAATATATCCACAAAATTACTAGGGAGAGTGGAAAGCAGGGAACTTCCTTTTTGTCCTTTGTTCAGAGAAACTCCAATTCAGTGGAATCCTTCTCCACCATCAGCGCTCCTGGTCATCAAAATAACCACTACATACCCACACACTACCTGATTTCTACTTCAGGTCTCGTTATTGCACCTCTCTTTCCAGATCTTGCCTTCAAACTTCTGAAGAGTCGCTACACAGTACTTTGGGAATACACATAATTAAGGAATTCTCTCTGCCCTTGTTTTTCTAGAGCTGCCTCTACAGATGTCGTATAGAATCTGACCAACAGCACCGTAACATAGTACAACAGGTACGTTTGTTGTCAGAACCTGGCTATCAAGCTGGCAGGTGAGGACTGTATTGTGTCATTTGGGAAGACTGTTTGGCACTGTCCAAGGCTTGGAGCTGACTGGGTGGGAAGAAAGCAAGGCTGCTTTTCTACTGCTTGACCAACGCCCAGACCAACTGAGACAAGTCTGCCACATCTTAAAGGGAGCTACAAAAGAAGAAAATAGGCAGGTAAAAAACAGTCTCACTAAATAAAAGAAAGCGCATCTTATAGCCATCGGTCCTCTGCAGGCAGCATACTTAGTAGTAAACGGCTATTAGCCTTAACAGAGCCTCTGAACTGCATTTCTTAAAAGGACTAAAGCATAAAAGATAACTATAGCTGAATACATTCTCCACTTTCCTCAGACAGTATTATTATATTGCTAAGATATAATGTGATTCAATTGTTAATTAAAAAGATTTAAATTATTATAGTTGTGTAATTGTTTGTGTCCCTGGAGAGCAGGTAGAAGTTGGGTATATTAACTCAGCACTTCCACACCATAATAGTACTGGATTTCTTTGAAACGTAATTCAGTTTCAAATAGCTTGACTGTACAAAAAAGTATTTAAAAGTTCATATTTTTATTATTTTTTACACATTTAGCATCTAAGGGACTTATGCATACCAGGGCAACTCAACGTGAAAATTATTTTTTGCATTAAATACAATGAAATGAATTACCTGAAGAATGAAACCCCACAGACTATAACAGACTACAATGCCATCTCTTTGTATTAAATGATTTTTTTTCTAACCAAACGGCAGAATTTCCAACAACAGCCATTTTTTATACGTGGCATGGAGTGAATAATGTACAATGCACAGTCAGAAATCCCATCATCACTTTTTGGGTTCCCTGACGGTGTGTAGTCTCCATATTATACGAATGCTTTCCATGCTCACAGGCTATTTGATGTCAAACTAAGGGAGGGCAGAGTGAAATGGAGTCAGAAGCTATGTGTTGATTGTCTCTCATCTCACCAACTCAGCTTTGCAGTGCAAATGGGCCTTACTACCACTGTGCACCGGTAACTTGGTTTAGGTGTTTACCATGAAAATCAGCCAGAACATATTCCTTCAAAGCAAGCAAGACTGTGACACAGTAAGTGTAAGTTTATAATGCTATATTCTTCAGAAATACTCTGCAGTATTAGCTATTTGGGGTTTTTTCCCCCTAAACCAGAGAAACCCAAACCCACCACACACTTTGCACCAAAAAAGTTTCAGCTGTTATCTCATGCAACTTTCCAACTACTAGTACATCATACCTGCAAAACACTTTCTAGTTTGGTTCTTTCCTTAAGAAGCAGTTCATATTCACTGCTGCAAGTTCTGCGGATATCATCCTTCTCACTTACGAGTCTTTTCTGTTGCTCTTTCCACTTCTGCTGAGCAGTATGAAATGCTGTCTCAGTCTCTGCCACTTTCTGCTGAAGTTTCTCATTCAATACTATTGTTTACAGAAAAAAAGAAAGAAAGAAGACAAACAGCACTGCAAAGCATGTTCAGAAAAAAAAATGTATGATGATCATCAGTTCTTCCGTGTATTGTGATATCCTGTGGAACACTGGAAAAACTTCCAACACTGGAGAGTACCACCTTCACTACAAAGAAACAATCAAATTCTGTGTTCCTACAGTATCTTTCACACAAGGATATAGCGATGCTTTAGAGATTTTTAGAAAAGGGATGCTTTAGAGATTTTTATAAATTAAAACTCTTCTCCTCTTGGAAAAAGAATGAACAGTCGATACAACTCTTTCAAGTGTGGTCTCTATAGCACAGAGGACTTAATTTCAGATTTCTACATTTGGCCAGCTTCTTTCCAAATGTCTACTTGATACAGATAGTAGTGTGTATCAATTAATTTTGAGCTTAGTTTAAGTAACAGTAAAGATAGGCACGAAAGGGACTTGGGAAAACCTAAGGCAGGTTGGGCTTGCAACCAAAGGTTTAGCTTTTCCAAGGAAATCACTGCTGCTCAAGACATGTAAAGCTTCAGCCGAGCAAATGCCCTGAGATAGGGGAACATGGCACATACTCTTCTGTGAAAGCTCATGCTGTCGAAACCTTCATTACTTACGCCTATTTAAGCATTTTGATTAGGAACTTCATTTTATTTTACAAACTGGCTTTCAGATGCAGGTACTTTGTATCAGCTTTTCATTTTGCTGAATACAACTAGTTACACTGGCCTTTCAAGTGATCACCACTTTCTAACACATTTTTACTCCAAACTCATCCCAGTTTTCTGAAATCTCTTCCCAGTCAGAGGATAAAACAAACAGAAGAGGCACATTAAGACAACAAACAGAACCAGTGGACACAATGAGGGAAAGGACCATCACAAGGCAGAAAGTCAAGCCCCACTGAAAACAGCAGAAAAACAATTTGGAGGAAATACTGAAGAGGATGTGCCACAAATTATGCCTTCTGTCCAGGGAGCCAAGCCGGGGTCATATCAAAGCACCACATGAGGTGAGGTAGGCTCTAAGTGACCAGGGAAACAAGCGACAAGTTACAAACTGCAAAAGAACTAAGAAGCAACACTATGATGATTTGATTTCTTTGGCACCTGTCACAGGTTAAAAAAAAAAAAAAAAGTTTGAGAAATTTCAACCCATGTAATTTATTGTCAGTTAACAGACTTCTCACTGCTGATTCTGGTATTGAAAGGAACTAACACACACATTTAGGCAAACATCCATTGCCTCTGTAAAACCTCCCCTACCCTCTTTTTGTCCTCCAGTCCCCCCACCACACCTTAGCCCAGTCCCTTCAGGGAGGTGTCAGGCCACACAGTGGGCTGGGGTCACTGTGCTGTGGTTCCTCCACCAGAAACAGCCCCTTTAGTGCCCCACCTCTTGATGCCTGCACGGGTAGTCACCACTTCAGCCCCAGCCCCTGCTCAGCCTGCTGCTCTGCTCCTGTATCTCCCACTGTTTCTTTTTTTCTCTTCTTTTTCTCTTCCTCTTCGCATTTACCACCCCTTCTAAAAAATGCTTCAGCAGAGGCATCACACACTCTCTGGTGGGCTGTCTGGCACGCGGTGGTGAGTGGGTCTGCCTGCTGTGGAGCTGCCCAGGACCAGCTCCAGGCAGACCCAGATCTCTTTCCTCCCGCACAGCTTGCCTGCAGACCCACACGCACAACCAACACCTGCCAGCTGTGTCCGATACAGCAGCCAATGAGTTTTCTGAATCATAAAGTGAATCACAAAAACAGATTTAAAGCATTATAAAATGCATACACACATACTACTCCCTTCTAAACTGGCAAGCAAACTAGCAGTCAACTGAGCATGCTTACTTTAAGTGAGAAACCACCCCGTTCAAGTCTTCACCTTGCAATCACAGAGGAATTTCCAAAGGGGAAAAAAATGCTTTCTTCCAGTTTGCAATCCCTAAGTTTGGGGTGGGGGGTTGTGTTCTCCAAACGAGTGAAAAGTTCAGCTTTCTAATTATCTTAAAAACACCTGGTACTTTAAGCACTTTCAAGTTTCCAAGTATCCTTCCATTCTTGGAAGGATAAAATCTCCACAAGGATCGCTCTCAATTCTTCACAGAACATCAAAGGTTCATCAAACTCACAAATACACCTCCTGTACTAGATTCAAAAGGCATTACACTTGCTTAGGCAATTAAAAAAGCACCTCACTTGTAAGAATGAGAAATCTCTCCCTCTCCGTTGAGGAGGATCAAGGAAACCTGAGTTTCTGAATACAAAACTAGTAGGAAAAAACTATCTAGGTAAAAACCTTCCCTTCCACACACTATTGTCACAACATACATTCTCCATTACCTATAAAAAGAGAATAAGGATGACAAGAAGAAAAGAAACTGGACATTAGCAAAGAAAAGCTTGAAACCTTTGAAAAGACCGAAAAAAAAAAAACAGTATGACGAGAATTTCTAGAAGAATTTTGTTGGAAACAGTGCAAACAAACACACACAAATGGGCATTTTCTTTTCTTTTTTTTTCCCTGAAATAGAAAAGGAAGAACTACTGGACATAGTGATAACTAGGACGTGAAGATAGCCACCACCATGACAATTCTGTACAAGGACAGCAGTGAAAGAGGGAACAACAGAAGGTAATGGGCAGGAGGAAAAAGGGTCAATAGGTTTAGCATGCTAGTTTTAATTCACACGAGACAGGAAGTTTTGTGAACTCCTGTGAGTTAATTAAGTCACTGCTTCTCACTTGTCTTCCTGACTTGGAACTGACTTAGCCTTTGTTCCATGCTTGCCTTTTCGAAACCTACCTTGCAGTTCCACAAGTTTGTTTTTTGCATCACTTAACTCCTCTTCTGCAGCATATGTTTTCATACGAGCATCTTTTCTGGCAATTGCCAATTCATACTCCAGACTTTGTCGGACAGCCTCTCCTTTCTCAATTTCTGACCGCAATTTGACTATCTGGCTTTCACAGTTGGACAGCTAGAAAATAAATTTGTCTCAGAAAATTGGCAACAATGCTCCTTTGAAAAAACGCAACATGTTACAGAAATACACCTACATAATATTTTTAAAATATATTTAAAATTGCATTTACCACTGCCTTCTTATTCCACTTAAATTTGAAATATAGTCTTGGAAATGCACATTTATGCAGATTTTAAGTACTTTTACTGTTTTTTATGCAAACTGTTCCTACTCCTACATGAATTTCATGTACCTTAAATATACCAAATACACTACCTTAAGAAGATAATAGTCATAATACTGTCATCTTCCTGCACCTCAAAGGAAAAACTGCAGCAACAGAAACATATTCCACAGGCAATTTCCTGGTAACTTCCTTCAAATTTAACACTTAGAAAAACAGTCATGTTGGGATGCTAGACTATCAGACATCTAATAGCTCACAAGTATACACAGGAACATAAAATTCAGTCCAATAATGTTCAGTAGTCAAACAAAATGCTATTAAATTTAACAGACAACAAACTAATAGAAAATGCTTAAAAAAGTGATCTTATCCAGATTAAAAAACATAGTTCAGTCATTGCTGCCAAAAAATGAGTCCAGAAAATTGCTATTTCAACACAGGAAGGTAGAAAGTAAAATATGTATTTCTTCAGAACATCTACAAACTAGCCCCTTGACTTCAGTAATATCATATGTAGGTTAACCTACCTACATAACCTGAGCACTTCCCTTATGTGCAACTATACAGTAAACAGATAAGCGGCGGGGGGGGGGGGAACAGTCTCTCCAGTAGTTCATCTACTTAAAATGCAGCCTGACTTAGTGGTGCAAACCACAATAGCAGAAGTTCCTTGTGCACCCCCAGTTTTCAAATTCTCAATGTAAGAGGTGGTCTGTTTATTTTTTTTTTTAAATCCAGATAATTCCAGGGATCTATTTTCTAGAATTACCCTACAGTTGATGCAGCAATGGGAAAATAATTAATTAACTGCACCAAAACAGCAAGCCATTGTGGGAAAAGTAGGAATCTCTTAATTTGCATACATACTCCAATAATAAATAGATACGGAACAGCAAGGTTGGTTTATTGATTGGATTTAGCCCAAGACAGATGAATGAGCACCCGCATCAACTGCCCCTAGCAAACTGCTAAGAGCAGAATTGTTACCTGCAATACTTCTGCACCAGCACAGTTTAAAGCAGGGTATCAGCTGCCAGATTGGCATTAGCAAGTGTGGGAAGTGTTCCTGGTTGCAACAAATCCGGAGTCAATTACAACTACTGCTGTACTTGGTGCCCACCTTTTCTTATGTGTACTAGTGCAAAAACTGACATTCAAGCTATACAAAAGATTGATTAACTATTTTCTTGCTACTTCTTTATTTCAGTACTAACTTGCTACAACAGCATCACGGAAAACCTTTGTAATGCAGCTAAATTACTTCCCTATGAATTAAGTTTTCATGAACAAGTACAAAGTTATTAACAAACATATAGCCACATTTGTACATTATACATTGTCATAGTTACTGAAAACTGCAAATTAGCACAAGCTGAGACACTGCAAGAATGCAAGAATGCTAAAGGATACCCCAGCTGAATTTGGTGTACACATACACTAAAATGCTGTACTAGATTTATGAGTTGCAAATGCTTTCTGTAGAACTAAAGTTATACCGTGAAAAAAAATATAAACAAGAACTAAATAATAGGTTTTTACAAGGCTAGATTCAAACTGTGGCTTTTACTTATTTGTGTCACCAGGCAATTTTATCTAACAAACTACTGGTAGTGGCAGTGACTCCTCTCCCTGCAGAAAACGGGCATCCAGGTTGGTACAACTTTAACTATCAGCAGTGCCAGCAGCAGTGCTAAGAGGTCCTATGAACAGTTATGAGAAGTCTGTACAGTGCCACTTTCCTTGTTATTTTTCGGCTAATGACTGTGCTTTTGATACACCACAGAAAACTATTATTTTGATGAAATAAGATTACATTTATTCCAACAGTGAAATAAACAAAAAAGTCCTTACTTCTTGGTTGTGTTTAATGGTTAAATCTAATTTTTCTTTTTTAGCTTGACAGAGTTGCCTTCTCAGATCTTCAGCAGTGTCCAATTCTGATTCATTGCTATCTTGTAGTAACTGTGACTCATACTTGGCATTACGTAAACTGCAAAATATGAATGTTTTCAAAAACAATGAAGTTTTAAGTTTTAATGCTTCCTTATTTCAATGATCAGATCGAGAGCCCAAAGTTCTGAACTTAAATCATGCCATGCAGTTGTGATCATACTATTGCTCTTTGAAAAAAGGGTTATATAGAATTACTTACTGTGCAATGTATGAGATGTAGCAGCAGGAACTTAAAACAGATATGCACTTTGGATTTCCGAAAGTTGATTTAAGCATAACATGTTTTTTATTGTATTTCATGATCTTTATAATTCACTCAACAAACTTTCAGGATGCTCAAAAAACATCATTCCAATCACTTAAAATGACTAGCAAGTTTTTTGTTTGTCTAGTCCTCTAAAGGACCCAGTACCTTCGTTTCCACTACTATTTCAGGTAAAAGAAAATCTACTTGGCAGTTAGCAAGCTCAACCCTTCAGCACCACAAGCAATACAATCACACAAGCTTTTATATGTCAAGTGAAAAATTACTATAAAAGTACATATTTAATTACAATCAGCTAGTTTAATAATCTTATACGCAATTATTGTTAACTTTAAACTGGACACTTTTGAATCATTTCAGGAGTTAAAAATCAGTTTTCACATTATCCTATGTAAGACTGGTTGCAATAATTAGTTGCTCCACAAAAAAGCACAAGTTGTCAGGACCACTAAATATGAAATATACTATAAAATGAAATATGATTAAATTAACCACAAAGTTGACATCAATTCATACAGAACTGAAAACACTAAAATAGCTTACCTTTATCTACATGAAGTCTTATGTATTAATTACAGAAATGAGAGTCTACTGGGATTTAACTATTTGTTTTTTCTAAATAAATAATGACCACATTACCCTTAGGTTTGCACATAGGCACCATTAACATTTTCCACAACTGAGAACTCTACCTGGTGATGTATGTTCTCTCACATAACGTGACTAGCAAAGAAGATACAAATGTCATCAACAAGGAGAACAGTAACGTAGATTAAGCATTGCCTTTAAATACGTTACTGATAATAAAGGACAAAATTTCAGTTTGTTAGCTGCAGCATACAAATATTTTATAATTTAATAAATACTATCTATTTCCATTTAAAAAACAAGGACTTCATCTGTGAGACAAGAATAACTATGTCATCAATAATTGTTCCGCAGGGTGCACTGTACCTAACACATTTTATACATTCAATAAATGGAGGAGATAAGGATCATTAAAACTTGCATGTGCTGCAAGGAAACCACAGGCACATTATTAGCTTTCAGTGTTTACTAAGGGAGCCACACCCAAAGGAACCAACACGGTTCAAAGGACAAAGGACCAGCAACAAGGTAAGTAAAATCACGCATCATTATTTTATGCATCTTCGTGACTGCAGTAAGAAGATGTGGTAGTAAGTCAAGCAGGAACAAAGAAGGATCTGAACAGCAGGAGCATCTGCTGTATAAAACTGTATAAAAGCTTGTTTGTGGACATCATGTAAGAGGTTTGGTAGACTTTCCATGGCTAGGAAAAACAGAGATGAAAGAACAGGAAGTCATCCTACATGGAAATGATGCAAGAAGTAACAATCTCAACTGAAAATAGCTAAAGGCCAGTTATGGGAAGGGTAACCATTCTGCTAGTTTGCGGACAGCGGGGAGGTCATTTTGCTTCTTTAAACCTGGTGATATTTCATACTTCTTGCATGCGGAGCACACTGAATGCAAGAGAATGAGTACTTTTTGTAAAGTAAATAAAAAACACCTTTAAATCTTTAAGTAAATGACATTGGTTTGTATGGCAATCAGCTTTCAAGAAAATTATTCCTTCCAACTCCTCTATTGATTATCCAGGAAAAAAAAAGAGCACAATGGAGATATCTACAAGAAAACTTAACCCACAGGAAAATTTAACTATGTGATTAATTGTTCTGCTTACCTGGACTTAGGGGGAGCACAAAACAACCAACCACCAAGTTACAAAACATCACAAGTAATAGCAAATTAGCGACATTGCAGAAATGAAAAATGTGCATAAGAGCATTAAGACACAACAGCAACTACTGGGGAAAAAAAAGCAGAACACCTTTTTCAAACAACATTTCCTGCACAGCTTCTAAACTCACAATGCCATTACTGAAATATTAAAAACATAAAGCAGAAAACCCTATTTTTGTTCTTAGTGTAGAGTCTAATTGAATCAGCTACTAAAAAAACCCACGAGGGAATATTACTATGCCAACCACTTTATTATTTTATTTGTCTACTTAAACATTTTCAAATAAAATAGAGATTGGCCTGAAGATTTCTTATTTCTGTGATATTTTCTTTAATCATCACAGCATCACTAGCACATCACTAACACATGCTACCTATTGTAGGAGATTCTTCCTTCCATATTCCTATTACAAGTAGAAGCACTACAAGCATAAAGCTCTCAGAAGCTTCTATCAAAGGCAAAACCACACAAAACCCCTGGAAAATTTCAGGGCATGTATGATTTGCAGTCTAACAGGAATTCAGGGAATTCTTTGTCATTCCATTTTCATATTTTAATAATTCATCAATCATTGGTTTTGAACTAAAACAAGTACTTTACCAACTACAGCTTTTATCTAAGACACCATTTTCTGTAGTACTTTAAGATTCTTCAAGAACACATATGAGCAGCTGAAATAGCTTTTCAGTTCTACATTGCAGTTTGTATAACTCAAAAAGGTTTAAATTCAGTTCACAAGTCAGCTAGCTACAGTGAACTTAGAATATTGCAGAAACAGTTTTTCTTCCACATCTGGAGGAAAATGTAAAGTAATTTCATAACAGAGAGAAATTTTCTTTCACTGATTACCGAGAAGTGGAATTTTTCTAAAATTCCCCAGCTGAAGGAGTAGTCTGCAGTCTGATTTCCCAACCAAAGTTCGTATTCATGGAACTTTGCTGTTCCTATCCAACTGGCAGTTCTGTATAATCAGACTTTAAATAGTGACAAACAGCTCTCACAGCTAACATAAAAAGAATGAATTGGAGCTTACTTTAATTGAATTGTGCCAAAAATCAAACACACATCAGATTATAAAAAATAAAAGCCACGTGCAAGGCTTAAAGCTGGCCTCTACCACCTCAGGTAATGCAGAATACCATTCTGTAACTCAAGGTCAGCACTCCTAACTGCAGACAGGAACTCCCTCTAAGTCACATCTCCTACCATCGTGTGAGAATTCTTGCACATCGCATGGCCAGCGTGCACGCCTTCAGGTAAGTCTTTTCATCTAATGACTATACCAACATGGCACAACTTGCATGTATCACACCATACCTGCTTTTTCTTCAGTCTGAATTACATAATTTCAGGGATCTAAAAAATAAACCACAAAACCATAAGCCATATTACTAGACTTACAAATACAAAAGTGGAGCTCACCATTTAGCTTCTGTGACAGCGCGTTTGAGTGGAGAGGACAAACTCATGACGTCCAATATGCAGCTTTTTAAGTCCACAAACTCGGGAGAATGAACATCATCTTCGACCATATATACTTTTACTTGACAAACTTCAAAGATTACTCTTTTCCATATCACAAAAACATTAAAACCTGCAACAGAGACATGCTTTAGTTTATTTGGCAGCACAATACAAGAATCACTTGGCAGCACAACAAAAGAAACATATGCTAACACTGATGAACCAGTGTTATTGCTATGCTATATGAACAGTTACCACCAACTCTAACTCGATATCAGTTTTGTGCTGCTAGCCATCTAAGCTTGAATATTGTCAACAGAAAAAACAATGTGTTTTGCAAGATATTCGCTGCCAGGGTTTTCAGAAGGATGTCAATACAAAATGTTATGTTTGTGTAAATTGTGCCCCTACATCCTCTATTCTCCTAAGAGGATCACAAAGTCTACTTCTCTCCAAAATAATTCTAAGGGAGATAAATGCAAGTACTATGACTTTTTAAGTAGGTCAATATCCAAGGTTTGCTGTCTAATAGCAGCCTTCAACACAGCAAGTCTTCTGTTTCAGACCGTGGCATTTTCTAATTAAACATATTTTCATTGTAATAGATATATCAGCAATACTTAGGGGTATACAGGGGATATATGAAATGGAACTATAACTCAGCTCACCTTTAGAAGAAACTCATTGACAATGTAATCGATAAAAAGAAATCAATACAGATAACATATTTATCATGCAGACCTTAAAAAAAAAAAAATCCAAGATTTAATTCACGGTGAATTGCATGCTCATTTACGAGTTCCTTCCATTAATTAAAGCAAGGTAACCTGAAGAATAAGCTGTATTCAGCAGCCAAGATTCATGAGCCATTGTTCTGGTTTCGGCTGCCGCCGGCAACAAAAGCACCACGCGGCCGCCCCTCCCCCCGCCGGCGTGCGGAGGAGAATGAAAAGAAAGAGGCAGAAACTGGTGGGTCGGGATAAGGGCAGTTTAACAGAACAGCAGACAGAGGGAAACAGGAACAACAACGATACAAATAAGGAGAAAGTACGACACAAACTCGCACAACAGACCCTCTCTCCCGGACAGGACCGGCGCCGCGTGCTCCCGAGCTGCGAGTGAGTCCCCGCCGCGCCACGGAACCCAGCATGATGGCACAGGGTATGGAATACCGGGCTCTGTTTGGCCAGGTGGGGTCAGCCCCCACCCCCCGGGCTGTGCCCCTTCCTGGAGTCCGGTGAAAATTAACCCTGTCCTGGCCAAACCCAGGACAGCCATGAAGGTTTGCTTTTGAACTCCTCAGCAGATGGACACCCACACTGAAGTCCAAAAGCAGAAGTTAGCCTGAATTCCATCTCTACCATCTCAGCCACATGTTCGCCACCATCTATTTCTGTTGGACTGAACACAGAAGTACTTGGTGTGATACATTAACTATAAACTGATTTTGTTCATTCCAGTAGCTAATAATCTGCAACAGAAATATGAAGAAAAAAAATGCATTACTGCTTCGAACTATAATTTTAACAGAACATGCAGCAAGAGTAAACCCATTCTTATTTCTAAAAACTTTTTTTTTTTTTTTTTTTTTACAGAACAGCAACAACTGATGCCCAGGATTATCATACTTCTTTCTATTCAAACACACAGTTATTCCGAAGTATCTTCAAAATCAAGTAGAGTAATATGGGAAGGAAAGTGCAATGAAAGTTAACAGTTTGCACCAGTTTATTAACAAAGAATATCTAGAGCTACCATTTGTGATTTTTAAGATCTACCCAGTAGAATTCACCTTGGCACACGTGTAGATAAACCCCAAAACACTTAACTACCATACAACTGTCACTCATACTGCTAGAGAGACACAGCTTTCTTTCCATCTGAACTAAGAATTGAAGGCCTCAAGTCAGAAGCGTAGACCAGTCTGCAGTACAATTGCCAGGCATATGATAAGGCCTGCTAAATTACTAATAACTTGCAAATTTAAAACTCCAACTTTACATGAGTGAAGAACAATCCTGACAGAGCATTTACAGTATTGTACTCCACACAGATGAGTTGCTTGGATAAAAAAAAAAATGCCGTATAAGGTTATGGGAAACTATACCTCTATCAATTGTGCCCAGTTATCACATTAAGATGTAGCTCTGAACACTGAGAAATTGATTTTTCATACCACCCTTTTAAGCTTTATTGCAACCTACACCAAGATCTCATAATGAAGAGTAAGGGAAAAAAAAATAATATAACTAAAAGACTTTCTCAGAAACCTCATTTTTCACCTCAAAAACAGAATTCACCAACTCTACCCAACAAACAATAGCTGCAGTGGAAAAAAAAAAAAAAATCTTAGTCTCAAAACATAATCAAACCTTACTCTTGCGACATCCACATCACTGCAGTTTTAAAACTCCCTGAAATTACTCTGAAGTCACGGGGGGGGGGGGGGGCGAATCTAAGGAATGATTCTGAGTATGCAACATTCCTCTGCTAAAATGTGTATCAATTGCTATTTTATTAGCACTCAAATGGATACACTACAAAAGCACGCTATTTCACTTACGAACAAAAGTATTCAAGAGGCTTTGGATGGCTTGTACAAGCCCTAGAATTAAACAAAATAGCGTAAGAAGTGTTAATTTGAGGAGTTAATGTTTGATAGGTGTTACCTATAAAACTTGTGTCATATTCTCCTCACGAACTTCTGAATACGCTTAAAACTAACTTTGGCAAGGCCACTGAAGCAGAATGGATGCAAGAAACTCTTCACGAGGAGGGTGGTGAGGCCCTGGGACAGGCTGCCCAGAGGGGTAGTGGAGGCCCCATCCCTGGAAACGCTCAGGGCCAGGCTGGAGGAGGCTCTGAGCAGCCTGGTCTGGTGCAAGGCATCCCTGCTCGCTGCAGGGGGGTCGGGCCAGGCGGCCTTGGAAGGTCCAACCCAAACCGCCCTATGATTGACCCCACTCAAGCCTAACCATGACCTTAAGGTGTACTACTCTAACACAAAGCCAGGCACAACTACCATACCTGAGCTGGAACCCGTAAAAACTCGCCAGCCGTTGTTTCAGCTGAAAGAATCACTAGATTTTCATTAACGCAGACCAAAAAACCTCACGCAAGCTAAAAATCAGAGCAACGGCATCCCCCGGCGACCCTTACACCGAAGAGGCCCCTGGCCGAAGCGCAGGCGGCGCCCGCCGCTCCGACGGTCTGTCCGGCGGCCGGAGCGGGGCGCGGCGGGCTGGCGGGCGGGCTGGCGGGAAAGCGCCGTCGGGAGCGGGAGGCCGGGCGGAACGGCGGAGGGGTGCGTGAGGCACCCGTCCCGCGGAAACCCCGCCGCGCTGTCGTTAGGGCCCGGAGGGAAGGACGCGGCCCGGCCCCACCCCGCCGAGCCTCCCCAGCGGCGGCTTCCGCAGTGCCCGGGCGACGCCGCCGCTCGGCGCCGGCGGCCGGGGCGCTGCGCATGCGCGGGGTGGGTACGCCACCGCCTCCGCCGGGTTGTGGCCTGGAGCTCCCGCCTCACCTTTCCGCCTCGCCTTCCTTCCGGCGGCGGGGCGGGGCCTGCGGCGGGGCGGGGCTGCGCGGGGCGGGGTGCCGTGAGGGGCTGCGCCGCGACCAGCGTCGGGGTTGCCTATGGGCGCGAAAGTTCCTTCAGGCGGCGGCGACGACGGCCTGTGGCGCGGTGGGCCCCGGACGGCAGCAGATGGAAAGGTTCTTGTGAAACGTCTCCGCAGCTGAGAGGTTTCAGACCCCAGACATAAGGATGGCAGAGGATGACAGCGCGGGAGGCTGAATGGAATCCACCCTATGAGGCCATAGGGAAATGGACAAGGCATTCTTCTGGAAAGGACAAGCTGAAGGGAATCAAAACAGTTTTAAGTGAACCTGTTCAATAACTACCATTGGCATTATTGTAAGCAGACACATATCAAGGTTAGCACCAAGTGATTTGAAAGGCACTCTTGATACATTGTTGATATATGACCTTACTTTCCACAGGCCCTGAGAAATCTGGGTCTGCTTGCATGAGCAAAGTTGTATTAAAGCTGTCATGAACCACACGTGGAAAAGCATCAGTAAGGTAGTCTCTTAAAAGAACGTTGATCGGCATCTGAAGAAGGAAAATGCATCACGATGTCCGCAGATTACCAGGTTATCTAGGAAAACACACAATCCACAAATGACCAGGTCAATTTTAGAAAATATGCAGTCCAAAAATGACAGGTTATTTGAAAACATGCAGTCCAGAGGATGGACAATAAGAGACAACACTGATACCTGTAAATGTAAAATTTCCACTCACCAGAGTGATTGTAATTAAACTAAACTAGATCCTTGCTGTTCTGAGAAGACAAGAAAGCTTTAAGATAAAGAGGCTCCTCAATAACACTACTTAGACAAACTCAACTTGCTGTTTTGAGAAGGCAGGAAAGCTCTAAGTTGGAGAGGCTACTAAATAATTCTACCCCAGACAGTTCAGCCTTGGGAGGGCAGATGTACCAAGCTACAGAGATAAAGAGGCACCAAGAGGGCAACAAGACCGGAGCAAAACAACCTGGAAGGACACGGTATATGTAATCTTAGAACTGAGTCTGCGCTGAAAAAAAAGTCAACCAGCAGACACTGTGATGAGGAGTATAAGCCTTCATCTTGAGACCCCCAAAGACCACCCGAGGACACTAACAGGCATCACAGAATCACAGAATCACAGAATGGTAGGGGTTGGAAGGAACCTCTGTGGGTCATCTAGTCCAACCCCCCTGCCGAAGCAGGGTCACCTACAGCAGGCTGCACAGGACCTTGTCCAGGCAGGTCTTGAATATCTCCAGAGAAGGAGACTCCACATCCTCCCTGGGCAGCCTGTTCCAGTGCTCCGTCACCCTCAGATGGAAGAAGTTCTTTCTCATGTTCAGACGGAACTTCCTGTGCCTCAGTTTGTGCCCGTTGCCCCTTGTCCTGTCGCTGGGCACCACTGAAAAGAGCTTGGCCTCATCCTCCTGACACCCACCCTTCAGATATTTGTAAGTATATATTAGGTCCCCTCGCAGCCTTCTCTTCTTCAGGCTGAACAAGCCCAGCTCCCTCAACCTCTCCTTGTAGGAGAGATGTTCCAGTCCCCTCACCATCCTCGTAGCCCTCTGCTGGACTCTCTCCAGTAGCTCCTCATCTTTCTTGAACTGGGGAGCCCAGAACTGGACAGAGTACTCCAGATGGGGCCTCACCAGGGCAGTGTAGAGGGGAAGGAGAACCTCCCTTGTCCTGCTGGCCACACTCCTCCTAATGCACCCCAGGATCCCATTGGCCTTCTTGGCAGCCAGGGCACACTGCTGGCTCATGGTTAACCTGTCGTCCACCAGGACACCCAGGTCCCTCTCCGCAGAGCTGCTCTCCAGCAGGTGAAAGGCATGTGTGAAAGATATTAACATATGCTAATTTGTTCTTGGAAAATTCATGAATATGCTAAGCATTTCTTGGAAATATAATGAATATGTATATTGTGATTGTATTTACCCTGAAATGACAGGGTGTTTGGCGCACACATTTGGCGGAGAGATCCCCCGTGTGCCCGGTGCCGCAATAAAGAATACCTGCTTGATAACCCTCTGACTATTGAGTCTTCAGCTCCGGCTTTTCACGGCATCAGTACACTGATGGATAGTGCACAGCACGGGTGCATATGGAAACCCAAGGGGGAAAAAAAAACCTTCTGTGGGAAACTCTACAGAAGGGATTACGTAATTTAACTGTAATCAAAGATGACCCCAAGTAATAGCATAGGTGGAGACACATGAAGGTTGGATATATAAGACTGTGGCGACCTTATACAACTCAGAGTTGTGTAAGGTGCCGTGTTTCTCCAAGGCTGGACATGCAGCACCCATCAGCCTGGCAGGCTGCACATACTGTACTGCTGCTTATGTAAGTGTGGTTTTCTTAGCACAGTAACGGCGAGCTGTGCTGCATTACCTATTCTCAGGTTTTCTAGGTTCCATTCGGCCCGGTAACCCCGTCTCCAGCTTTTGTGTGACTGTTTGATCTGAATGCAACTATTGGAAACAAGCTGAATGAAGCCTTAACCTTTCTCTAATTCAGGCTTTTGAATCTAAAGCCTCAGATTTTATAACATAAAAAAATCTACAGAGAAATAATATTAGTAATTTAAATTAAAACATAGTTTATTTATATACCATTATAAAAGCACATAAAAATCTTTGGGGTTTTTCTGCTAGTTGGAATTCCCCAATAGGAGCAAAATTACACTAAAGACTGTTATTTATGAGGTTAAAATCAGCCTATATTAACCACAGAGCTGCAGTCTGTCCTCACTCAGGAAAACACTCTTACTGAATTCAAAGTACAGCTAATTGCTTTGGCTTACAGGTCAGCGTGATTGACTTAGTGATTGCAAGTACAGCCATAGCACCTAAGGTGCCCTATCACTTTTTATTCCAAAGTTGTTTCCTGTTGCTTTGTAGCTGCAAAAAATACCACTTCGGGCTAAGATCTTCCAAGATGTGTGGTGAAGTATAGCCTGACACTGACATCCTTCAAGGTACAGATTGAAGTTTTAATTGCAAGAGACAAAAAGCTCCATAATATTTTACGCCCTCTGAGATAAGTCTCAAAACTCCATTTCTAGATTGTGACCTGATCTGTGTAATTGGCTTTTAGCTGTGGTTTTGCTGCTTCTGCATGATGCAGTTACTTAAAATGTCTCGTGCCAAAGCAAAGCAGTCCTTTGCCCAGCTGCGCAAAACTGGAAGATTTTATTACGCTGCAGTTCTTTTAATAACAGCACAGTATTTTTTTTGGTGATCAGAAATACAATAGTGAACTGGGCTTCCTCTCTGCTGTTGTCTGATGAGCAGTCAAAAACCAAACATGATGAGAAATGGCCTTGGCTAATGAAGAAATACAAATTATGGGATAATATGGAAGGAATCCTAGAGATTTAACAGCATAACTGTTGTCCCCAAAATCAGGATTCTTTTACGTAGTGTGCAACAAGCCGCCCACCACACAGAGTTAAGATGTTTGCTCGTTCCGTGCCTGTGCGGCGATGGGTGCTGCGTGGTAACTGCACCACGCTAGCACCCTTTGGCCAGCACGCAACAAACATTTCTCCTGGTCGAGCAACAGTTATCAGTGCTTTCACAGTCACATCTCATCACCTTCTTTGCCCGTTGGTCCTTACATGTCTCCTCTCCACTTACAGTCACGTCATCCTCCCTCTTTGCTGGGCACCTTGCATGAGGAAGGTGGTTTTTTTTTTTCTTTTTTGGTAGAGGGCTTTTGCTGCTCGAGGGAGGGTTTTTTACCGTGCTAACCAGACTAGTTCACTCATAGTTCTAATGGTTTTCTTTTCCTCAGCAGTTTTGTTTCATTTTGTGCTTATTTATCTTAGTGCTTTAATCACAACTGTGGCTCTTCAAGGCTGCCGTGCTCATCCTGACCAGCTCCAGGTGTCCTTCTGCTACCCCCCAGCCACCCCCGGTCAGTTGTTTGTCACCACCGGCACCTTCTGTCTCTCTCCCAGCTGCAGCAGCGATGGGGGGGAGGGGCAAGCGGCACTACAGCATCCCCCCGGGGGTTAAATCCTTCCCCTCTGGCTTTCGGGGATCCTTTGAGACCTGCTTGCTCGGGCATATCTGCAGGTTCCGACAGGTTTTGGCACCATAATAGTTCACCAGGTACCGAACAAATAAGATGAGTTTACCTGCCCAGAATAACACACGTCTCATTTTTGACCTTGACTCACAAAAATCACTTTAGACATAATACCGCTGGTGCATTGCAGGTAGCTGAATAAACACTTCTCCTTCCTCCCCCACCGAAAAATACATCTCGTATGTACGCTGTCTGAGGCATTTCTTCACAGGTTGAGGAATAATTTTGGTCTAAAACCCACGTATACTCAGGATACGTGGGGGTTTTTTTAGGAAGGTGGAAACAAATCAGAGTTGAATCACACATGGAATCCTACTCTAACTTATTTCTTACTCTCCAGAGAGACCTGTCTGCGATCTGTGTGGCAAGGGCGCTTGACGCGCGGGAGAAAGGAGAATGAACGCGGTGCTCCAGCGTGGGCCTGGCCTTGGCAGAGCGCGGAGCTGCTGCGGCGCTCGCAGACAGGGTACCAGCGCGCTTCCTTGCATTGCGACCTACACCACACCTGCAGGAAACCAGTTGGAACGGCCGTTGGGCGAGATCAAGACACTCAGCTCCTCACAGCAAGAACTTTTTCACCTCCGGAGTTCATTCATAGCTGGTAACGACTTGATGGGTGTCGGTGTACCGGCCTCTTCCCCAGGCGGCAGCTCTGGCTGAAGCTCTGCAGATTCTCTCATTCAAAACGAAGCCGTTTGCTGAACAAAGGTGATACGATCCCCAACGTTTATATAGCATCACTGTGGCATGTTACTTTCTTTCAAGTGCAACGTCTGGATTGCAAAATACACTTTTTTTTTCCTTCTGTTGCCTCTGTACTTGGAACAGTTTGTCTTCAATCTTACCTTTACTTGACAGGTACAAATGAGTCTGATGACAAACAAAATATAACTTGTTCAAAGAACTTTTTTTCACTCTTTAAATACAATTTAACTGTTTACATTTAAAAAACACTTTAGTCACATTAGTCTCATTTGAAGAACACCTACTTTTGTGTGAAACCAAGACATCTTCAGCTACTTCCTTAATTAGGAAAAAAAAAGTATTTTCAGATGCTCTTCACTGATTTTAATACAAGATGAAAACTTCTGATTCCTCAGAAATGTCGGATTCAAAAGACTCTTTCCAAAGGCTGAGGAAATTCGAATGTCCCTGAAAGATTCCAAAAGCATTGCTTTAAAACTAAAATATTAATTTATTTAATCTGATATGGAAGACAAATGTAACTACACGATTAAACAGAGTAGTGACTTAGCGAAGGGAATCGCTGCAGATTGTCAGTTCCTGCATAGCAAAATATTGAGATACACAATTTTTGTAGTACTCAACACTTTCTCATTTAGGAAAAAACATGCATCTTTATGTATTGCTGAAATAGAAATGATTCAGTGCAGCAAAATAAAGATTTACATATCTGCCAATGCAGATACAATTTCTACTATAGTGAAACTTTTATCTTCCTCTAGACATTTCTAGGTGTAGAGTCTACCTTAGCCTCAATTTTTTTAAACAACTTTTGGCCCAAGTGGTCTTCTATTTGTGCATAGGAAGAAAGGGGTTTTTTTGTTTAATATGTTGATGGTCCTCTATTTTCTGATGGCTAACCCTGCAGAAACTTGATAGTTATGTCAGGGGTATGAGCTTCACTACCTCCAAGAAAATCGACCAAATCTGACTGGTTTAAGCCACTGGAAAACCGCAGTTTGTTCCTGCTCAACACAGATGGAGTGAAGTTTTGAGGTCAACATTTGTCAGTGACCATTTTGCATTTGAAGAGAGGAGAGACTAGAACAAAGCACAGCTTGCTCTGCGGCAACTGCAGCGGGCGCTTCGGGCCTGACTTGAGTTTCAGGACCAAAACTGAAAGCAGCAAGATGTCTGATTCTTCTCACGAGGACTTCTCTCTGCGTGCGAGTAGCAGGGAGGGCAGCTGGCAGAGAGCCAGCCGGTGGCACTTGTACCTCCGGCCACCCGCAGAGGATGAGCACTCGAGCACGGAATGGTTAGGTCTGCCCCTGTGAGACCACACAGTTGTGTAGGAAGGGACTTTGTGCGGCACTACTTTTACAGCTTTTTGCTGGTTTTGGCAGCCGTGTTAGCACAGACGTGCGGTACTGTGACTTGCAGGTGGTGCTCTGTGGGAGCATCGGGCCAGGCCAAAGCCACAGGGAGTGGACAGGCCGGCTTATTTTCAGCGCAGAGGGAGAAGAACTAGACCCAGCAGGACAGGCAGGCAGGGAGAAAGAAGCCGTCAAGTCAAAATCTGGATCTGAGGTCTTCTGTCTGAAGACGGGTGCCTGTGGAGGAAGGCGTGGGGAGGCTGGAGGTGCCTGGTGCCCTCAGCAAGGAGAGCATCTGGCAGGCAGAGACGGGAGAGCAGGGCGCAGCGGCTGGAGCACTGGATGAGCAGTGAGCTTCACGCTGACGGGTGAACGAGCCAGGAGGGAGCAGGTACGAAGGGGACAAGGGGAGTTAACGCCAAGCCTGAGTTAACAGTAATCCCAATTTTAAAAAACCCTACCGGAACAGGGCTTAATGGCGACTAAGCTGCGAGCAGAACTCTGCAGACTTGCGAGACTGAAACGGCGGGAGGCGGGATGGTGGGGGAGGTCGGGCAGGTGAGGAGCACTGGGGAACGCAAGCAGCTGCGGGGCCGGCAGCGGCGCGGGATGGGAAGCCCAGGCCCCTGGGGGAGCGCGGGGCCTCTGCCCCGTACGGGAGAGGAAGCGGGGCGGCACACGGCCGTGCGCCTGCCTCGCCCCGCCCCGCTACTGAGAGCGACCCCGGGGGCAGCGCCAGCGGCGGCTACTACTGCCGCCGCTCTCCCCGCCCGCGGCGCAGCGGCCGCCCCGCCCCCGCGGAAGGAGGACTGAGCCACTTCCACGGCTGAGGGGAGGGGGGTAGATGAAGGCTCGCTCGCTTCCTTCGCCCCTCCCTGCCTCGCGGCGGGCGGGCGGGCGAGCGACGTTTTCTCGAGGCTATCGCCGGTCTCCCTCAGAGGCGGAGGCGCGAGAAGCCGAGCACGCCTGTTTGCGGCAGGGCCCGCGCTCACTCTCCCCCCCCGGCACGCCGTCCCTCTCCCGCCGCCCGGTTCCGGCGGGCCGCTTGGTACCGCCCCGCCTGGCGGGAGGAGGGAGCGCGGTCGTGTGTCCCGCGGCGGCGGCTGCGGCTGCTGCAGACGGAGGTGAGCTGCGGGACAGGCGCCAGCGCGGTGGGTAGCGAGGCGCCAGACCGCCGCGGCTCAGGCGGCGAGACGGGGACGGGGACGGGGACGGGGACGGACGGAGGGCGGCGGGCGGGCGGGAGGCCGGGGTTCCCTTTCCGCGCCCCCTGCCCCGCTTCCGCGCCATCGCGCCTTAGGTGTGGGGGGGCGGGCGGCGCGTCCGTGTGGCGGGAGCGCTGCCGGCTGGGGAAGGGGGAGCGGCGGCTGAGCCGAGCCGCGTGTGCGCGGGCAGGCGCTCCCGGCTGCGTGCGGCCCGGCCCGGCCCGCGTGGGGCCGCGAACGTGCTGCGGGTGGGGGCCGCGGGCGCGATCGTTGGGCTCCCCGGGGGGCTGTCGGCGGGGGCGGGCGCGGCGTCCCCCGGCGGCGGGGCCGTCGCGCAGAGCGCCGTTGATGGCCCTTCCTGTGTGTTTACCCCGGCAGCGGGACCTCGGGCGGCTGACAGCGCCTTGGCGGCGGGGGCCGGCGGCGCGGAGCCCTCCCCTCGGCCCGGTGCGGCGGCGGCGGCCGTCGCGTCGGTGAGAAAACATGAGCCGAGATTTCAAACCCGGAGACCTGATTTTCGCCAAGATGAAAGGTTACCCCCATTGGCCAGCACGGGTAAGGCGCCCCCCGGCCCTCCCGCCCTCCGCCTGCCCTGCGGCCCCCGCTCCCGCCGTGTCCCCCACCACCCCCACGGCTGCTCGGGCTTTGTGCCGCACGGGGAGCGCTTCCCCGCACCGGTCGCACCGTGTGCGGTTGCACCGTGTGCGGTTACACGGCGTGCGGCCCCGCCCCCCCACGCCGGGTGTGGGAGGGGGCGGCAGCGTCGCCCCCGGGTCCGGCCGCGGGTCCCGTGCCCCGGAGAGCTGCCGTGGCCTCGCGCTGGCCTGTTCCGGCGCTCCCCAGCAGCCGCTGGCCGCCCCGGTCCGCGCAGCGCGGCTGTGCCGCGGCTGACGGCGGGGCTGCACAGGCACCTCGCTGTGCAGAAGTACCGTTCCCCAGTAGCTGCTCCCTTGTCAACAGAAGGCAAGCACGAAGTTACGGCAGGGCTGCTCTTTACTTGAGTCAGCCATCCCGGTAGAGCTCCCTGTGGAGGAAGCTCGGTGTGTGTGGTGAGAGGTGCCGTCCTTCCTCGCGTTCCCCCTGCTCCCGTGGAAGAGGCACGGCAAGCTCTGCGGGTGCGGTAGGACGTTTGGCAGCTGTGGGAACGCAGAGAAAAGACTTAACTATGAGATGCCTAGCTGAGATGCTGGCTCAAGAATTGGGTGTTTTTTGGGAAGTTTGTTGGCCTTGCCTTTTATGTAGCTCTTGACATTTGGGCTTCCTGTTGCGCTGAGGCAGGCGTGGTGTTTGGATGCAGTTGGACTGTGCTTTTTACCTGTAGCACGTCATGTCGCTCCTTTCAAAGAAGTGTTGCTGTGACACAAGAAGTGTTATCATTTCCTATTGTTGCTAATACTATCTTTGATTCTGCTGTATTTTTTAACATACAGTTAAACAGAGGTCTTGAGACCTCCTTTACTCTCTGTAGCTTTTTTTTTTTTCCTTTTATAGTGCTTAACACTCTCGCTTATTTCCCCCTAGACTGTTCTTAACTGTTACTTGACTTGAGTTATAGTCTGTCTTTTTCTTAGGTGGATGAAGTTCCTGATGGAGCAGTAAAGCCTCCTACGAATAAAATGCCCATTTTCTTTTTTGGCACCCATGAGACGTAAGTCCTTTTTATTTCAGGGTCTCTTTTTTTTTTTTCATTATACAATGCTGTGACAAGAAGTCAACAGCTTGTCTGAATGTAGTGTGTTTTAAACTGTAGTGTTCAGTGTGGACCAGCTCTTCCTAAATTCATCTCTTTTGACAACATGTGCTTCTCTAACATTTGCTTAAGCTATTCAAGGGAATGGTAGACCATAACCGTACTACGTACATTTTACCCATCAGAATTAAAAAAACCCCAATCCTATCCACAGTGGTGTGACTGATAGGTTTTTCCTTCTTCAGTAATGGACTTTAATTAGAGTCCTGTATACCTTCAAAATCCTCAACAGTATGTTCTCAAAGAAAGTGAAATAAGGCCGAGAACACAAAACAGACAGAATTGGAGAAACAGACAAATAATCTCATATGGGGTTTTGTTTGTTTTTTATCTGGAGAGGTCTGGGGTTGTGGGTGTTGGTCTTTTACAAGATCTGGAGAGAAAAACAAGGATCTGCAGTTACCTTTATACCTGTCAACCTGCGGAATACTTACCTTTGAGTACTTTCAGCAACACTAGCATTTTGCAGTCATACAACATTTGCATGGAGGGACTATGTTTCTTTCATTGTAAGTATGCTGGGGTTTATAGAGTTCTGTCCTTTTGAAAACTGTCATGTTACTTTATAGCATGATTGGTTGTCCTACTGTAGATTTCTAAGGCTTCAAATTCAGTGCTAAATTTGTTGTCTGCTTTGTTGTTTTTTTTTAAAAAAAAGAACCAAAAGCTGTAATGGTGTGGTTTTAATTCTGCTGTTTTTCTTAATAAAAAAGGTATGTGATGGCAAATGGCAGGTAAGTAGGTCAGACATAGAAGTAGTGTGTACAAGTACTCTGTTTACTGCTTTTGTGGAAAGGCCTTGCTTTTTTCCTGTGTCTTGTTTAATATCTATTGAAATTGCTTTAATCCGATACTTTGCATCTATCTTTTAGTAAGGCACGCTAAGGCAAGATACATTGCCCTGTTGAATTAAAGAGCAAGCATCCTCTGCTTTCTCTGACACTACTTGTTACTTGGTTCCTTTTTTAAGAAGCGATTTCCCTGTGAAAAATATTTCTATATGCTTGATTTGCACACCCATGCATTTCTTTAACTGTTGTCATCTTTCAGTAGCTATTTCGGTGGTTCAGGGTTTTTTAGGGTGGTTTTTTGTATGTGTGTATAGTTTTGTGGGTGAAGAGGCATTCCTGGAGTTCGATTCAAGGTTGCGAGATGTGAATCTTGTCCATATTTTTAATGATGTTTTTAAACCATGCAGCAGTTTACCTTTTTTCTTGATTTTTTTTTTTTTTTCCTTCCCCAGCTGCATGTTTTTTTGGCAGCTGAAAGCACAATATTACTTCGATCCTGTCCTTGGTAATGTGTGTGTTAGTCTGGATTGTGCTGGGGTTTTGTACAGTTGTAAACAAGTTCAGGGACGTAGATTAAATATGAGACAGAAAGAACTCCTTATCTAAAGTTTAAAAATACCTCTGCAAATTTTGAGAAGCATCATGGCCAATTTTGATTTTAGCTTCAGTGCTCCTAAGACATGCTTGAGTTTGGAAGTTTTTGTCTTTTGTAGTTTACACGATTATATTTGAAATGTCTGTTCATCACTCATTGATATTACTACAAGGTAAAGTTTTACTGCGATCTGGTTTTTGTTAGGCTGTAGGTCCAGGGTTACTACATTTCAGAGCTCCATACAATGTAAGAGAAACTTCTTGTCTCCGTTTCATACACATTGCAAGGTACAGGAGGTTCCATCACCCAGCTGTCTCATGGCATTTGTTCTTTGAGCATGTCACTTACCTTGTGCTCCTTGGGGTGTTAACAGGTGAAACTCCCATGCTGATTGATCTTAATTATTGTTGTTTACAGCAAGATACCTATAAGTAAGAACAGGAAGGAGCAGATCAGGTGAAAAAGGAGAATGCTGTTCCATGGCATGTAATTTTGTTTAGTTTTGTGGCTGTAAATAGTGACTCACTGATCTGTCAGGAGTGAGGCAGAGCTAACAATTTTCTGTACTTTTTCGTGGGAATTAAAATAAAGTTGGTGAACTTGTTCTCAGCTCTGCTTCTCACAGAGTTACACACCTGTGCAAAATTAGAGACTATGTACCTTCATCGTGTTAGTAGTTTGTATGTATACAACCGATCTTGCTCTGAGTAATGGTAACTGAAAATCCAGATACCAAATTTAATCATGCTAAAAAGTCCTTCTGTATAAAGGGTGATGTTTTCTAGCTGTGTGGATGGTTACAGTAGGAAAAGGGCTGTGGGGAAAAAAGTAAACAAGACTGCCTTGGGAATAATTCTTTCTTTACTTTTAGGAATAATAATAATTCAGTTTGGCAGATTACTATAAATAAGTATAAACTTGTACTTTGCTTGCTATAGTTGATTTTTTCCAAGTTTTGTCAAAATACAACTGAATGTGTTGCTACCCGTGTGCAATGAACAGATGCATGCTTCTTAAAATACGCTTTGGGAGTTTGCTTGAGGTTTGTTTTCTTTATTGCATACTGTCTTAATGCAGTAACAGTACCCTTTCCTAAAAGAGAGTCATAAAACAGATACACTGTTTTAATAGAAGCTTTATTTGGATCTGTTGTACCAGTAAATCACATCAGTGCAAACTTTCATTGATCACAGACAACGAGAAGGTTGCACTGAACCCTAGTTTCTAGACCTGTATATTAAGGTAATCTCTCTTGATTCGATTTTTCTTGTTCTTTTTTCTTTTTGGTACATGGGGATTTGACTACAGCAACCCATTAAGCTACAAGAGCTGTTCACAGTAGCTGGTTTCTGCTTTTTTTTCAAAGCCGTAGCAGTGTGGGTAGAGGCTTACAGACTTTGGAGAAATGTTTCCCTTCTGGAGATAGGGAAGAAGGGAGGCAATGTTTCCTGTCTTTGTCTCTCCCAGTGTCTGTTTGTCTCCCTCCCTGTCCTTTTGGTCTGGTTTGCAGGTGCATGTTTTCCCACACTGGCTGAATCCTCTCTAACCATCTCTTGCAAATAGGTGGGTGATTTGCAGTCTGATCTGTCATAATGGCTTACTTAATACTTTGTGCACATAGGAGAGTGTTTTACTGCTGGACTAGGAAATTCTTAAGCTTTCTAGATGATTTTTTTTTTGTTGAAGTCTCAAGTAGCTCTTTTCTGAAGATGAAGAGAATAGAAGAGTGGAGCTTAGAAGTATCTGTTTAACTTGTCCGTGAGCCGATACTTCAGAAAGCAAGAATCTGCAATTTTTGAAATAGTTGGATCTAGCACATACACAATCAGACAAAGCTGTGTCTAGGCACAGAGTGAAAATATGAATGAACCACCAAAGTGTCTTCTGTTAGCAGCTTATGGATTGCTACAGTGAAATCCTTACTGGAAAGATGATGAAAGTAGAACAGGAATTAAACAGTCCTTGATGTTCTTCAGCATAAACCAGAATATTGGTTCTCAGTAACATGCCACCTTGTTTTCCCAAGTCTTACTTCAAGAAGCTAGTAGTGTGGATACTGTGACTTTGACATGAGAAGAGCCACTAGGCTAAAAGCTGTAGCTACACACCTTACAGTAGGGGTGGTGCTGTGCAGGAGTGTGGTTTGTTTGTCTGACAAGGATACGCAGGCAGTGTTAACACCTCTACTACAAGAGTAGCTTAAATAAAAATATTTTTAATGTTTACTTTGTCAAGAAAAGGTATGGGGGAGAGACTTAAAATCAGGAACAGTTTAACATTTTTGTTGGTTACGTTTGGTAAATCAAGTTATGAGATCCTATTTTCACACACTGAAAAACTACTGAATTAATGTTGAATTACCTAGCATTCTTACAAAGATGTGGACAGTCATTGTACCCAAGTGTTGCTTTTTCGTGCCCCATACACTAAAAATTATTGTTGAATTTTGTATTTTAACTGGATTATTTTTAATTTAATAACTTTGAAAGATTTTCTGTGTTACCTTGGAGCCATTTCTTCTCCTTTAAGTTGTTTTCCCACCGTAGATTTTCCAGACTCAAGGATTCTTCTTAACATTTAAGCCTGGTTTTTTTTTTTTTAAGGAAGCAATTGCTTTTTCAGTTTATTTGCAAGCTACTCAGTTTGTATTTGTTCTGGTTCACAGTAGCTGGTTGTCCTACCAACTGCAATCTTCAGATGCAGCATCGGGTGTTTCTTACCCAGACACTCAGCACCCTGGGAAGGGGAGGGTCCGTATGTGTGGTGGTGGTAGTTATGGAGAACTTTGGCTGTTGAAGGCAAGAGTTGAGAAAACAAAAGGCGCTTATGTGGCAGAATTACTTGTTGCAGTAGTAATGAAGTATCTTAACAGCATTTGGTGCTTACTTCTTTGAAAAGACCAACCACTTAAAATGTGAAATTTTGTTCTTTCTGTCCTGAAGGGCATTTTTGGGACCAAAGGACATATTCCCTTACTCTGAAAATAAAGATAAATACGGCAAACCAAATAAAAGAAAGGGTTTTAATGAAGGGTTGTGGGAAATCGAAAACAATCCCAAAGTGAAGTTCTCTCATCAGCAGGTAAGTTATGCAGAATCTGCAAATCCTTGACTATACTGTTGAGGGAAGAAAAAGCAATGAGTATTTCCTTACTGTAGGGTAATGAATCATTGCTGTCATTTAACTACTTGTTAGACTATTTTTTAAAATTATCTTTTATTGTATTTTTTATTGATCTCTAGGATTAATAGCAAAACAGACAGGCTGTCATTTAACTGGGGTTATCTGTTTAGTATAGTAATCTTGTGAGGGAACATGTTGACTGTTTCAGAGCACAAGGCTAAAAGTTTAACACTTTTTACACTACACATCAAGTTTTACTAATAGCTATATATATACTTATTTATTTACACTTACAAATATGTCTATTCCTAAGATACTTATCTTTGGAACTGTACAGCTGTACTTGAAAAGTGGTAGCTTTTTGGAATCTCAGTCACTCTACGTCATTCTGTCCTCTAAACCCAAATGTTTTTCTCCACAAGTATCCTTGTGAGATTTCACTTGATGCTTTCTTAGCGTACAGTGTTTTCCTTCTAGTGGTTGGGAGCAATGTGATGCTTCGCTTTTACCCCCAAAACCTGTCGTGTGACTTGCTTGATTCAGTTTTTGTCCATCAGTAGTTTCTCATTTCTTGCCATCTTGGTGAATCTTCCAAGCTTAAACTGGAGCTATGCAGTGCTACCCATAAAACCCCAAAATTTAGTCTGAAGACAAAGATACTGTCCTGCTCATTTTGTCTTTGCCTTCCTGCTCTGAGTGTTATGTAGCCCCTTGATTTTGCTGTGTGTGTTGGACCTTGATCACATACTGAGCCTTATAGGCAATGCTGCGGTAATAATGAAAAGAATTGGTATCTTTTGGTATTATTTGCTGTTTTTACATGACATGCCAGATTGCCATTTCAGCACCAGTTAATCCTGCTTCATAAGATATCCCAAATTACTGTGTTTATAGTTCGAAGGAGAACTAGAAGGTGCAGCTTTCCTGTTCACAAGGGTGTTGCCTTAGCAGCCTATTCTCAAAGCTGGAGAAACAAGCACCTACAGTTTCTCCCCCCAGTAATAAGGAAAGGTTGCTTCTCTGCTTGACAGCAGTCTCTGGGGCTGTCCTAATTAACAGCTCGGAGTTTTTTGAGGTGTAAGGCTTCTGGATGTTGTGGTTGGGGAGGGAAAGGAAGTTTGAGTGCTTCATGTAGATATTTAGACAGTTTTATTGGGAGTTTGTGGGGAAGCTTGCACCTGTTCTAAGGGTAGCAGAGTGGCTGAAATCGGCTTCTTGATGTCCCACCTTGGTCAAAGAGAGGTATGTACAGGCAATAAAACACTCATGTCAGGGAATCTGGCACGCTTTAGCCAACCAACATAAACTTTTTGTTACCAATTCTGGTAACGAGAAACAAAGACAAAGAAACACTCGGAGAAACACGCCTCAGCTTCCCTCTGGCCTCTTCTGCTCCCCTCTCGCTGGTCTCCAGTGCCCTCACCACACGTCACAGTCGGTCTCCTCAGAGGAGGCGATGGCGGCGAGGAGACTGCGGTTGGTGTGTAACCGTCACTCTGCTTTTGCTGTTCCTTGCTTCTTACTTGGGGCTCAGGCATGGGCTTCTCCACAGGCTGCAGTCCCCTCAGAGCCGTCCCTTCTGTCACCATTTTGCCACTGCTCAGTCGGTTCCTCTGGGCTGGAGCCTGGCTGGGCCGACTCGTGTGCTGCCTCTTCCCACCATCCCTCCTGCCCTGGCACCTCTTTTGCCTTGGTGCCCCCATGCCCTGCACGGGCATCTTGTCCGTGTGTCGTCACCCCCTCCACCGCGTCCCTCTGGCCCTGCTCGGGCAGCTGCTCCCCATCCCCTCAGCGAGTCTCTTCCCGCGGCTGTGCCGGCGGGGGGGGCCATGCGCACTCGGGTGGGCGCAGTGTGCTGCGTGGGGCTAGGGCTGGGGCTGGCAGCCCCTTGCCGAGCCCGCTGGGACCGGTTATGACTGGCTTGAGGCAGTCCCGACTGGCTTACGCACAGGTGCCAGCTGTTTTCCTCAGTGTTGGCAGCGAGTGATGTCGAAAGTGGAGTAGTTGGTCATGAAGACTGAGAGGAAAGGTGACACAAGTGTACTGATGAGGGAACACACTATTTTGTCCAACAATATTTTAAAGTAGGACAGTGTCTTACAGCCTATTAATGTCTTGCAGTATTCAGTACACATTGGTGAATGGACAGACTTTTTAGCTGAGGTCTTGGAGATGAATAAATGTATCTTAAGACATTCCTTGATCTTTATATTTGGTCTACATACAGTTCTTTGATTTTTCTTAGAGTTAAGTGAAGCACAGTTACTGGACAGTAGCAAGGAAGACAGTTTAGTTGTCAGAGCCTAAAAAATCAGGGTGAGTAGATAATTTGGGACCTAATAAATGCTTATAAATATCCGAAGGGTGGGTGTCAGGAGGATGGGGCCAAGCTCTTTTTCAGTGGTGCCCAGCAACAGGACAAGGGGCAATGGGCACAAACTGAAGCACAGGAAGTTCCGTCTGAATGTGAGGAAGAACTTCTTCCCTCTGAGGGTGACAGAGCACTGGAACAGGCTCCCCAGGGAGGTTGTGGAGTCTCCTTCTCTGGAGATATTGAAGACCTGCTTGGACAAGGTCCTGTGCAGCCTGCTGTAGGTGACCCTGCTTTGGCAGGAGGGTTGGACTAGATGACCCACAGAGGTCCCTTCCAGCCCCGACCATTCTGTGAACATTCTGAACTGGATGGAATGTTCTGAAAGTGATATACTTTGTGGATGTTGCTTCTATCTGCTAGTAAGGGAGGTGGTGGGCAAAGAGGAGCCTGAGGTTTGGGCTTAAATGCAAAACAACTTCCTCAGTGGGGGAAAAACTAGTCAGGGGGGTTCTGCCAGCTTTGTTTGAAGCAGCTCATATTTAAGAGTGAGAACGCTATCCACAGTATAATGGAATAAAAAAGAGTAATTTTGGCTTTACCATCTCTATTTCAATGTTTTTAATTATTTAGCCTTGACTGCAATCTTTTTTTTTTCTTGCTTCTGTCTTCAGGAACAGGTAGTTGGCTCACTTAGGATGGACAGTTCATTGAAAAATGCACTTTTTGGCAGTAGCATCACAAGCTGTATTTGACCAAAACCAACTTTTTTTTTTTTAAATTATACAGAAGAAAACCCTTAATTTGCAATATTTTTAGTGTGAAAGCAAATTCTTATAGCATTAGAGCTTGCAAGTTTGATAATGAAAGCAATTTAAATGGCAAAGTGTGGAAATTAATGAAATAAAATACACTTTAATGTTGTTGTGATTCTAATACGGGGTGCCTTAGCGTGATGCTTTCTTCAGCAACTTATAGGTGGCAGAACATCGTTCAGTATTGTTAGTTTGTAGTTCAGGAAGGGATTTAGATCTCATTTTTGATGTTTTTTTGTTGAAGTCCCATCCAGCTGTTAACACTCCTATCAAAGAAGCTGTTCAAGAAGGCAGTCAGGAGCCTGCTGAGGGGAATGAAGAAAAAGCAGGAGCCAAAAGAAGAAAGTCTTCTGTCCCAAAAGTAAGTGACTGAATTCATGTCTTGTTCTACTAGAAATGTTTTTAAGTCAAAACTATATTGCCATATTTTTACCTAAATAAACTAACAGTGTTTTACTGTTACAATTGCCTTGCCTTTGCTTCTTTTCAGACATACATATAGTAATGTTTTTGTCCCTCTGTATTTCTTCTAAGATGCTGTACATGTTTTTGAAAATTGATTTCTTTACCAGTCTGTATTTCTAAATCATAATCCACTTAAACTAAATTCATACAATACTTCCAAGGCAGGAGAAGGTGGAAGTGATCGCTAAGATTTAACTTTAAGTTTTGCTTTCTGTTTTTGAAGAGTTTTGAATATCATAGAGATGTGTGACTGTCTCTTTCAACTGTAACAGTTCCTGTTGAAAAGCCTAACAGAGCATTAAGTTCTGTCTGGGTTGAAAGGGTTCTTCAGTATGTTTGCCTGAACAGATTAGAAGAATCAGTTTGAATTAGGCCATACTCCTAATGGAGTAATTAGGATATAAATGGATATAAGGGATTTCATAGCTATATCAATTGGACTCTGAGTCAAGAAAGTATCTGTGAGTAATCGGTATACAGTAGTTTGTGCAGACGGAATTTAGCTCCTTTGCTTTGTAAACGCATGCATACCTTTAAAATCCTTCCGAAACAAGATTGTGTTCTCTTGAAATATGTTGTATTCATACTAAGAAAATGCATTTGTATGTGAAACATCTTTGTTTCAGTTTATTGGTGCCATACATGGTTCGTACTGTAAGCTGTGAATGTTCCTAGCTTACTGTACATTTAATGATACTAGTGTAGCACACTGCTCTGAATTTTCTCTGTGCTTGAATGTTTTGCTTTGTTCCTGTGGGGTTATTTTTCATATGGCGTGGAAGAGATGTGTGTTGTCTCTTCTCTGTTTTTTTTTTTTTTAAGGAGAATAGAATACTAAAATGGCAAACATTGTGATGCAGATGGGGTGGATACATTTGTGTTATCTCATTTATTTATAACTCATTTCTAGAAATTACGACTCTACAGGATGAGCAGTGCCCTTAAATTAAGGGCTGAAGCATTTTGAATAGACTTGCCTTAATTCTAAGTTTTGATTACTTGCCAAGATTTAATGTAGTTTTTCTGAAGTGTAGTTGGCTGTCCTTTAGTATTGATTCACAGCTGCAGATGAAGAATTTGCAGTGTGTCAAATATGTAGTGGATGTTCCTTATGTAAGATTAGTGTCTAGTAGCTCTAATAGCTTGTTTTTTCAAGAGGGGAAAAACTATGTTTGATTGGGGAAGAAAAATGTAGTGTACTGGTAGTACACCAATAGGTAATGTTGAAGAGTTGTTTTGATGAGTCGGGGACTGCAGAGTTACTGATGATGATTTCTCCCAGCTTCCGACTGCTTTAGTGTTCCTTAATTTTAGTACTTCCACATGTGGATGGTCAGTGTGATTTGCATTCTATTGGCTATACTTTAGGACCACTCTTCAATATGTAATATTCCTGGTAGTGTTAGTAAACTAGTGCTGTTCTTCTTCCCCATGCACACTGGTGATATAAGCGTTTGTTCCTCAGTATTTGCTACTGCAAGGGGAAAACTTTTAAATTGAACTGGTTCATTAGTTTGCTTTGCTATGAATTCATACAGTAAGCAGCATGTGCTAGTGGGGGCGACAGTGACTTAAGCTTCATGTTTCTCCTGAAAAGTGCTTTCAGGCTGTCCTGAGTGGGCACTGTGAAAGAAAGAGGAAGACGTAAGAGCTGTTTAAACGCAAGGATGGAATGGGAGATCCGGAACGGATCCTTTTCTGTAGATTTTGGTAATTAGTCTCAATCAGTTAATCAGTTTAAGGCAAAATATGGAGCAAATTTACTCCTTTTCTTTTGATACTAACGTAGCCGTAGCTTCTTTTAACCAGTCATTGTACTAGAGTTTCCTGTGGTTTTAGTGTACTAGAGATTCTTCTGTCTTAGAGTTGTAATCTGTAATAAGACTCAGTGATACTATGTGTCTTCCAGTAATTAGGAATGTTGCATGGTAGCCTTGTGCCTGAGTTCTTTTTTCAAACCTTGATGTTTTCAGAACTGTAGCTACTTTAAAAGGGAACTTCAGGTAAGGTGCTTGCAAGTGTGAGAAGGCAATAGCATTAAAGTTGAGAGAATGAAGATCTAAAAAACATGCAAATACATAAGCTGCAAGGAAATACTGATTTTTTTCAGGTAATCGATTACAAACTCTTAATTTTTCAAGCCTTAACTCCTCACCTAAATTGAAAACTAACTAGTAGTATAAGGTTTAAAAAAACCCCAGCAAAACAGGAAAAAAGGCATAGATTAGATTACACAGATTACCACTAATTACTATCTCACATGATAAAACAACTTGTTTGTGGTCTGTTTACTACATTAAGTGTGTGTTTAGTAGAAAGAAGCTCTGCTAAATGTGGTTGGTGACTCAGATACCCATCTGTATATAATACATAAACAGTGATCCAAATGAATCTTGAATGTTGACATGAATGCTTAGAAGTATTCATGTAATAGTGTTATGGTGAAAAAGTGGTTATGTTGTCATGAGTACAAAGTGGAATTTAATTTCCACTGTAGTACATTGCAGTATTCTGTCCTGTTCTGACAACTGTCTGCAATTGTGTCCTGGAGGAAGTGGTCCTGCCTTAGGCTTTTAACGTGTACCTCAGAAAGTTGATTTAAAGTGAAAAGCAGCCTAATGGTTATTAGTGTGTTCTCTTTTTGCTATGAAATACTTTTTAATGCGTTTTTTTAACTCTGTTGACTCCCTTTGCAGTTATCCCCTAAAGGGGATAGTAACTTATCTACAGAAGCTGAAACAGAAGAAAAGGAGATGGATACTTCAAAGGAAGATGATCTGCCTTCTGAAAAGAACAGTAAAGAAGTATGTGAAAGCTTTTTCTGTGTACCAAAGAACATCTTAATATTATGTCAATTGACAGAAATCTGTTACTGAATACTAAGAAGCTACAGTTATTACTACTGTGACAGTCTCATGAGCTGTTTAATTATGTAAAACTTCCTATGTGTTCACTCATGTTTATACCTCTCATTGCAGCTAGCAGGAATTGAACCTTTCATCACAGGGGAAACTTTTAGTCTGGCCTGTCTATAAATTCAATTAAAACGGGTGGAACACTGCATTTTTTGTCACTGACTCTGTATTGCAAATGTACTTTTTTAAAAGACTAAATAAAGAGTTCAGACAGGCTAAGACATGACTATATATCTTTATTTAGAACCAAGTATTATTTAGTACTTACTTTATTTCTTTCCTTTCAGAAAAAAATCCTGATCAGATAATCAGGATGTTAATGATTTAAAAGCAGGAGGTGTCTTCATATAGTTTCTGAGATTCCTGTCTAAATTACATGCCAGAGATCTCAGTAGTGGAAAGAACTTAGAATCATTTAAAATACATCTTTGTTTTGTTAAGACTCTTAGCACTGTTTTTATTCTTCACAGGATCTGATGAAAACAAATGATCCTTCTATTCCTAAAGTTGCTAGAAGAGGAAGAAAAAGAAAGGTAACAGTATGTTTAATTACTTCACCTTACTGGAATTTTTGGATGTGATGATACTGGATATTATTTTCTTGAATACAGACTCTTTACGAAAGACAGACCAACAAGGAGAGGTGGGGGACTTGCTCTATATGTGAGGGAGCAAGTAGAATACATTGAGCTTGGCCTGGGGGCAAATGAGGAACAAGTTGAAAGCTTGTGGGTTAGAATTAAGGGACAGGCTCACACAGGTAACATTACGGTGGGTGTGTACTACAGGCCACCTGACCAGGAGGAGGAAGTTCATGAGGCCTTCTACAGGCAGCTGCAAGCAGCCTCACAGTCACAGGCCCTGGTTCTCATGGGGACTTCAACCACCCTGACATCAGCTTGGAAGACCATACAGCTAGGCAGGCGCAATCCAGGAGGTTCCTACAGAGCATTGATGATAACTTTCTGATGCAAGTGGTGGAGGAACCAACAAGGAAAGGCGCGCTGCTGGACCTTGTGTTAACAAACAAGGAGGGACTGGTGGAGGATGTGAAGGTTGGAGGTAGACTCGGCTGCAGTGACCATGGAATGGTTGAGTTCAGGATCCTGCGTGGAGGAAGCAGGGCGATAAGCAGGATTAAAACCTTGGACCTCAGGAGGGCTAACTTTGCCCTCTTCAAGGAGCTACTGGGAGGAATCCCGTGGGCCAGGGCTCTCGAAGGCAGGGGGGTCCATGAGTGCTGGTCGCTCTTTAAATGACACTTCCGCCATGCACAGGAGCAATGCATCCCCCTGAGCAAGAAATCGAGCAAAGGAGGCAGGAGACCTGCATGGTTAAACAAGGAGCTTCTAGCGGAGATCAGGCAGAAGAGAAAGGTTCATGAAATGTGGAAAGAGGGGCAGGCCACTTGGGAAGAGTACAGGAATGTGGTCAGAGCATGCAGGGATGCGACGAGGAAGGCCAAGGCCCACCTGGAATTGAAGCTCGCAAGGGATGTCAAAAACAACAAGAAGGGCTTCTTCAACTACATCAGCAGCAAAAGGAAGGCTAGGGACAGTGTGGGGTCGCTGCTGAATGAGGCGGGTGTCCTGGTGACGGAGGACGCAGAGAAGGCAGAGCTACTGAATGCCTTCTTTGCTTCAGTCTTCAGTGCTAAGACTGGCCCTCAGGAATCCCAGGCCCTGGAGGTAAGAGAAGAAGCCTACAGAGAGGACGACTTTCCCTTGGTCGAGGAGGACTGTGTGAGGGATCACTTAAGTGATCTGGATGTCCACAAATCCATGGGCCCCGATGGAATGCACCCACGAGTGCTGAGGGAGCTGGCGGATGTCATTGCTGAGCCACTCTCCATCATCTTTGAGAGGTCCTGGAGGACAGGAGAGGTGCCCGAGGACTGGAGAAAGGCCAATGTCACTCCAATCTTCAAAAAGGGCAAGAAGGAGGACTCAGGGAACTACAGGCCGGTCAGCCTCACCTCCATCCCAGGAAAGGTGATGGAGCAGCTTATGCTGGAGGCCATCATGAAGCAAGTGGAAGAAAAGAAGGTTATCAGGAGTAGTCAGCATGGATTCACCAAGGGGAAATCATGCCTGACCAATCTAATAGGTTTCTATGATGACATGACTGGCTGGGTAGACGAAGGGAGAGCCATGGATGTTGTCTACCTAGACTTCAGCAAGGCTTTCGACACAGTCTCCCATGATATCCTCCTAGGGAAGCTGAGGAAGTGTGGGTTGGATGAGTGGTCAGTGAAGTGGATAGAGAACTGGCTGAATGGCAGAACTCAGAGGGTTGTCGTCAGCGGCGCTGAGTCTAGTTGGAGGCTGGTAACTAGTGGTGTCCCTCAGGGGTCAGTACTGGGCCCAGTCTTGTTTAACTTCTTCATCAGCGACCTGGATGAAGAGTTAGAATGTACCCTCAGCAAGTTTGCTGATGACACCAAACTGGGAGGTGTGGTAGACACACCAGAAGGCTGTGCTGCCATTCAGCGTGACCTGGATAGGCTGGAAAGCTGGGCAGAGAGGAACCTGATGAGGTTCAACAAAGGCAAATGCAGGGTCCTGCACCTGGGGAGGAACAACCCCATGCATCAGTACAGCCTTCGGGTGGACCTGCTGGAGAGCAGCTCTGTGGAGAAGGACCTGGGTGTCCTGGTGGACGACAGGTTAACCATGAGCCAGCAGTGTGCCCTGGCTGCCAAGAAAGCCAATGGCATTCTGGGGTGCATTAGGAGGATTGTGGCCAGCAGGACAAGGGAGGTTCTCCTTCCCCTCTACACTGCCCTGGTGAGGCCCCATCTGGAGTACTGTGTCCAGTTCTGGGCTCCCCAGTTCAAGAAAGATGAGGAGCTACTGGAGAGAGTCCAGCGGAGGGCTACAAGGATGGTGAGGGGACTGGAACATCTCTCCTACGAGGAGAGGCTGAGGGAGCTGGGCTTGTTCAGCCTGAAGAAGAGAAGGCTGCGAGGGGACCTCATAAATGCTTATAAATATCTGAAGGGTGGGTGTCAGGAGGATGGGGCCAAGCTCTTTTCAGTGGTGCCCAGCAACAGGACAAGGGGCAATGGGCACAAACTGAAGCAGAGGAAGTTCCCTCTGAATGTGAGGAAGAACTTCTTCCCTCTGAGGGTGACGGAGCACTGGAACAGGCTGCCCAGGGAGGTTGTGGAGTCTCCTTCTCTGGAGATATTCAAGACCCTGTGCAGCCTGCTGTAGGTGACCCTGCTTCGGCAGGAGGGTTGGACTGGATGACCCACAGAGGTCCCTTCCAACCCCGAACATTCTGTGATTCTGTGAATGACAGATTATGCTTAAGTTGAAGTGCTTGACACTCTCCTCCTTACTTTCAAATGGCTGAAAGATTTGTAGGAATTTAAGTTTTCCCAGAGGGTGTTTTACAAGTCTTTCTGTTCAAAATTAAGGTAGAATGGGGAGTACCCATCTTTTTCCAAACAGTCCATTGCAAGTAAGAAAATGAAGATATAAACTGTTGCCAGACCGGTAATAAAATAGTCTGTTCTGAAGCTTTGTAAAATTTCTTTTGACATCTTTGTCACACTGAACTAACACCTGAAATACCACTGCTTTTCATGAGGTTGTGATTTTGTGGTCTCTTCTAGCTGGGAAAAATCTGAGTTACTTTGAAACAGGCAGTTCCAGCTGCTTGCTCAGCATGCTCCACCCCTAATGTTCATGTGGTCACACAGCAAGCCATGTCAGGGTACTGACCCAAATGAAGACTAGATTAAAGTGAGGCAAATTTAATTTTAATTTTGAACCATTTAACTTGTAACATTAGTGCTGACAGCAAGCGTGGGATGAGCGCAAGTAACTGTGACCTTAGTATGTTCGTCACAGGTAAGTAGCATGCTGAGTATCATTTGCTTCGTGGAAAAAAAGGATACGTGTTTGGATGCTCTTACAAAAAAGACTTGAATATTTAAAAAATATAATTTAAAGAATACCTTATTAAAAAAAAAAAGTAAATTTTATAAAAATCTAAAAATTCGAAGAAAGCTTCTACTCCTAAACAGCAGGAAGTTGAAAGAATGTCTGTGACTATGCATACCTGTGATTTCATCTTGTAAATGGGAGAGAAGCCTTGCAGATCACACACACGCAAAAATCTCATTCTTTGCTTTTTCAGAAAACACTCAAACCCTATGGTTGTGGTGTTTTTTCCCTTGTTTTGTTTGAGATGGGGTATTTTTATCATCATAAGACACTTCAGGCCTAAGAAGATTCCTTTTGTCACATTTACTAGCTTCAACTGACAGACTTGCATTTGGCACGTTTGCTTGTGTTTGCTGAACAGAAAATCAGAAGATTTCAAGGGGTATGGTCTGTGCGTGTGGGTCAGAAAAGAAAGCTGACTATGCAGTTGTATGACTTCGGGTGTATTTCTTATTTGCCTAAAGAGACATGGTGTTTTCTTTCCCTGGGATTATAAAAATACATTCAAATAGGTATTTTTCTGTCCTCATTTAAACAGTCCGTAGGCTGATGGAAAGCACACTTAATGAGAGATGTACCTCTACTCTGTTCTATATTTACGTTTGTCTCAGTTTTTTAAAATTGTCTTTTATTATAGGTGCCCACAAAGAATATTAAGATAAATATGTATTTGCCCATAACTTTTCTCTTGTTGCTAGCTGGTGCTCCTGCATCCAGGACACTAAATTCTGTGAATATTTTCTCCAGCTGGGATTTTTCTCAATTCTTTTTACCAATATGTATGGATATGGAATGTTGCTGCAGGGAAATATGTATCTTTTCATCAAGATCTTTTTTTGTCGTAAGTTCTGTCTGCCTTTATCACCCAGCCCCCCTAAAATGAGTTCTGTCTGCCTTTGTAACCCAGCCCACCTAAAATGACTATGTAGATGAAGGTCATTATGTCCAGTTAGTGCAGTTCAACATACAGTTTGTCACTGTGAATAATTGGCTATGGAGCTAGAATTAGATGTTTTTCTGAATAGCTCCATCTGCTGTCTTGATACTTTGCAGCTAGGGGAGGTGGTAGCATCTGAAAGAAGAGTGTTTGTTTGGGGGGGGGGGGGAAATACAAATTTACTTGCTTCAAAGTGTGTTTTGGCACGCTGTTATGCTGATCTTAAAAATACTTACAAATAATCTTTTTCTTTTGTTATACGAAGATACTTTACTGTTCTGAAGATGAATGGGCTGGTTGAAATGACGTGAAACATTACTGTATCAGGTAGTGATGGTACAGAGAGGGTGAAATTAGTGATACTTAAATATAATCTGTTACTAAATTTGGAAGCTATTTTTCCATGTGTAGGAGCAGTAGCCTAATCAACGCATTTCTAGAAGTTTAAAACTGAGAAAGCGATTGAGATTGGTGCCCTGTGGTTTTTTAATTCTTTAAACTAGGCTGAAAAACAAGCTGAAGCTGAGGAAGCAGTAGCAGTGGCGGCAGCAGTGGCAGCAGCAGTGGTGGCAGCAGCTTCTGTGCCAGTGTCTCCAAGAGTAAGCCCCAAAAGAGGAAGACCATCAGGTAACTTTAAAAGAAAGATTTTGTTTTTTTCACCACAGAAATATTTTAGTAGAATAGTCAGAAAGAGCTGACTCTTTCCCCTAAAGTACTTTATCATGCTAAATGTAGTCTTTGCTAATAGACTGTGATGAGAAAACACCTTTTGTGAAACTGACAAATTTAGGACATAAATTGTTAATCTTAGTGCTCCGTCCTCTAAAGAAGACTCATTGGTTTTGGGTATGAGGATTGGTTTTGGGTATGAGGATTGGTTTTGGGTATGAGGATCGCCTTTAGAAAAGCCTTCTTCACAGAATGCTGCCAAACTGTAGATATACGGTAATAGCTCTTTGTGCATTGTTGTTCCATAAAGGTTTATATTCATTAAAGATCTGTAAAATAATTGTGTTAGAATTTCCATAAAACACAAGTAAGAGAACTGGGGGGACACTGAGCCTGTAGCTGTTGCACAGAGAACAGTAAAAACAAACAAAGAGCTGGTGAGACTTGTTTAAAAAGATATTTAAGGCAGTCTGTGTAGGTTGATAGACAAATGAAAAGAAGATATAACTGCTTTTTCAAAAAAAATGTATGATTAGAACCATTCTGCAGTGCTTCTTTCTTTCAAAGTAGCAGTGATCTAATGCATTGGAATTTTTGTGGTAAGCTTGCAGGTATTCTTGAATTGATCATTAAGTACGACATCGGAAAACAGTTCTTGCAGTAGTTAAGTATGTTGTATAAGGGTCTAGTCTGGGAAGCAAATGATTTATACTCATCTGTATGTGCTGACAATATGAAAATAGTTTCATTACGTGCACTAAATGTAAACGTAATGTGTAAATATTTGTATGTGGTTTTATCTTTACAATTGTTTGTTTTTACCAACTACTGTGTAAGAGCAGGAGGGGATCTATAAGAGGTGCTTTCACCTGCTGTTTAAAATACCTTTTTATAAAATGTACTATGCAGCTTTTTCTGGTGTTGATATGATGCATGCATCTCTTGCTTAACAGTGCTCCATGCTGACATCAATAGGAGTTTAAAAGCTGAGTGTTAAGTTTCCTAACCACATGTTCACTGTGGTGTCGGACAAGCATTTGAGGGGTATACGTGCGAGGAAGGCAGATGAACTATTTGTCTTACTCCTGACAATACAGTGAATCTGAGGAAATGTGAAAGTTTTGGTCTGTAGTGTGGTGTGGTGGTAGAACTTCTTGACAGTGTTTTGTTGTCAAGAAAAGTAATGGAAGCCCCATGATACATGTAAAAATAATGGTAAACAGGCTGTGTAGATGTGGACACTAAATGACTTCTTGTCATTCTGTAACTTCAGACTTCCTTATTCTCTAATTTGAGACTTGTTCATATCCGTTATGCAACATGTGAAACAAATCCTAACTGCACAGAGTGCAACAAACAGAAGAATTGGTAGTTGGAGCCTGTGGCTAAAAAAAACACCAAAAAGCTGAAAAAACTACCAACACTTTGATTTTTCAAAGAGATCTTGATTAAAGTTTGTTGCTCACTTAACACTTGAATTTTGTAAAATGAGGGTATATATTTTGATTTAAGTGTACCTTCTGTTTGTTGAGTAAGAATCTTACCTCAAGGAGCAGATGGTGGCTGACGACTTAACCTGTTATTTCTGTATAAATACTAGCCTCCGAAGTAAAGGTTCCGAAACCAAGAGGGAGACCCAAGTTGGTGAAACCGTCTTGTCTTTCAGAGAGTGACTCGTGAGTTGTTCTGTTTTGTTTCTTAATATGAAGCTTCCTGATTCTAAATTATGTTGTTCCGTGTGTTAAGACTTCATAATCAGTACTGAGTTCCTGACAGGTTTTTGCCCCTTTAGTATTCAGTATGAGTTACTGTTTGCTTTGATGTTGTTATTTACAGCTCAGGTAATTAATATATAGTAACTCAAGGTAGTACATTTCTGGAACAAGAGGCAGAAGATCTTAACCTTCCTAACTTGTAAAATCTGTACAAAATTCCTTACGTAATTGTATGCTGAGTGAAGGGAAAAAAATACTTATTGAGAGAAGACAAGATCATGCAAACCTAAAATACTAATTTTTTTATATATATTTTTGTTTCAGAAATCTCTTCTGATGGAATTCCAACACTATTTGTTACCTAAACTTTGATTTTACCCTCTTCAGTTCTTGTGTCAAGTCCTAAGTGGTTCTAGTAACTGAAGCAAAAATTGAGCATGAGCGTAGTTTTCTGTAGATCAGCAGATGCACAGCTTCAGTATATGTACACCTTGCATAAAGTATACTTTATAAAACTAGCCTACAGTGTGTGCAGTCTTGGTCCTGCAGACACATATGTGTGAGGAGAGCTTCTGAGCATTTAACTTCCTGGTTTTGGATCTATGCACATACATTAACGTTAGCTTCAGTAGGGCCTCCATACTATTTATTTTTTTGCCTGTGTATTGGTCTATAATTTTAGAAGAAGATTGGGTATTGCTTGAAGAGTCATTAAATGAACTGAGAGTGAATTAACTTCATATTTTTAATGTTTTGTGGTAAAAAAAAAAAATCAACTTCCTGAGTCTGATGTTTTAAACTCACTATAGATAATGGATATGATGCCTAAATACTGTTCGTGTTTTAGTGTTAATGAGGAGGAGAAGGCAAAGAAAAAAGGACCAGAAGAAAAGCCCAAAAAGCAAGGGAAAAAAGACGAGGAAAGTCAGAAGGAAGATGAGAAATCAAAGAAGGAATTTGACAAAAAGGAAGGCAAGAAAGAGGCTGAACCAAAAAGGAAAAATTCTGCAAAAGTGGGTTCTGCATCAGCTTCTGATTCTGAAGATGATGGAGAAGAACAAGAAGGTGACAAGGTATAATTTTCCTTTCCTGATATATATATATATAATAGAGGAAAGGAGTATCACTGAAGATCTTTCTTGAAGTTAATGGCAGATATTAGTAAAGGTTGGAGTGCTGTGGCTGGCTAATATATATCTACAGAATAAAAGTTGCAGAACTTCATTTTGTCAAATAATTCTTTAAGCATATTCTTTGGTATTTTCTAGAAAAGCATCTTTTCTAGGACATTTTTTGTTTTTAACAAAGGACTTAAGTGTAGCAGTTATTTATTTTGTCAAAGGCTTTTTGCATTTATCTTCCTTGGAACGCAGACTTTTTTTTTCCTTGGGTGTGTCCAAGGGAACATTTGGCTTGAAATCAGATTTTTGAAAGGTATAAAGCTGATCCTAACCAAACATTTGGAATGTTTTCATTTTTCTGGTGCTTAGCATATTTACGTTCTATTAGATAAGGAAAAAGAGAGAAGGGACTAAAGAAACTCAGAGCTTATCAACATGTGAAGGTCTTGTATTTAGTTGCAGGGAAAGCCAGCTCTTGTCAGGTTGTTCCATGGAGCAGAGTTGCTTCAAAGATATTTAGTGTAGGTAGGGTTACGTGTTTAGAGAGATAATGACTTAATAATCTTGCTTTTCAGTAATCTAAAGACTCCTTTTCTCTTTCCAATCATAAAATTCCAACTTAGAAGAAAAAAGGTGGAAGAAGCTTTCAGGCAGCTCATAGAAGAAGCATCGTAAGAGGCCAACATGAGAGAGAAGCAACAGAAAGAAAGCGTAAGCAAGAGGAACAGACTGAATCTGAATTGTGAGTATGTTTTAACATGGGATGTAAAGCAAGTTCTAGCAGACAACATTTTTCAGATATTGTCTCCTCCTCCTCTGTTGTCAGGAGGGGACAATATCTGAAAAAAATTTCAAACTGGTTTGCACTGTGTTCTGTTGTTCGTTTCCCCCACCCTTTTTTGTCTATTTTAACTCCTTTTGAAGTGAACAGTGAAAAGCCCTTCTAAACCTGTATGTTCTGTTGTGGGAGGATGGGAAGAATTGAACCTAGAAACAGGCGATGGTACTCTTTCAGTGACTTAGAATTTCTAGCAGAAGACAGCTGGCGGATTCTGTTTAGAAGTAACCTAAGAATATCCATGTGAAAAGGGATCAGTGTGAAAAAGTGTTCAGGACAGCCATATATTTTTCTTTAAGTTTTAGATAGGTCCTACCAGTTCTCACTCTAATCTATTAATCCGTGATTATGGATTTTGATTAGGCTGTGGAATGCATAGGGCTACCTGGAAAAAACATTTCCTTCTCTGTGTGGCAGCTGGAGCACACCCCGTCAGACAGAGCAAGGAAAAAATTAAGAATTATTCTATTCTAGCACTGCAAAGCCAGTTGAGTGATACCAAGAGCAGTCTGCATTCTGAAGATAAATTATCACAAATGAATCAAGCATAAGAATGGAGAGAAGATCCTGCCAGAAAATGGGGGGGGTGGGACAATAGGAAGAAATCTGACTCATTCTCAAGAGCTATTCTGCAAATGGGTGAAGAAGCCACCACCACCAAGATCGTGATGTTTCCATCCCCACAGTTGGTGGCAGGGCAGAAGACAGGGAAAACAAGGTAAAAAACTGGAGGAAAAGGAAGAGGATAATGGTCCCCTTCACCTATAACAACAAAATTCTACCTTTTTCACATTCATTAACAAGAATCTATTATGTTTGGGGTTTTTTATCCTCTAGCCCTTTCTTCTCCTCTGCTTCCTGTCACTCCTTCTCTGGAAACTTAGATAATTACTCTACTTGCATGTGGCAAATCTAAGCATTTCCAGCTCCAGAGACACTAAATTGTCCTTAGTATCTTTGCAGTTCTTAATATATCACTGTTTAAATCTGACATACGCTGATTGATTTCTGCAATCAAACTGTGTCGTATTGATTTGGTTATAATAATAAAATCTCCTCTGCTTTTAAATAGCTGTCATATTTTATGCATTGGAGGGTAGATAGAGCTTTGTTTCAGTAGGATAAAGGAGTAGTAGTTAATGAATGCATAATAAATGTAATCATAGCTGATGATTAATACCACAAAACTCAATATTGATAAAAAGTAAAAAGACTTCTTTTTGTGCTGTCCGTCTTCAAGTTCCTCTACTAATACACTGAATATAGGCTGATAGCTTTTTTGGTTACTTTTCTCATCAGTCCATTTTCTAGTCTCTGCAGCTGCTTTGTTAGTATTTATTTAAGTCTAATAACGGTGCTTTGCACACCATTCTATACATATGCAAAGTTTACATGTACCATTTAAATGGCATGAGCTTTTGCAGCCAGTTGAAGTAAAATAGTCTTACATACTTGAAAATCATTGATACTGTAACTGGATGGAGTGTGAAAGGAACATGGAAGATGGTAGACATGCAGGGCTGGGCGTTTTATGGATACGTATTACTCTGACAGGAGAAAAAGGAGTCACAGAATATTTAATCATGATGTGCTGAAATATGCAAATTGTAAAATGAGGCTTTGAAACCTCTCAGAAAGACAAGATGAGGAACTGCTAAACAGGGGCTTATGATCTTCTCTGAATAAAGAATTCAAATGCTTGCTTGAAAGACTTCTGCCTGTCTTTATCCTGTAACTGAGATGGAGACAAGTCTTTGTTTTGTTATGTTTTTCTTGAGTGACAGCTTTATTTTTAGTGATGCAATTAGAGAGAGAGAGCCAGGAGATCTCAATGAAGTTGTAATAAATCTTTTTCCTTCATTACTATTTACTTCAAGAATATTTAAATTATCACCAATACGTTTATGGTCAGTTGTAGGATACTTATACTGTTATAATTAATTAAATGAGAAAATAAGTCACATAAGAACTGATATCTCTCCATAATTCCCCATGGTAATGTTAAATAGTCTTGCTCTTTTTGTCATCGTAATAAAAATACTTTATTTCTCAGTAAGTTAGTTCCGTACAATGCCATTTTACCAATTTATACATGCAACCAAAACAAAATACAGTTTAGAAATGTGACTTGTTTTTAAAAGCCTTGAATCTGATGCTTCTAGGGATTTATCAGCAGTATCTCAGCTAACTAATTCTGTTAATTTATTCCAGTCCTTGAAAACCAGGGTTTGGCTCTGTGGTTTTTGCATGCTAATGTTCTACTGAGGTAATACCTCAAAACATTGCATCTCATCTAAAAATTGGAAGAAAAAAAAAAAAAAAAGACTGAAAACCAGACTTTACAATGTTGTAAAAACACTTTAACATTTTTGATAGGCAGAGTAAAGAAGAAGGCAAGAAAACAGAAGTTAAGAAGATGGAGAAGAAGAGAGGTTAGTTTAAAGAAGCTAAACAGTATTTTTGGTCATCTTAAATTTTGAAAGGAGTTACCTGCCTCTAAGTTACTGCTAAGGGTGTCTGTGGGGTCTCAGTCTGAGGTGTTCAATCCATGACTGCTTCCTTCAGACCTCTGGAACAGTGCATTGTTCTTCTATGTTTTGTCTTTCTTCAGTGCATTAGAACAGGTCTTTGCTATTCCCATTTTACTGTCACTTGAGCTTTTAAACCTCGATGATCCCTCTGTCTGTGAACAAGAAACAAAAGCTTTTACTCTTTGAATCAAATCACTTTAGTTTTTTTTTTTTTTTCCTTTCTGTCTTATACCACACAAATCTGAGGGACCTCTTGGAAGTATTTAGATACTACCACTTACTAAGCAAGAGGCTTGCTAAGCAAGAGGCTTAGATTCAGATTACTGTGGTCTTGTCTACTAACCCAGACTTGCAAACTGACCTTCATGGGGATAAGTCATTCCTTTTTTAGTACTCCTGTCCTTAAGGGCAATCCAAACCACTGGCTGTAACTTGTAGTATAGTGCGGATCCAGTGGCAGTGGACTCCAACCAACCCAGTGTTGGCAGGGGAAGAAAAAAATAATTACCCAAACCCACTGAAGATGGGTTGGACTTGAAGGAAACTCTGCTTGCAGTATTGTTCAGAATACGTATCACTTGTGTGTGGAAAAAATCCAAACAGGCATTCAGCATGTGAATAAGATTGACATGTTCATTCATCTTGCAAACGTGGTGGAGCATGTGTACTGGGAACATTTTATTTGGATGTGTTTGGACTGTAACTTGAATCATGTCAAATTGACTGAAAACATCCAGGTGTCATGTCCATAAAAGGTTTTCTGGCTTTGTAACTCAGTGTTTATTGAAACTTCCTTTTAACCTGGCCCACAAATAGAGGGTGACAGCTGTATGTTGGACTAGAAAAATATTTTTAGCTTGTAACTCCTAAGGAGAAAACTATGTAGATTGCTAATACTGTTCAATTTTAAAATGCCGAGTACTTTATTTTTGATAGTAAACCCTGTGGTGTATTTATGCGTGCACCTGCATGGTTATCTGATGTAGAGTGGCTGCCCATGTTTTTCTGCATTCTGTATGAAGTTCAGATTTGTAGAAAGGTTTCTACAAAAATAAACCTGATGTGATGATCAAATATTCATGCATACTATTTTTAATCTTCAGAAACATCAATGGATTCTAGGCTTCAAAGGATACATGCAGAGATTAAGAACTCCCTGAAAATTGATAATCTTGTAAGTATTCTCTTTTTTAACTGATTTATGTGTAGGAAATGCTTGACATGCGTCTTTGTTTTTAATTAATATTTTGAGAATGAAAAGAATTTTCTCAGTTTGAAAGATAACTGCCGCTTAAATGCAGTTACTGTTGTCATTAAAAGATCAATGTCAGCAAGTAAAATTGGTTTTGTTTGGAAATACTTCGTAACTATGTATTTACCAGAAACATTCAAACAGAATTCTGTCAAGTGAAGCATCTGTGGCAGCACAGCCTGAGCCCTGCAGAAGCACCAGGAGGACACAGTGAGTGCAGGTAGTGGCAGACTCCCTGATGCAAGGGATGGCAGCCCCCATCTGCTGACCCCGCTCATTGTCGAGGGAGGTCTGCTGCTTGCCGAAGGCTTGGATTCGGAACATCACTGACAGATGGCCGAGGCTTGTCTGGCCTTAAGACTATTTATTAACTGCTGCGGGTTTTCTATGTTGGGCACCAATGATACGGTCAGGGGAGACCTGCAAAGTATCAGGCATGACTGCGTGACTCTGAGGGTGGTGGTCAAGATATGGGGATCCAGGTGGCGGTCCCTTTCTTGAGGAAAGGAATGGATAGGACTGCTAGGAGGTGCCAGGATCTGCCCCAAAGTAGTGCTGCCGAGAGGCTGGCCAGCCTGGTTAAAGAGCTTTAAACTAGGAACAGTAGCGCAGAGGAAGGTGAGGAAGTTGGTGGAGCAGGATGGCAATCGAGTGATGCAGGGTGATGCAAACAGAACTGGCCTTGTCAGCAACAGAATTCCTCTGACGTGACATTGCCACAAGCATATGTACAGAAATGAGGAAGCGCTGGCAGCATGGCACTATGAGGAAAGCTGTCATAACCTTTCTGGAAAGTCAGCAGAACTGGGTGCCTCTTTGAAGTGGCTAGTGCATACAGCATGGGGAACAAACCAGAGGAACTGGATTATCTGTCAGCATTTGCAGGGCTATGGTTTTATTGGCATCAGAGAGATCTGTTGGGATAGTTCATGGGACTGGAGCCTTGACATGTATGTATACAGGCTCCTTAGGAGAGATGGATGCTGGAAGGCAAGATGCAGGGTAACTCCTTACGCAAGTAGAGATGCCTACTGCAGATCACCTGATCAGGCAGAAGTGGAGAATGAAGTCAAGGCAAATGCGAGATGCCTCCAGTTCAAAAGCTCCTGGTCCTCATTGGAGACTTGAACCATCCTGGTATCTGCTGAAGGGGCAACGTGGGGATTATACAGCAATCCAGGAAGCTTCTGGAGTGCGGTAACTTCTTAACGCAGGTGATCAAGGAGCTGACAAGGGAAGACGCCCTGTTGGACCTGATTCTTATAAACAGGGAAGATCTGGTCAGGGGTATGAAGGTCAGGGGCAACCTTGGCTTCAGTGACTGAGATGGTGGAGTTCAGCATCATAGGAGGAGGGAGCAGGACAAAAAGGGTCACAGTCCTGGGCTCAGGAGAGCAGACTTTGGCCTCTACAGGGATCTGCTTGGAAGAATCCCTTGAGAGAGCATGCTGGAGAGAAGAAGATCTGGCTCACTTTTAGAGATTACCTCCTCCTCAAGATTAATTCATCTTGACAAGCAGGAAAATAACCAAACGTGGCAGGAGGGCTGCATGGATGAACAAGGAGCTCCTGACTACAGTCAGGACACAAAAGAAGGAAGCATACAGGACGTGAAAGCAGGGACAGGTGACCTTGGAGGAATATGCAGACATTGTCCAAGCATGGAGAGATGTGCTTAGGAAAGCCAAAATCCACTTGGAGTTAAATCTGGTAAGAGAAATGAAGGACAACAAAGCTGCTTTGAGTACCTCACCAGCAAAAGGCAGGCTGGGAAAACATGGGCCTGCTACTGAATGTGTTGGGGAATCTGCCTAGAACCATAGAATCATTAAGGTTGGAAAAGACCTGGAAGATCAAGTCCAGCCATCAACCCATCACCACCATGCCTGCTAAACCATGTGGCAAAGTGCCACATCTACACGTTTTTTTTAACATCTCCAGGGATGGTGACTCAGCCACTTCCCTGGGCAGCCTGTTACACTGCTTTACAGCTCTTTCAGTGGGGAAATTTTTCCTAATATCCAATCTAAGCCTCCAGTGACTCAACTTGAGGCCACTACTTCTTGTCCTATTGCTACTTAGTTGGCAGAAGAGACCAACACCTGCCTCACTACAACCTCCTTTCAGGTAGTTGTAGAGAGCAATAAGGTCCCCCATCAGACTCCTCTTTTCCAGAACAAACAGCCCCAGTTCCCTTGGTCGCTCCTCGTAAGACTTGTTCTCCAGACCCCTCACCAGCCTCGTTGCCCTTTTCTGGACACACTCCAGCACCTCAATGTCCTTCTTGTAGTGAGGGGCCCAAAACTGAACACAGTACTCGAGGTGCAGCCTCACCAGTGCTGAGTACAGGGGCACGATCACCTCCCTCCTCCTGCTGACCACACTATTCCTGATAGAAGCCAGGATGCCTTTGGCCTTCTTGGCCACCTGGGCACACTGCTGGATCATGTTCAGCCGGCTGTTGACCAGCACCCCAAGATCCTCTTCCGCCGGGCAGCTTTCCAGCCACTCCTCCCCAAGCCTGCAGCATTGCATGGGGTTGTTGTGACCCAAGTGCAGGACCTGGCACTTGGCCTTGTTGAGACTCATACGAGTGGTCTCGGCCCATCGATCCAGCCTGTCCAGATCCCTCTGCAGAGCCTTCCTACCCTCGAGCAGAAAAGTCAAAAAGGACAAGGAGATGACCTGTTTGCTCATTCAGTTCCTTTCAGGAATCCTGGGTCCCTGAGACAAAGGGAGAGTCCAGAACAGGAAAGACTTGATATTCAGTGGACAAGGATCAAATTAGGGAACATTTAAACAAAGTGGGACCTGTTGCGGAATAAACCGAAGAGTGCTGAGGGAGCTGGATGACGTTGCGTGCATCCACTCCATCTTATTTTTGAAAGTCATGGTGATCAGGGGAGGTTCCCAAGGACTGGAAGAAAGCAAATGTCACCCTCACTTCCAGGAGGATCTGGGAAGCTGCAGGGCAGTCGGCCTCACATCAGTCCCTTGGAAAGTAATAGAGCAAACCCTCCTGGAAGTTGTTTCCAAGAATGTGAAGGACAGCAAGGTCTCCGGGAGTTGTCAGCATGGGTTAGTGAAGAGGAAATCATGCCTGACCAAACCAACATCCTTCTGTGAGATGACTAGCTTGGTGGATGAGGGACAGCAGTGGATGTTGCTTACATTAAGTTTAAAAAGGTTTTTGATGCTGACCTTGGTAACAGCCTCATAGACTGATGAAGTCTGTACTACATGAGTGGGTAGAAAGGTGGACTGAAAACTGGCTGAACTGCAGGGCACAAAAGACTGGTCAGTGGAAGTGAGTCCAGCTAAAGGCCAGTCATTGGCAGTCAGTACTGTTAACACACCTTTATTAGTGACTTGGATGATGGGACAGGCCACACCCATACCAAGTCTGCAGATGATTCAAAACTCAAAGGAAAGATTTGATGGGTAACAAATTGACCATGAGCCAGCAGTGTGCCTTTGTTGCCAAGAAGGCGAATGGGATCCTGGGGTGCATTAACAAGAGTGTGGCCAGCAGATCTAGGGAGGTTGTTCTTCCCCTCTACTCTGCCCTAGTGAGGCCCCATCTGGAGTACTGTGTCCAGTTCTGGGCTCCCCACTTCAAGAAAGATGAGGAGGTGCTGGAGGGAGTCCAGCAGAGGGCTACAAGGATGATGGGGGGACTGGAGCATCTCTCCTGTGAGGAAAGGCTGAGGGAGCTGGGCTTGTTCAGCCTGAAGAAGAGAAGGCTGCGAGGGGACCTCATAAATGCTTATAAATATCTGAAGGGTGGGTGTCAGGAGGATGGGGCCAGACTCTTTTCAGTGGTGCCCAGTGACAGGACAAGGGGCAGAGGGCACAAATTGAAGCAGAGGAAGTTCCGCCTGAACATGAGGAAGAAATTCTTCCCTCTGAGGGTGATGGAGCGCTGGAACAGGCTGCCCAGGGAGGTGGTGGATTCTTCTTCTCTGGAGATATTCAAGACCCGCCTGGACAAGGTCCTGTGCAGCCTGCTGTAGGTGACCCTGCTTTGGCAGGGGGGTTGGACTAGATGACCCACAGAGGTCCCTTCCAACCCCTAACATTCTATGATCCAGAGGGACTCGGACAGGCTGGAGAAATGGGCCAGCAGGAACTTCATGAAGTTCAACAAAGGTTCAGGTTCTGCCTTTGGGGAGGAATAACTCCGTGCACTGGCACAGGCCGGGGACTGAGTGGCTGGAGAACAGCTTGCCAGAAAATGTCCTAGGGGTTGTGGTGGATACCAAAGCTTAGCATGAGCCAGCAATGTGCTCTTGTGGCAAAGGTGGCCAACAGTGTCCTGGGCTGCACTAGAAGGAGTTGGCAGAATATGGAAGGTGGTGATGGCTGCTCTCTCCCGGGCAGTGGTGAGACACTGGATCCTGTTTTCAGCTCGCTGGTACAGCAGAGATGTGGACGTCCTGTAGGGAGCCCAGTAAAGGGCTGCAAAGGTGAATTAAGGGCTTGGAGCATCTGTCATACAGGGAGAGTGTCACACCGCTGGGAATGTTCAGCCTGGAGGAGAGAAGGCTGGGAGGAGGATTGTCTCCATGTGTGTGAATACCTGGAGTGTGGAAAGACGATGGATCCAGGCTCTTCTCAGTGAAAGGACAAGAGGGAGTGAACACTGATGTCAATACAGGCGATACTGCTTAAACATAAGAAAAAGTTTTTTTACAGTGAGTGTAATCAAGCACTCACATATGTTCATCTGAATTCTTACACCTTGGAATCCAATGTTCAGGTTGGGCAGTGAAAACAGATAGGGAAGTGATAGAGGGGATTGTAAGAAATGTGAAACTATAACAAAAAGCCTTAATATTTTCTAGTTTTCAGTAGTCTTTAGTACTGTAACTTGTATTTCTGCATGCATAGTGATCTAACGATGTAACTGTTACACTAATCCCTGTTTTCTTACTAAGGAATGTAGTGGAAGGACATGGGCACAAGCTATCACTTAGTCGTTAGACAAAATAATTAAGTGAAACATAAGTGGTCTTGGTTCTTAGCAAATAATTGGGATAATTGTGGGATAAAAGACACTCCTAAATAACTCTACCCCAGACAGCTCTGCCTTGAGAGGGCAAATGCGCCAAGCTACAGAGATAAGGAGGCACCAAGAGAGCAACAAGACCGGAGCAAAACAACCTGAAGGACATGATATACGTGATCCTAGAACTGAGTTTGTGCAGAAACAAATGTCAATCAGTGAACAGCGTGATGAAGAGGATGGGCCGCAATAAAGAATACCTGCTTAATAGTATACATTGTACTGTTAGGTTTTTCCTACCAGATCTTCGAATCAGAAGGACCAGAGCTGTATTTTTTTTTTTTAAGCCTTGTTTAATTTCCGTGCCTTTGGTGTTTCAGAACATTACTGTCAAGTTTTCTGAATTCAAGGTTATTTGTGCTTTTGTTAGTTTTGTTCTGTTTTGTCTTTTTTCTCTAACTGAAACATCAAATCATGAGACGAGACCAAAAATACTTTACCAGGGTCTTTCTTATTTGAACTCCTGGAGGGAGTGCAAATCTTCCAAAGTCCCATTTCTATTTGCACAACTGAAAAAGCAAGTAAAAGGCTTCATTCTGTCTCTACCTTCATTACTGCTGAATACAAGAAAATACTTGCTGTTAACTGGCCAGGCAGAGGTGTGAGAGTGACGTCAGTTTGAGGACTTTGCCTAGCTGATTACGTGGTCTTTTCAGAGTGCCATAGCACAGATGGTGCTGAAGGGCATTTAGTATCTTCATTTTGTGAATGCCATTTGTACAATGAGAGAACACGAGTGTCAGTGAAGAAGTGCAGCAGCATGAGAAGCAGCAAGCTGCTCCGATCCAGGAACTCGGCGTCATGTTGGATGTCTGAGGCAATGAGGGCAGCCTCCAGCGGACCCACCGCAGGTCACAGCTGAGCCCCTTAGCCGAGATGGCAGTGTGCCTCTGGAAAAAAATGTTTAAGAAAGGGCAAAACACACTGGGCAGAGAGAGGAGGAACAGGGGAAAGAGCAAGAAACAGCAGAGGGAACACCGAGTTGGAGAAGAAGGGAGGAGGTGCTCCATGTTGGTGGAGCAGGTATTGCCCTGCAGCCGGTGGAGGAGACCACAAAGGAGCAGATGTTCGTACTGTGGCTTGTGGAGAGCCCACGCTGGAGATTTCTCCTGAAGGACTGCAGCCTGTGCAGACTGGCTGGAGCAGAGGAGAGAGAGAGAGGGGAGGAGTTGCAGAGAGGAACTGTAATGTACTGAACATCTGCTCCCCCTGTGCTGCTTGGGGTTGGGCTGCTGAGGGGAGTCTGGAGTGAAGCTGAGCATGGGAAAGGGGGGAAGGAAAGGAGTTGATTTAATGTTTGTCTTTGTTTTCCTTTAATTGGTAATAAACTAATTTTGCCTAAATCCAGTCATTAATTTCTAGTGAGGCCTATTATTTTATTTATGCCAATATTTTGTCTCAAAAAAATATTTCACCTTAAAGTTTAGAAAGCTTTTACTTCACAGCTTAATGGTTTGGCTTAAATAAATCACTTTCTCCTCAGCCAGATAGTAAATTCCCCTAAAATAATAAGTAAAAAACAGAACCCCGCCAAACCACTGATTCAGAGGTGTAATGGAGCAAATATGGTACAATACTGGGAAAAACAGTGGCTGTAGAGCTACAGCAAGGACACTTGGTTTATCCTGACTGTATTTATCAAGTAAACAGGATAATAATAATTCTGCTGAGCATAGTCCTGATATGTTTGTGGTTTTTTAATACTAATTTCCCTTGAGAACAGGAGCTACAACTTTATACAAGATGCAGAATATTATTACGACCTGTGCTGGCCTGAATCGTGGTAGTTCTAAACAGGAAATAAAATAAGGAAGAGTAGCTGAAGATAAGGATATTGAGAATAAAGTACTACAGGATGAAGACTTTAGTACAGTGGTTCTTGGAAACGGATCAGAAGCTCACATTATTAGTTCTGGTTGTCCTACATAATGTGTCATTCATTAAACTTCTAACTGAAAAATCTACAAAGATACAGTTCTGTGTATTAACTGCAGTCCACTTTAGATGCTTTGCTACATTTTCAGTGGCAAGTCATTTGGGAAAAAATGTGTATGGCAAAGGCTGACCATCGGGAACAGCTTCAAGCACAGAAATACTAGAATTGTGAAAGCAGTATAAAGTTTCTGTGTGAGTTTGTATTTTGAAAAGTATAAAACTATTTTTTAAAATTTTAAGTCATTCAAATAGCATCTGCCTTTTGTTATGGAAGTAGCTGAAAGGAAATGATAGTGATTTTTGTTTGCAAGTTTGTATAAATTGTTATAAAATTAAGTACATGGTCAAATTAAGGGTATTATAGGAAGGTATCACTAAGCATGGAAATCAATTTAGTATGGCTAATTAAGGATTATTAACATGTAAGTTAAGTCTCCAAACTGATTTCTTGTTTATGTACAGGATGTGAACAGGTGTATTGAGGCCCTAGATGAGCTTGCATCCCTTCAAGTCACAATGCAACAAGCTCAGAAACATACAGAGATGATTCTGACTCTGAAGAAGGTGAGATCTGCAATGTTAATCCAAGTAATCTGTGTGTTTTCTTACACTGATACCAGCATTCTTTGCTACTGGAGTCCTGTCCAGTTCTGGTCCCCACAATTCAAGAAAGACATGGACAGACTAGAGAGGGTCCAAAGCAGTGCCTTGAGGATGATCAAAAGGCTTGAGAACCTGCTGGAGGAGTCTCAGGGGAGGCCTCATCACAGTATTCCAGCACTTAAAGGGCAGCTACAAAGAGGACAGAGGCTCTCCCTTCACAAGGAGCCACATGGAGAAGACAAGGGGCAGCGGGTACCAGTTGCACTGAGGGAGGTTTCATCTTGACATGAGAGAGAAATTTTTTACAGCGGGAACAGTTATTCACTTGGAACAACGCCCCAGGGATGTGGTGGAGTCCCCGTCGCTGGAGGTTTTCAAGATGCGATGGGACAGGGTGCTCGATAATCTCACCCAGGCTCCCCTTCCCACAAAGGGCTGGACCAGACGATCTGCCGAGGTCCCTTCCAGCCTGGGCTGTTCTGTGATACTCAGAGAGTGTAAAAGTCTGTGATCTCATTTCAGGTTAAATTAAGAATTTCATCTATCATGTGATGAAATTACATAGGTATTTAAATACCAAAGTGTAGCTTACTGTTTTATTACTTTGATTTCAGATACGGAAATTCAAAGTTAGCCAAGTTATCATGGAGAAAGCGACAATGCTGTATAACAAGTTCAAGACCATGTTTCTGGTTGGGGAAGGAGATTCTGTGCTTTCCCAAGTGCTAAATAAGTCACTTGCTGAGCAGAAGCAGCACGAGGAAGCCAACAAAACCAAAGAACAGTGGAAGAAAGGAGCAAACAAAAAAATGGAAAAGGAAAAGGACCAAACAGGTAAGTCATTGTGGTTTTAGTTTCTTGCCATATAAAAGACCTAGTCTCAATCAGTTTCCAAGCTAGCTTCAAAAAATACTTGATGTAGCAATTCCACCCATCTATTAAAAACTTTACATATCTGAAATAGTCAAGGATAATACTGCTATAATTAGGGTATAATGTTTTCTGAGGCTGTTTTATTGCCTGAAGGGAAGGGCTTTTGCAGGAATGGAGTTTAGCATTTTTTACTTCTGTGTCAATTTTCTAACTTTATTACCATGTGGAATAAAAATATATTAAACGTGAGGCAGAATCCCATACTACCCTTCCATTCCTCCAATAGCCTTTTGGTGCCTAGGCTTCCACGTGTGCTTTAACTGCTTAATTTCTTTCACTAGCCTCTTCCTATAACATGCTTGCTACTACGTGTAGCAGCAGCTTTTAACCACTTGCCTGTTACTTCTGAGATGCAACTTTAGTAGTTCAGTCTAACAGTAAAGAAATAATCATCATTTAGGGGAGAAAAGGCCTTCATGCTTTCAGCAGAACTATTCCAGATTAATCATAAGTGGTTGTACAGTACAGCGTGATTTGAAAGGCTTCCATAGCAAGCATGCTCTACAGTAACTTAGGTCAGTTATTTAAGAAAAATATGAAAGAAATGTAGTAAAATAGATACCTGCATATTTAGAGGAACAAAACGAGACAGACATTGGGAAGCTGTGTTGCAAACAAATTTAAACCCTTGAAGATGTAGGAGTTCTGCTCATCTGTTACAATTATTTAGATCCCTGATCTCCATAAGCACTGGAAGGAAATTATATTTACTTGGAACTTGAATCCTGGGAGCAAAACTGTTTCAGAAAACTGTTTGAAAGTTACACCGCCCAGATCTGGAATAAACAAGTTACTGTAACTGCGGTGGTTGAGGATGCCAAGGATTCTGCATAACTGCCGTTGCAATGCTACTCTCTAACTGCTAAGAAAGCACAGATGATGAGATAAAATCCAGCTGTTCTATGGTGAGAGAAGCATGTGCGATGTAGCAGAGGTTCCACACAGATCCTTCCCTAACCCAGTGATCACCACAATACTTTAAGAAAGAATCTAAACTGAAAGACTTCCTGTACACAGCAGTCTGACTAATGAGGCTACTTCGGATACGGTAAACACGAGACTTCAAACACACTGAAATATCATATTGTTGCCTAGCCAAATGGAGAATGGTAAGAAGTTTTATCAGAGTAGGGCGATTATTTCATGGAAGGGGATTTTCCTTTGTTTGCAACAAAGAATGCAAGAGACATTCTGTTTTCCTTACATTTTATACTTCTGCCCTTTTAAAAATTGAACTGCTGAACTCTTGCTATCTTGCACAACAATTACAGCAGTTCACACTTCAGCTGAAGTACAGCTTCACACCATCTACTTTGTAAGAAGGGATTATAGCATTCCTTGTTTCTTTGAACTCCTCCGTGGCATTCAAGTTCAGAACTGATTCTGAGCAAACCAAAACAGATCAACCACTAGAATATCTTAAATGGATCTTGTCTGCGTTTTAATGTCTCTTAGCCTGTAAGTATTCAGATGAGTAATGTCTTGTGTCTTGTATTTTTTCTTGCTGTAGCACTTACAGAGGGGTTTTTGGATAAACCTGCAACTTCAAATAAAATGGACTGTCAATTCTGACTTAGAATGACATTCCTCAGCAATCCACTTAAAATTCACTGGCTTGTAATACCAGAGCAAAACGTGTTCATCACAGAAGTTTTAAAGAGGTCAAATATTCCTGCTTTGACTTCACTAAATACAACTTCCATGTAGTGCTTTGTTTTCCTGCTTGACAATTGCGTCCTATAACTAAACACTTTTACTCTGTTTATATATATATATGTTTGTCATATTTTGATTATATACATATTTGTTAGAGTTGAAAGTAAACAAGAATCCATGGAACTAGTAACTCCTCCAGTTAAAAATATCAGAAATCACCCAAAATTGTCTGACCAGGTTAGAGTGGTAAACAGAATTTACTGCTGAATTTTATTCTTGCTCAGAATATAAATAAGCATTAGTCCTATTACCTGTAGCCTAGCAAGCACAAGAACAACTCAAAATCACATGAAGTATATACACTGTTCATTTCCCATTATTAAAATTATGGGATGAGACTCATTGCACAGAATTTTCAGAAGTTGAATCTGTATCAGTTACTGCTTTTTGTATGGTTTCATCCGCTGGGTATCAGGGTGAGGGGAAAACATCTATAGTGTTTGAGCTGATGAAGGTAAAGCAATTATCTGGGGCTTTTTGTAGCACAGTTTTGCTGCCTGCAGTACTGAGTTGTTTCCCTGCCCTTTGATTTTAAAGGTTCAAAGGTTCTGAATGGAGGGTCTGAAGCTCAAGACATCACCCCGTCACAAGACTATGGAGACAACACCGAGGAAAAGAAAGATAGACATGAAGCTGGCAGTAAGAAAAAGTGAGTTAATAACCTTACTGAGCTAAGGATCTCTTCTGCTCTAGCAAAATGATGTGAACTAGAACAGCATTAGATTGAAGTTACTTAACCATGCTGAGGTTCTGTTGTCTTTACAGAGCATTCTCTCAACTTTAGGGAATGATAATAGTATGCAAATCTTCTGTTAAAGTTCTGAGCGAACATTTGAAAAGTTACTTCAGTTACTGGTATGACGAAGACTTAAAGAAAAAAATTACAGGATGTCCTATTAGGAGAAAACCAGCATGTGGTCAGACAGGGCGAAATACAAGCTTTCTCCTATGTTTTAGACTAGTGGATACTACTAAGTTGGAAGCAAATAAAGCCCGAACCAAGTCTTACAGAAACTGATGGGATTTATCAAGTTTTTTGTGAAATCATGTGTTCTCTATTTAGTCTTCTATAGTATAGCTGTAGAATAGCCCAAATGCAGATAAACTGCAGGCTAGAACTTAGACCTGTGAAAATTTCAGAACTCTGAACACTTTATCGAGGTTGATGCATTTACCTTTTCCAAACAAGAAGCCGTAGGAATGCTTAACTGTGTCAGGAGGTAAGTAATTACACCTCAGTCTCACTGAAAAATCCTGTTTTGTAAACAGGAACAACAGGCAGCAACTCTCTTGTAGAATATGAGACACTTCATAGAATTCAGTAAATAATGAGGAAAAGGCCTAGAAGTATCCTTGAGCTGAACTGTTTTGTTGAAGTACCACTTTGTTTTCTCTGAGCACTTCTGCACCTTGTGCTCAGGGATTCTTTTTGTCCAGCAGTAAGTACTGAAGCAAGTTTATTTTCCTTTCATCACTCTGTACACGCAGGCCAGGAGAAACTGCAGTTGCCTGGCATTCTTTTCACTGTCTGCCAAGTTAAAACTGTACAAATGAGTGGAATATTGACTGTTATTCATGACAATGTAAACTTAAATGGAACAAAACCAAAAAACCCCTTAACATGAAAATTGGGAGTAGCCGCAGAACTTCTCAGGCTTCTGACTACGTAGCTTTCAGAAGTGACATATGGGAGTTTTCAACCAGTGATGCCAAATACTCATTTGGTCTGAACAAGCCACACGTTACGGGAATATAATGAAGGCACAAGTGTAGGTTGCCAGCACAGGTCACGCAGCCTAGCACGCTGCTTAAAAAGGCGATTAGGCCAAATCACAACATGGCACTAACAGAGTGCAACACCTGAGTTACTTGAAATCAATAGCAAGGCAATTCAGTAATAATAGAATATACTTGGCCAAATACTTAAAAATAAATGACTGGTTCTCTAAGGTGGAATTTTTTCATGGCCTGCTCCTTTCCTTGTTCCTGCAGAACTTGACAACACTTGGATTTTTGAGTGGCAGAGAGACAATCACAGTCAGATTGTCCTTTACATTTGTGATTAAAAGAACTAACAATATTTGGGTGCATGCATGACAGACACCTCAGTGGACACTGGTCAAAAGAAACTCAGGGCAGATACTTCAGATAGTTATACCACATGCCTGAAAAGACTGTTCCATATAAAGAGTGTCTCAAAAAAGTAACTTTTGAGGCAAGACAATTTATATTTTTAGTACTTGAGTAATTGTGATTGTATCTGTAAAACTGGCAAATATATTTTCCATGAATGAGCTAGTGGGGATGTCATGTTCTGCTAATAAATGTTTATCTCTTCAAGTGTGTGTGGCGTTTGCTATTGCCTTGAACTCTACACTCCAGCACATTCTTTGACTTGCTGAAACAAACCCACTCTACAAGAAAACTTGTATGGCTACTTGGGAGCAGTTTCTGTGGACTTGTAGTTGTTGTTGGCTAACGTAAACCAGATTTTGTAATACCTCTTGCAATACCTTCCATGTTGAGAAACGCACCCACGTACCTGTTCAGAATCCAGGCATGCTACAGCCTCATTTCTCTCCATTGTAGAAACTTCCTTTCATTAATTATTTTCCATACATTTTTATTTGCAATATTCAGTATTTTAGAAGTGAGATAGTAGTAAGCAAAGTAAGTGTGAACAAATCATCAGTGTTCGAAACACCCCTGCTGTGCCCACTGCTTTGCCAATCACAGGGCAGTTCTGAACTCTACTCCCTTTCATGCTTAGAGGCAAGAAATGTCAGTGTTGTTCTGAAGATGTACTTGAAAAATTTTGCAACACAGACACAGTGTAACTTCATACTGCTGAGGTGACTGGCACTTAAGAACAGCTTTCTGTTCTGTATTGGTAAAAATATGTATGCCTTCCTGAGGTTACCTTAGCATTTGGGGCACACAGTGGGCTATTCCTGGCTACTAAGGAAAGTAGCAGTTGTTGGTCGGGTATGTTCAGCCAGGCTGCTGCTTCTCCACCCCAGCTGATGCACGCTTGGCAGCAGAGCAGGGAGGACTGCCTCAGTGGAACGCAGACCGACTTCTGAAGGACTGCCGGTCATGTACCTGAGCGCGATGTTAATCACTGCCAGCTTAGCGTCACATCTGGGGGCCCTCAGCATAAGAGAGAAGACAGACAGCTGGCATCAGTGCCTGCTTCAGTTCTCCAGACTTCATCTGCTGCTGAGTGTGCATCAGCATCGCTTCTCCACACTATGCACTGGAATTGGTGTTGCTCCATGCTTCTCTATGGTCATTAATGTTGCTTTATTTTGTTTCTAGGACATGTGGTGAAGAGAGAGAGCTTGAAAAGCCAGCAAAAGATTCTGCCTTTGAAAGCAAATGACACCACTGGAGTCTTTTTTTCTAAAAAAAAAAACAAAGAGGATTGTTAAGTTTTGCATTTGAAATCTATAGACTGCTGAAAGTTTAAATAATTTTATAAGCATAGTATTTTAAAGTTAACTTTTGTGGAATAAAAGCCCCTTTAATCTTGGTTTAAAAGTATTTAAACACTTTTGCCAATAGTTTTGTCCAGTATTAACAGGTAACACATTTCAAAAGGTGAAAATTCCAGTTAGAAAACAAATGCTTACATGTTACAGGACTTAGAGTTGTAGCATATTTTTATCTGACTACTGTAGGTTTGTCTAGCTAATAGCAGGGAAAAGTGTAAATACTTTTAACTGCCTAATAGCTTAATTTGTATAAAACCTGCCCTCTTCCTATGATACTGACCTCTGTTTGTGCATAGGTTTTCAACTCTTGTGGGGATGTCTTTTCACTGTGTTTTGTAGGAGTTGGAAGCAGCATTTTTATAGCTATTAAAATGTAAATGTATGAGTATACTTAATGACTTTTTCTAAACAAGGTTAGTTCTGTTCTTGCAAAACTCATTGTGCCAATTTACTGCAATGTGACTTTATGGTATGCTTTCAGTAAAATAAGGTGTTTTCACTGAACCTGTTGATGCATACTGGTGGGGAAGTACTGTCTTGAACTATTTACAAAATTAAAGAATTGAAACTGATAGACTGGTTCTTGATACTAACTTGCATAGACTAAAATATTCATAGGAACAACAGGTGCCTGGTTTTAGTACTATTTCAGTTTTATTGCCCTGGCATTAACTTGGGGATTTGTAACTTGAATTTTAATAGCAACACTGGTAAAATAGCGTAAGAAAAATTTCTAAATGCATGAAAGGGAATGAAACGGATACAAGCTCCTCTGAAAGTTCTTTCTTGAAAGACACCCTTTGCCTAACATCAGAACTAGAAGCAACTTGCGTGCAACTGGAAAATGGTACTTGACAGAGGCCAGCCAGGTTAGAAGTTAAATAGTCCTAAGAATTGCCCTGGGGGCTGTCAGGGAAGGTGACAGGTTCCAGGTGTACGTGTTGGCTTGTGTTCCGTCAGCTGCAAGGCAGCAACAGAAAACCATGGTTACAGCCTGGTGGACACCAGTACTTCTGAGGCTTTAACTCACACCATTCAACAAGGAAGAGTTTTCGGTATGCCAGCATGGTCACAAATACTGAAAAGTCACATTACTTCTTGTTTACATGCCTTGTGAACTGCTGCCGTGGCTTCTTCAGTCAACCCACGTGGGTTTGTTATTCTTCTGTTCTTATGCATGGTAGTACAGAGAAAAGGGATTTCTGCTCACGTATGAAAGAAGGCATACACCTCTTCACCCATTTCATGTTCAACAATCTTTACTTCTGTTTCCAGTTCTGCTCTTACGGCAGCGCTAAACAGTTAGATACTCGGTCGCAAAAAGTGGCTTCAGCACTCTTAAGTCACAACCAGATGGTTGGTAACTGAAGCACTGCTTTCAAACTCCTATTTTGTCTGAAAGTGACAGATCCATCTTGAGAATAATGCTTTTTCTCACTGAAATCATGCACTACTGTGAGGTAACTGCTCCTTAGTCTCCATCTCCTAGTTCTGAAGAGATGCAAATTCCCCAGCATTGCCTTTTTGCTGGCTTCTTCCCCCGCCTTCTTCCTAAGAGACCAGAATAGTAAACGGCGTAATAGTTTGAGGATTGTGGCCCTAACCTCCCCTTCTCCTCACATGCATGGTTTAAGCAACAACAAAAAAATCCCCAGTAGTGATGAGAGGCACAGGAAGAAGCACTGAAAGCCTGAAACTGGAACTCCAGTATTGCACAAGCAGTGTTACCTTTGTTGTGTTCAAAACTGATATTTAGTCATCTTTACTAGTTTGCACTAGTTACCATTTTTTTTTTAATGTAACTTTGCCAGAATCCACCGCAGTGTTTTTTTCCCCTGCTAAATGTGCCGCTCCTTCAGAGACTGTGTGTGTGCAACGCACGGTCACTGCACATAAGCTTCTGCTAATGCCTGCTGCGAGTAGTCTGACCAACTCCTAGCTGTCTGTTCACACAGTGGTATGCAGAGATTGTGTTAACCACTTCTACAGGTTGTCCTTAACCAGAACTCAGTACATTTATTTTTGGTCTTGGTAATCTGTAAACTAGCTCTAAGGTTACGATAAGGCAGGATTATAGCTTTGGTAATATGGAGAAGCCAACAGAAAAACATTTATTTCAGCATTCAACAACACTGTTCACCAGCAGCCGACTTCCTGTAGCCTGTTTTGCTGCATTTGTACAGCTGACAATATTAGAATACGCTGCATGCTTTCTAAAGACTTCTTCATCATATTGAGTACTTTTATAGATGCAAGGGTATTTTTTATCATTCCTTATTACTCCGCTGTCATTTATGTCAATGGGTAGAAGCCCATGCACACGTATGCATCTGCACTGATCTTAGTTTTGTAAATATGCACACATCGTGTTACTATTTCCACTCTGCCTTCCTGTCCAAAGTTGCAAGCAGCCTAAACCACTATTCTCTCGTCACAGCTCTATTAATCAAAGGAGAAAGAGATGTGAAGAGTGCCTGCGGGAAGGCCTCCATGCTACTGCTCAGAGCAGCACATGTACATGACTTTTTGCACAGAATGGCACTCGGTTACAGCAGCACTTTGTAGTAATACGATGGCTGCCTTGGGAAATTAAAAGTACCAAGCTACAGGCATTTAGAAAGGTTAATGATAAATCACCGAAGGCTGTATTTACAAAACAGAATCTACTTATGTGATTACTGTAAGTTAAATCTTGGCATGGAAAGATGTTTCGGTTCGCAGCAATATAGTTAAATTTTGAATACAGCAATCTCGCACACAAAGGTAAAACCATGCAAGTAGTTACAAGACTAAATGCCAAAACTGCTTGCAAAGCTTTTCATGTGCCTAATGAGTGCATACTTGTGTAATGAAATGGAAGGTATTCATATAGCAGAACTGAAGCAGAGCTTTCAGATCTTGAAGACAGTATCTCAAGTTAAACTTGGACGATCCACAGCCATGGCAGCTCCCAGTACGAAACCGTCCTGGGCAGACGGTTGTGGTTTGGTCTCCACAGATCCCGGGTTTCGGCCATCTCTCACGGTTCACAGCAGACTTGCTGCTGAGGGGAGAGACTAACGGCTACACAGCTGGATGGATCATCAGAGGGCAGTGTTCTTACTCGGCTTCCCAATACAGGTAGATGCCGCACGCTGGAATTTGCGTATTTCTACATGCAGCTAGTCATGAGATGTATTTTATTGCTTTAGGAAACTAAAGCAACTTCCACTTTCACCCTTGAAAGTTTCTGCAAAGCTATCAACTCAAGCGGGAATTCTCACGTAGGTGCTTCCCGATTTTGACCATTCCTTTGTATCAAAACCCCTTTTACCAAAAAAAGAGGTACTGCATGTTCCACAAGTATGCCAAATCCACCTTGTTTTTGTACAAGTGTTGATAAGCTAACACAGGTCCGTCTTTCGCAACTGTTTCAGAGATAACAGGTCAGCCATGGCACAACTTGAGAGGGTTAACTGAGATGGATGCAGAGGTGAAGCTCCTGATGGTGTGCTGCAAGTCACTGCAGTCATGCTCTGTCCATTCAGCTGCTTTGGCTCTTACTGCCGGAGTTTACTGCCAGCTTAGGAACCAGAAAGGACCTGAATGCCCAGAATCTCACTGACTGTAGAAATGGTCAACTCGCCTTCCAAGATGCCCGACTGTCCACAGCTGTGTCTCTTGGAAGACACAAATACGACTTCTGAGAGCTGAGAACTGACTGAGCAGTCCAACTTCTCAAGCTTCCCAAGGAATAAGGCTGATTCTTTTTGCAGAAGGGCAACAAACCACAGTTAATGCACAAAATGTGAAGCTGACCGAGTTAGCTCTGACCGTAGCACCCCCACTTCACGAGCCAAGTTTACGACAGCATTAACTACTGTGCAGCCCTGTTGAGTTGCTCATCATTCCAGCGCACGGGGGGCTGCTGTGGTAAGGTTACAAGTGCCCAGCGAGCAGTGGAAAGTGACGCTGTCTAGATGAATCATGTTTTACTGCGGGACTTTGTGCCAACAGTGAAATCAGAGGGGCCTCTCCTCTTCCTCAACACAAACAGCGTTCTGTACGGCCGTCTTGCCAGCACAGCAAAAACTTTCATTAGGGAGAAAACCTCCAAGACCTTCTGGAAGTTTGAAGTAAGTTACAAAGGTTCATATGGCCAAATCACTAAGCATTTAAAAAAGGTCAAAGCAAAAAGCCAACCACAGATTCAAGTTAATGCTTTTTAGATTCAACAGATCCAACTGCAGTTTTTAATACTCTGGCCTTTTTGTCCTCCCCGGCAAGTACAGACACAAGTCTTCACACGTCAGCAGGCAGGGCCCTTAAATTTTCATTTGAATATAACTCAAATCATCTCAAAGGTCCATACCCTTATATCCAGTTTATTATAACAAAGTATTTATAAGAAAAAAAATTCTGATTGTCTTGCTTTAAAAAAAAAAAAAAACAAACCCCAGACATCAATACCAAACACACAGACAAGGGATTATTAAAAAAATTATTTTCTCAAAACCTACTTGGAAGTTCTGATCACTGAAACACTAACAGCATTCTACTAACAAGTAGCCAAAACACAAATAGGCAGCTGGTGTCACAGAAGTTTAACTACGAATGGGCAGCTGAGTGCAGTGCTGGGTTTCACTCAGAGGACTCATTCGGAAAGTCACATAAATCAAGACCAGACCCAGCTGTCCTGTGACAGCTCCTGAGAAGTAAAATATCTTTAAAAACTATTGATTTAGTGTAACCTTTTTGTTCCATGTGTCATTGAATTTGAATCATTCGATATGATATAGGACCAGCACACACCAACTCTAACAGAGTTTTTCTCTGTTTTGTAGTTAAGCACCAGATGGACTCGACTCCCACACCCAGATTGTGTCCAGCTTCTCTTTGCCTTGTTGGAAGCATGGGACTGGCCCTAGCAAAATTTCTTAATCTGCAGGGACAGCAATTCTGAAATATATTTGACCATAACTTTTTACTGGAAAGAAGGTAAATGGGTTGGGTGGAAGATGATAGCATACCAAGGCAGAACTACCTTAGTAAAAGAATAAATTCACATTTTGGTCACTCCCTTCACGCTACTGCTAAAGCAATTAAAAAACCAAACAAACACAGGCTAACCCCCTACTGATTGCCGCCTTAGAATTCAACATAAGAAGCCATCAAAGCAAACAGTATCTTTAGATCTACACGATCTCAGTTCTGATCCTGAAGAGGATTGGGAAGCCCATACACTACTAGGAGACAGCTGAAAGAGGAGGAGGTTGGGCAAGAATGAAGACCAGCAGCTTACGAGGCAAATACTGAATATGCAACCAGAGTTGTGTTGTGGGGGATCTTTAAAGCAGCTACTACAGCACCACAAAGGAGCGCAGTCCTGGCAGTTTAACTGGTGACAGCTGTGGTGGGCAGGACACTCCTCCTTCTGCAGATTCCTGCTGGTAGGAGAACTATCACCACCTGCTGTTACAAGTTCTTGGTTCACTACTCTGTTTTCAAAATACGCAGGCCAACAGCTGGCTGACTTACAAGATCAAAAAAAAAAAAAAAAAAAAAAAAAAATCACTTTTTTTATCGTAAAAAAAAGCACAGATGTATATTCACGTGACCTAATACACCACCGGAAAGCAGTCAGGTATGTGAGTGATGAATGGAAACCTGCTGACACTCACGATACTTTCGTTTCAAGATGTCTAAGATAATCAAGTAAGCACTTACAGAATCTGCAGCCACAGGACCTGAACAGAATTCAGTTTGTCAAATACACTTCTGTATGCAGGTTATCAGAGTCGCCTGTGTTTCACACCAACCAGAACTAGGCTTTTTTTGAGAACTAGCTGCAGCTTTCAAAAGAAAAGCAGTTGGTGCTACTAGATTTCCTAGACAGCGAAGATCTCCACTAAAATCCTCTGATTTCCAGATGACTTTAAATAGCAAGGCACTAGACTTAACTATTCAGTCTTGGCAGAGTTTCAGCATCAGACTAGCAAGTACAAATTGGTCGCATTTTAATAAAAACCAACAATACTTAGAATAACAGAATGACACTAAAAAAGAAGCGCATAATGAACATTACTTTACAAACAGTTAAAACTCCACCAACTGTAAACAGCTAACAAAGCTCTTCGAAAGGCAGGCTACAATTCAGTGATGGGTGAAATGCAGTTGACTCTTCACGGAATCAGTCCTCAGAACGCAAGACGGCAGATGCTTACAGATGCAAGCACCCTGCTGTTTGCAGGAAAGACCTTAGGAGTTAACAAGCACTCTAGGCTTCTCTCTCAGAAGGCATTCTCCTCCCCACAAACGCAGTGCTGTCCACCCTTGTCCAGAGATGACAACTGCCAGAGTTTTCAAGGTAAGATGCCAAAAGACCGTGTTCTCATCCTTCGAGATTAACAGAGCCTCAGATGCACAGAACTTCTCAAAATCACAGCTGCTTTGCAAGGTATTCCCTCTGCAAACAGCCATATTTTTAGAGTCCATAGTCTCTGAACTACTGTATTGTTGTGAAAATGCATTAAAAAATGCAACTGATTAAAATAAAGTGGATGTCTGAGCATATTTTTCCATGTTAACTTATCTTTTAAAATCATACTTACTCAGAAAAGCACACTGGAAGGACTTCAAGCGCAAAGGGCTCCTTCCACCTCAGGGGAGAGGATTAAAAGCCTAACCCAAAACCTAGCAGTATGCTCAAAATTCAAGCTGTTTGGTGGTTTTAACAGCCAGGGCAACAGATTTCATCAGTGTAGTTCATGTAATTCATGGTGGCTCACGTCAGTTTCAGTTGAAAATCCCAGGATCCACGTAAGGATACGCAAGAAACTCCCCCAGCTTATTGCCTTCTCCATCATAATGGAGCATCCGAAAACAAACATCACAGAAGAAACAAGGATCCTCTGGTGCCAGACTGTCTCTGTTGGTCACCCACCTGCAGGTTACAAAATACAAGTGTTTTCCATGCGAGTCCAACACATTTGTGACAAACATCTCAACATTTTACTCAGAGTTGGGGATAGCAACAGCAAACATCAGTAATAATGTTATTACACTGAGCAGGCACTACCTATACGGTGTCTCTCCCACCCCAGGCATGCATCTCTCTTCCAAACTCCACACTCACTCAGTATCAATCCCAGCTCCTATCTTTACACTGCTACAGCAGCATTTCCTGAGGAACTCCTCCAACCCATGCAGCTGGTACAGTGCACAACCAAAAAAAAAAAAAATTAACAGGCATCTTCTGTCCACCCTATGGCCATTTAAGTCATAAAAGATAAACCCGCTTTCCCTTAAGGTAAGAAACTGTGATACAGAGCAGACATGCGACTGACCCAAACTCCTCCGAGTAATAATCAAATCCATTTACAAGTCTAAAAGAAGGGCCTGGATGATGTAGGCAAGGCCAGAAGAGGACTGCTGCACACTCCAGCAAGCACTGAAGTCAACATGAACACAGCTGCCGGGGCAAGGAGGGCCTGCCATGTCACCAAGCAATTAATTTATGGTAGCACTCAGAGGCCATGGCAGCTCAAGGCCTCCAGTGATTAAAGATGCTATCTGCACAGATTAGAACACACAGGACAGCCAGCCAAAGCAGCTCTGCTACCCATGGTTTAGCATCTCCCCACTTAAGCTTACTGCTTAATCCTGGTTTTAATTTAATGCATTTACATCACCTCTGGTAATGCCCTCCCCACCCCATCCTTCCCCCATACTGACCCCTTGGCTCCACCTCCCCTTATGGCCCAGCGCCTCGCAGATTACAGCCACTCGAGATGGCATCCTAGGGGCTCTGCTAGGAGCACCAGGATGGGCTCCCATCACAAGGGGAATTGGCTCTTTGCCCGATTCCAGGGAAGTCTAAGGCCAAACAAGCAAGAGAACAAGGACACAGCTGCCATGTCAAACTAAGGCTGAGAGTGTAAGCTGCCCTGGGGGGAAAAAGGGGCAGCCGGTGTTCTTGTAAATAAACCATTCAGACCTATAAACCCAGGGAGCCTACCCCAGTCTGTAGAACTCCCTCAGAGAAATTTCTACTGTGTCTGTTGAAAGGCTTTCTCATGTCTAAGCAAACAGCACTGAACAGTATAAAGACCACCGAGTTCACATTCTCCTTTCTTAAATGCAGCAAATCTGTGCGTCACAGAAAGTTCCTTCCAGTACAGCTGCACAGCACAAAGTTTTCAGATAGAGGGTAGGAGTCCACCTGTGGGAAAAGCTATACGCCTTTCAAAAATCTCTAGATTTCACTATATTAAAGTTGGACCGATCCATACTTCCCCCTGCTTAGATGCCAGCTTCAATGAAAGCCCTGTGCGACTTCTGGCAAATGAATTTGAATCACGTCTGGTCACAGGGCAAACATGCAGCATTTCCCCCATAAAGTAACGATTTTCAAAAGTAATTAACCGGGAGCCATTCTACGTATACCAAAGAATCCGAGCCAAACAATGAACCTCTTTGCCACTTCAGTTCTTTTGATCATCATCTCCAAATGAACGCTACCTACAGGAGGCCTTTTCCTGGGTAGGGAGAGGACAACTGATGAAAAGTAAGATCTCAGAACACTTGAATGGAGATTATTCACACACCTTATCAAATAGATACAGTGCTTTGATTTTTTTTTTTAAGTTAGTAGCAGCACATAGGAAGACTTATTTCAGAAGACGACTTAAAAGCATCGAGAATGTAGCGTACCTGGCTGTATACATTTTGCACACAAAGCATTTTCTGGTACATAACCAATGTTTCTTGACTAGCAAGGGATAGAGGTTCCTGTCCAGGCAGTCATCGTGATGAATGAGCCTTGAGGAAAATAAATAAATACATAAGATACAATAAAGAGTCAGCCACACCGGAATTTATATGAATGTAAGCACAGACACTGAAGATAAGGCATGACTTAAATTCCTGTGCAAACTATGACTACAATTCTGCTTAGCATTTCTTAACACAGATGAAGAACTGGAGACAGGCTGCTAGTTGCACCACCCGTGGATTTTATGCTCAGGAGTAAAGTCAGTGTGTGTAGTAACTCAGAATTCTTCAACTTTAGACCATCTTTCCAAAGCTTTTATCTCCTACATAGACTAACAGGCAAAAACATCACCCCGTGAGTATTTAGAGGTGCATAATCCTGAGATCAGCTACTTGCAACATCTATGCCCTTCTTTGTGTTGTACTCATCTCGGGGGGCACCATTTAGTAACAATGCTTAGGTACATCAGGCTTCTGGGAATTTAAAACGATCTGTCACCCACTACAGACAATCAGCAGAGTGCTCTCTCCTCCTGTTACGCACCAAGAAGAGCATGCACAATAGTTCTACTGTTGATGTGGTTGAGTTCTACTGCTCATGTGGTTGCCACCTCACAACCACTACCACCGCCTCCTTCTCTCCCCTGCCTATCCACCTCAGCCCACCATTTCCACTCCTCCACTCCTCTGTTCTCTGTTCAGTTCCTGTCCCTTGGCACCAAGTCTCCACAAGTCCAGCTGACTCCAGCCAGAGCCATTAACAGCATTCTGTTCTCTGGTGCTCCAGAATCAGTAAATCTGCCACACCCTGGCTCTGCATAGAAAGAGCTTTTCACTGTGGGTGCTACTCCTCCCATGCCGCAGCCATGCCATGCTAGGTAGAAAGCAGTCTTTCTATGGAGACAAATTATTTAAAAAAAAAAAAAAAGCAAGGGAGATTACTTTCTTCCTTGCAGAGGCAGTCACATGTATATGGAATAAATGTTACATAAGCCTTGCAGAAAGTGGTAGAATAATTTTAAAGCTAGTCTAACAAATATTCAGCATTTAATATCTGAAGCTTATCCACAGAAAGCTTGCTTTCAACTGTCTAAGGACTCCCAAAGAGCAGTAACGTACCTTATATCTGTGATGATAACGATGTGCTCACAGTCCCCTTGGTGGCAGAAAAGGTATGGAAAGCCAATTTTAAGGGTCAAATCATTAAATGTGTAGTCATCCATTCTAACAGACTGAAGATTTCCATAGCCTCTGTCATGAGATTCTGACCACTCAATAATTGTTCTGAAAACAGAAAGGTCATCAGCACAGCAATGCTACAAACTGTGAATGCACAGACAAGGAAGGCCTCGGGGGATATCCCTCAATGGGATACAGTTAAAAAGATGGAAATCAAAACAGCTCACAACATTTCGTAATAATGTAAGGTAATTTCACAGCAATACTGCAACCTCACAGAGCTGTGCACTGTTCTTGCGGAACACCTGCCTTTAAAACCCCACCAGGCAGCTTCTTGAGGAGTTGCAGTCACAGTGTACGCTCCCCATGGCACCCATTTGGGTCAGGTTCCTTGCAGCATGACACTTCTCAAGCATTCCAGTAATTCAAATTACCAGCCAGTCATTTGTACACCCTTGGCCAATAACTTCATTCTCAAATATTAAAAAGCTTTTTTTTTGTTTTTGCCAAAGAGAAACGCAAAGCTGACAACTGTACAGTTACACTTCCAAAATTTAGCACTGGAAGGGCAGTGGCCACTGTTGCAATTCTTTCTCAGCTTTTCAGTGTATGTTGTCACAAGCCCTTCCGTGAAGATGATTCTTGCTCACGGACAGAAAGAGCAAAATAACTAAGTTCTCTTAAGTCACACACCAAGTACGGCGTAACAAGAACAGAGTCCAAACTCACAGCTCTTCCATACTATCCTTTTCAACATCTTGATCTCCAAAATCTCACTAGTGTGTCACCAATCCCACACTTCCTTAAAATAAACTATTATGTGTATTTTAAATGGCTGTGACTTGTGCTCAATCAGTGTGAGCCATAGTTCCAAACAAGGGGTACCTGAGACTCTTCAATGTCATCTCAGAGTTCTCTTTCCAACAGGCAAACAGTTCCCTTGTTGACCTTGCCATGAAGGCATTCAGTGTATTTTCAAGACTGAGCAGAACAATTGACTTCCACATAGCAGCTTGTTGTCCTTCTGACCCATCTTCTACCTCACAGGCAGGTCTTTCAGTGGTCATCACAGCCAGGGAGGGCACTTAAACAGCCAGTACAGACTGGCACCTGTCACCTTCCACAGCAATCCCATGCCAACAGAGCAAAATAGGATTTGTGGGGGAAAAAATGCATTCATCCATTTTTTCAGAAGGGAAGTGAGTAGAAGGCATAAGTAGAGCAAGTAAAGTTAAACTTCTATGTAAATATCAACTCAACATGAAAAGATGGTAAGAAGAGTCCATTCTAGCTTCATACATTAGACCTTCCAGTCTTAAAACCATCACAACTTATAAACGAAATGGAATTAATTTCCTGTCCCTTAAGGTTATCCTTAGTCAATTATCTACAAATACTGTACCTGCTCAGATCTCTGCACTCTGGGTATCTTTTATCATTATAAAAGATGCCTTCAAAATAAAAGAAAGCAGATTTGTAGAGATCCTGAGAGAGACAGAGAGAAGTATGCATTAGTGCTATATAGAGAGATTAAACAACTTAAACAAGAACATGTCAAAAAACAAGCATTTTAGGTATCTGAATTACAATCAGAGACCTCATCCTACAGGTTTCCTAAGAAAAGCTCTGCACTGGTTTTAGATGCTGATGTGACAACAAGGCTTATATGATTGCCGGCTACGCAGCTGCTCTGCTGATACTATTCTCCAGCTGTTACAGGTTATTTTAGTGCTCTTGTACTGCTACCCCACCATAGCACTTACGCATTTCTACAAAAACACAAAACAAGAATACAAGCATCATTGCACATATTGCTCAAATTCAGTAACTGCACAGCACTGACTTAAAAAAGGACTAATATTTGAAAAACTTAGCAAGATGTAGTGGGTTGTGCCAGACCCCCCCCCCCAGTTGCTCCCTGACTCCCCCTCCTCAACAGGGCCAGGGAAAGAAAATAAAATGAGCAAGCTCATAGGCTGAGATAAAGACAGTTCAATGAGAACAGCAATGGCCGCACAACACAAGCGAAGCAAAAAGTGGAGATTTATTCTCCACTTCCCGTCTGCAGGCAGTGTCCAACCACTTCCTGGGAAGCAGGGCCTCAGCACGCACAGTGATTGCTTTGGAAGACAAATGGCTTACCCGTGAACGGCCCCCCTACTCCTCCCCTCCCGCTGTTACTGCTGAGCATAATGCCACATGGCATGGGACGTCCCTTCAGTCAGTGTGGGTCACCTGCCCCAGCTGTGTACCCTCCCAGTCTCTGGCCCACCCCCAGCCCACTGGCCTTGGGGGGACCTGGAGAGACAGCCCTGAGGCTCTGCAAGCACTGCTCACCTACAGCCACAACACTGAGGTGTTGATTGCCCAGCCAAAAACGAAAAGCACTGCCACTGTGAGGAAAGTTAAACCCATCCCAGGCACACCCAGCACACCTGACCAGGACAGACTCCATCATAAAACACTTCTTGTTGGACTGACAGAGTTATTGCGGTCCTGTCGCCCTGTGCACACACATGACAGCCACCTGGCAGCAGTCCCTCATCACACCGATATAAACACCACAGACATGCAATTTTGGAAGGTCCAATCACCTTGCTTCTGGGGGCTCGTAAGAAAACCTAGAATCCTTCAAAATTCCCCCCTAATTATGAAGTTTGCTGCAGGCAGGCAGGCCATTTGTATCAGTCTTCTCTATCAAAGATAATTAACAATTTATGGCACTCATACCAGCAGTGCAAGAGCCATCATTCCCAAATTATCTCAAGAAACGGAGGTAACCCATGAGCCTCCATTACACATGTAGTAAATTCTGCAGCAGGACTACAGACCTATTTAGGTAAAATCACATACATTCATAAAAAAGCAGACTCCACCTGCAAGCATCTTCTTGAGAAGGAACAAAACCACTAAGAACAGGAAAACACCTTGTTGAAACAGCGCGATCAAGTATCAGTCTGTTTGTCTGTCCAGTCTGCTTACACAACAATGTTCACAGAGATGTTCTTTCCTAAAGCTAAAAATTAGTGACATACTGTATTTTCACAAACTGGGGGAAAAGAGGCTGGAGAGCAGCCTCGGGGAAAGAGGGCATTTGGGTTGGTGGCAAGTTGAATACGACTCAACAGCGTGCCCTGGCAGCCAAAAGGGCCAACAGTGTCTTGGGGTGTATCAAGCACAGCATCGCCAGCCAGCTGCAAGAGGCGATTGTCCCACTCTATACCGCAGTGGTGCAGCCCCACCTCAAGTACTCCGTGCAGTTTTGGGTGCCTCAATGTAAGAAGGATATCAAACTGTTAAGAGTGTGTCCAGAGGAGGGTGACCAAGATGGTGAAAGGCCTTGAGGGCAAGACTTATGAGGAGCAGCTGAGGCCATCTGGTTGCTGAGCTTGGAGAAGAGAAGGCTAAGGGGTGACCTCATTGCAGCCTACAGCTTCCTCACAGGGGCCTGTGGAGGGGGAGCTGCTGATCTCTGTCTCATGACCAGCAATAGGACACGAAGAAATGGAATGAAGCTGTGTCAGGGGAAGTTCAGACTGGACATTAAGAAAAGGTTCTTCACCGAGAGGGTGGTCGGTCACTGGAATTGGCTCCCCAGGGAAGTGGTCACAGCACCAAGCCTGTCAGAGTTCAATGAGTGCCTGAACCATGGTCTTAGTCATGTGGTTTAGTTTTAGGTAGTCCTGCAAGGAGCAGGGAGTTGTACTCAGTGGTCCTTATGGGTCCCTTCCAACCCGAGATACTCTACGAGTCTACACAAAATATTGGGTGTGGTTTTGCAGCTTAGAAACAGCTGTACCATAAGGAAAGAAATGGAACAGATTTACACAATATATAATATATACATACAAATAGCCAAAATTAACAGGGGAAAAAACATAAAAACTTTTTATTTAGATACAAATGTCATTTAACATCTAAGAAAGGAGTAATTGTTTAATTAAGTCATATATTTGCTTCCCCTAACTTCCACCTTCTATTGTCGCTGTCAAAATATTATTTATATAAACAAGTAACTTGAGCAGGGAGAACATGATCAGGAAATACTGTGCTTTTTACCCATATAACTTTTTTACCTTTAAATTGTGCTCTTCCAAATTCTTTCTGGCACATGAGAGAGTGTTCTTTTGGTTTGTGTTGCAACGCCTTAAAGACTGAGACCAAATAGCAATGTATATTATCAAACTGATCACAACACATGTACAGGGCCTAAGAAACAGTTACAAGAAGCAGCAGACAGCCTTCTGCAGTAGACCTTGAAGCAGGGAGATGCCCGAGACCGAAAACACACAGCAAGCAGGGAACCACACTGTTCAGGTACATTTTGCTGAAGAAAAATAATAGAGAAAAATACAGCTAACACGCAAGTCGGTCCTGGGCTGGGGAGAACAAGTCAGCTGCCTTGCATATCATTCATTACTGGAAGTGCGGAGAGGCTGAAGGACACAGACTAAACCCTCTTGAAGCATCTTGGGGCGTAACAGTTCTGTATTGACTGCTGCTCAGGGAGCCATTCTGCATACACTGCATATGCAGCTGTGCACACCTACAACACATACAAGTGCTGCTAAGAAAGAGTGCATACACACAGTTGACCTCTAAGTTACAGCATACATTTTTTTCCATATTTTCAACTGCGGTTTGAAGAAAAGCAGTGTTTCATGGCCCTTCAGCAAAAAAACTTTATCTGCAGTTATACACTGGCATTCAGGTATTGCACAAAGCCTATTTCAATCCTGCATTTTCTTCAAGCAGAAAACTGCAAGGAATCCTTCACTGTCAGGCCTTACGTGCATTTTGATAAGTATCTCTCCAATACGCATCAACACATAGTCTTATCACAGTGAAGTGGTCCCAGCCTTCACACCTCTAATTACACCGTGTGCCAGCTCTCAGACAAAGGCTGTATTTATTCATCAACAGACATGTGCAGGTGGGTCAGGTAGATAGTGACTGCGGAAGGTAACTTCAAGGAACTTGGCTCCTTTCCATGATGAACATGGTGACCGGCTCACTCCAATTCTGTAACTTGGGAGTTGCTGACTGCTCATTAAGTTACAGAATACCGATGAACCATTTACATGTCTGTCAGGAGGCAGCCTATGACCTGCAAGAGCTTACAGTGGAAAAGAAAAGGCAGAGAAAGAGTGGGAGACAAGAGTGAACATGAGGCTGGGTACAGAGAGAAGCAGGTTAAGCAAGAATCAAATGGGAAAACCCTGGACAGCTAGGCACTCTGGATCCCCAGACCGGTCTTATGTGTCTTTATTAATGGAGAATGAGTGCTCATTTGTGCCCAGAAGTCTCTTTGAGCTATTAACTCTCAGGTGTCCAAAGACAGGAAATGCAGACACCGAGGCCAGAGGTGGGACTCATGACTGGAGATGACCTGCACAAAGGCACAGCAGTAGGAATGCGTTTTACATTCAGGCAATTTGTTTCTGCTCTGTCCTTGTCACCCTCCCTGGCTCTCCAACCACAAAGTGTAAGTACAGCCATGCTATGGCAACTCCTTACCAAGTTTTGTGGGTCACAGCAGTTCTAAGTTAGCCACTCCTTTAAAGCTGCTCCAAACTTCAGAAAACAGGTGTTTGTCACAGTGAACAGAAGCCCAAGGGAGCCACTGTTATAAACCTCTTGGGAATCTGAGTCAGGTCTTTCCTGATTAATGCTGGCCAGAGGTATGACTCAGGCATTCCTTCCTCCCAGCTCTTGCTTTTATCCTTCAGTTTGCAAGCAGGGATGCCCTATGCTGTTTCTCCAGGGAATCCCAACCGTAGTAGTAACCACATAAAAGATCCAGGATCCTTGTTAGAAGTATCCCTATCTGCGGAACAAAATACCTCAGTATTGCCCAGTTCTCTTAAACATTCCCCTGATGTTGGTTTGACTAAGGTGTTTGTTTATAAAAAACCCAAACCAAACCCAAAAACGCACAGAGTGCAACAGAATATTTCAGTTGGAGGACACCTACAGTGATCACCTAGTCCAACTGCCTGACCACTCCAGGGCTGACCAAAAGTTAAAGCCTGTTGTTAAGCACATTGTCCAAATGCCTCTTCAACCCTGACAGGCTTGGAGCATCAACCACCTCCCTGGGAAGCCTGCTCCAGTGTTCAACCACCCTGACTAAAGAAATGCTTCTTAACGCCCAGCCTAAACCTTCCTTGGTGTCGCTTTGAACCCCTCCCACGTGTCCTGTCACTGAACAGCAGGGAGAAGAGCTCAGCACCTCCCTCTCCGCTTCCCCTCCTCAGGAAGCTGCAGAAAGCAATGAGGTTGCCCTCAGCCTCCTTTTCTCCAAAGGAGACAAACCCAGAGTCCTTAGTCATTCCTCACAGGACATGCTTTCCAGCCCTGTTGCCCTCTCCTGGAGGCATTCAGGTTCCTTAACATCCCACGGGACGATCACTTCTGTTGACCGGCTGGCCGGGCTGTGTTTGATGGACCCCAGGGTGCAGAGGTTTGCCCTCCGGGCTGCCAGGGCATGCTGCTGGCTCACACTGAGCCTGCTGTCAGCCAGCACCCCCAGGTCCCTCTCCACAGGGCTGCTTGCCAGCCACTCCTCTCCCAGCCTATACTTGTGCCCAGCCATCCTCTGTCCTAGGTGCAGAATCCGGCATTTGGACTTGTTAAATTTCATCCCATTTCATCACAGCCCAATGGAGAAAAAGCAAAGAATAACATCACAAAAACCAGAAGCAGCAGGAATAAAAGAGAAGTTAGGTCTGTTTATACTAACAAAATCCAAAAAGTCTCTCTTAACTCTATGTATCAGCTGACAAAGCTGCACTTGTTTACTTAACCAATGAGACCAGAAACTTGATCCTTTCACTCAGCCTGTGTACACAAACTGCACTTTCAGAGAAGCGGAAGCTGGCATCAACAGCTAACTTACTTACACAGCCTCTTTCCTGCAGACTCTCAGAGCATCATTCTGTTTTAAATCAGACACCAAGATCCTTAAATTAGTCAGAAGTTATTTTCACCATTTGGAAAAACTCACATACTTCTGGCAGGTCATGGTGCCACCTCCTTCCTAGACCGAACGGAAGAAAATTCTACCCCACTGATGGCTGATTACCTGTCTGCTGAAGCAACATGCAGATTTTATTGTGAAGACTTACCACACGCTGAGCCTATACTTCATAGCAAGTTGTAAATTCACAGTCATGCTTGAGGAAAACAAACAAATGGAACAAATGCACACCACTCATTAACAGCTCCTGCTGGGAGGCTAAGAATGGTGGCATGCACTTACTCTGGGGAAATGACTGATGTGAGGAAGCCTAGTATCAACCCTGTTGAGGTCACGACAGCCTCACGTGGCTCCTCTGTATACCCAGGAGGAGCGTCTCAAAACTCCCTGGTCTCAGACCTAATCAGCTAGTGCTCTACTAGACAGTAAAACTAGATAGTGGAGACCAGTGACGAGTGGCGTTCCTCAGGTAGGTATTGGGACTGGCACTGTTTAACACCTTTGTTGGTGACATGGACAGTGGGATCAAGTGCAACCTCAGCAAGTTTGCTGATGACACCAAGATGAGTTGTGCAGTCGACACGCTGGAGGGAAAGGATGCCATTCAGAGGGACCTTGACAGGCTTGAGAGGTGGGCCTGTGTGAACCTCATGAAGTTCAACAAGGTCAAGTGCAAGGTCCTGCACCCGGGTCGGGGCAACCCCTGGTATCAATACAGGCTGGCAGATGAACGGATTGAGTGCAGCCCTGAGGAGAAGGACTTGGGGCTGTCAGTTGACATGAAGCTCAACACAACCCGGCAACATGTGCTTGCAGCCCAGAAGGTCAACCAAGTCCTGGGCTGCATTAAAAGAAATGTGGCCAGGCAGGGTGAGGGAGGGAATTCTGCCCCTCTACCCTGCTCTGGTGAGACCCCACCTGGAGTCCTGTGTCCAGCTCTGGAGCCCCCAGCAAGACATGGAGGTGTTGGAGCAGGTGCAGAGGAGGCCACAAAAATGATCAGAGGAATGGAACACCTCTCCTATGAGGAAAGAGTGAGAGAGTTGGGGCTGTTCAGCCTGCAGAAGAGAAGGCTCCAGGGAGACCTTACAGCGGCCTTCCAGTACCCGAAGGGGGCCTACAAGAAAGATGAAGAGGGACTTTTTACAAGAGCACGTAGGGATATGACATGGGGTAATGGCTTTAAACTGAAAAAGAGTAGAGTTAGATAAGAAATTCCTTACTATGAGGGTGGTGAGGCACTGGAACGGGTTGCCCCAAGAAGTTGTGGCTGCCCCCTCCCTGGAAGCGTTCAAGACCAGGCTGGATAGGGCTTTGAGCAACCTGGTCTAGTGGGAGGTGTCCCCGCTCATAGCAGGGGGGTTGGAACTAGATGATCTTTAAGGTCCCTTTCAACCCAAGCCGTTCTATGATTCTATGATAGTGGTAAAAAGACTCTTCCATTTACTTTACATAAATGAAAAGACTAGTATCTATGATGTCTTTCAGTCTCCTTGAACAAGAATGTGGCATACAAATATATAACATCCTCTGGTTTCTCTCAGACTGTATATCATATTATTTGATTCATACTATATTGATTACATACCACGATTAATATATAATATTGGCAGAACAGCTGGGCCCTAAGGGTGACAATCAGTGGAACAAAGTCTACTCGGAGGCCAGTAACTAGCAAGAGTACCTCAGCAGTCAATACAGGGTCCACCCCTGTTCAACATTTTAATTAATGATCTAAGTGATGAGGCACAGTGTACCCTCAGCAAGTTCACAGGTGACACAGAACTGGGAGGAGCAGCTGATACACTGGATGACTAAGCTTCCATCCACAGGGACCTTGACAGGCTGGAGAAATAGGCTAGCAGGAACCTCATGAAGCTCAGTAAGTAGAAGTGTCAGGTCCTGCACCTGAGGAGGAACAACCCCACACACCACTATGTGTTGGGGGCTCCTTGGCTGGAAAGCACCTTGGCAAAGAAGGACCTGGGGGGTCCTGGTGGAAACCCAGTTGCCCATGAGCCAACAATCTGCCCTTGCAGCAGAGAAGGCGAACGGGATTCTTCACTGCATTAGACAAAAGTGGAGAGAGGTGATCCTTTCCCTCTCCTCAGCACCAGTGAGGCCACACCTGGAATCCTGTGTCCATTTTTGAGCTGCTCAGTACAACAGAGACATGGAAATAGTGCAGAGAGAGTCCCATAAGGGCCAAGAAGATGAAGAGACTGGAGCACCTCTTCTGTGAGGAGAGGCTGAGAAAGCTGGGACTGCTCAGTCTGGAGAAGCAATGGTTCAAGAAACCAAGACAATGGGGTAACTTATTAACATATACAAATACCTCTGGGGAGGGTGCAAAGGCGACAGAGCCAGGCTCTTTTCAGTGGAGCCCGGTAACAGGACAAAAGGCAACGGGCACAAACTGAAACACAGGAGGTTCCCTCTGAGCATCAGGAAACACTTTTCATTGTGAGGGTGACCAAGCACTGGCAAGTAGGCTGCTCTGCGGAGTTGTGGAATCTCCACGCTTGGAGATATCCAAAAGCTATCTGGACATGGTCCTGAACAATCGGCTGTAGGTGGCCTTGCTTGAGCAGAGGAGTTGGACCAGATGACCTGCAGAGGTCCCTTCCAACCTCAACCAGCCTGTGATATGATATATATTATATGTAATACCATATATTATCAAAATGAAGCAGTTTCAGTATTTGCAGTTAGAGTACTTCTTTACTGACCCCTTTTGCACATTCCTAGAGAACACTTGGCAATTGTGGGAGAGTGGAATAATCTTCATTCCTACTTCTCATCAGCACCCAGTTGCAAACACCAAAGCACTTCAGAAGGGCATGGTCTACATTTAGCTTTCTATTACCTCTGGTGTTTTCGAATATAGTTCAAAGTAAAGTCAGTCTGCAGGGATACATCTATGCAGGAACTCGCTGCTAGTGTGACTACTTCCCAGTGGTAGCACTAATGATGTTTTTCTCGACATCGCACAAAACAGGTCAGCTTGGCAATGGCACCAGGAAGTATTTGCTTGCAGTTCAAACCAAGGGCAGAACAAATGCAGCTGAATTTAGTGCTAAACTAAAAACCACAAAACAAAACTCTGCCTCCCTCTCTCCTGTATGTGTTCAAAGCTCCTACACACGCAGAAGTTTCCACATAGAAAGTTTTACCTTGCTGATGTGCTCTGGTGCTTGATCTGGCTGACTGCTGAACTCACCACCTATCTGGAAGTCACTGACACAGGAAATGGAGTCTCTCAGCTCAGTGAGCTTCTGGCTTCCCAGGACAAGGACTGTCTGGTAAGGTTTGTGGTCTTTATGCTACAAAGAAAACAGCACACAAGCTTTAAATAAAAATCACTTGTCAGGATCAGTACTGCTCTTCAGTTGACAGCTTGAGGTCATTAATGACAGCATATGGCACATCACCTCGATGTACAAAGTTTTAAACAGCATCTTGCCTAAGCCCCTCCTAAGGCTGCCATTTATTAATTTTATTCATAAACTCAAAAGTCATATTCCCCACTGGAAAGTTCAGAAAAGACAGAAAGTCTGAGTACACTTATTCCAAATCCAGAAAGAGTACTCTAGTTTTCACGTACTTAGTTTCAGATTTTGAGCTTCCTGTGAAATTAATTAATTCCTGAGTAATTACTGTAAAAAATTCCTTCTGTAAACCACTAACAAAATGACAGCCAGATTCTGAAACATCCTTAAGAAGTTACCACAGTTGGTTTACCACGGTCCCCCACTGGACTCACTGATCTTAACTGCTAGGGAAAGCAAGACATTACCTGAGTAGGGAAGAGACTTCAGAATACCACCTAGAGAATTTAGTACCAACCTTCTGAAATATGACAGGATAGAAGATGTTCAGAGTTAAAAGTAGTTCTCCCTCCTCAACTAGATCCATTACATTGTCTGGCCTTTTTCCAACTGCATGCGACTCCTGAGAAAACAGATACTGATACGTAAATTCTATATTGGCAATCATTTACATATCATAGCCCCTGGAACTTGTTTTTGACTGTGTAGCCTTCTGAATAGATAACAGCTTACTTCCTCCATGATGGAAAGGCAAGAAACTGCCGTACTTGCTGATTTCAAGTGTTTTCCTTCATTCCTTAGCTCCAGAGAAGCTGTGGTGCTTTCAGCAATTATGAGATAGCTGGCTACTCCTTGGCTACCAAGAGGCCCTGCATAAAAGAACTAAAGCCTGCTGCCACTCTGCTGCTCTCATGGAACCCAGCTGCTACCATCACTTAATGCCTTCAAATGCTCTTTGAATGCTTTTGCATGTAAAGGAGAATTGCAGCCCTCAACTTCAGAAAGACCGATCTAGAAACTATCCACAGGATGAAGTATATGAAAAACACTTCCTCTAGTTAGTGAAGCTTGGCATAGCTGGTGGTCTCAATTTCTCCAAACTCCAAAGCCAAAACCCAGTACTGCTTTTCTAAAACATAGTAGCGTGGCAAGAGCAGTGAAAGCATTTCCTCACTTCATCCTACTTTGTGTTAAAGACATAGCCCAGCTGTGAGAATGAGGGAGGGCACTTTTCCGTGGCAGTCAGCTTCCTCCTTTTTCAACAAATTAAGAGAGAATACTGACTGCACAAACACTTCCCACCAGCATGAAGTGTTCTTCTGATTTAATAACAGGAGCATGTACTGCTGCAAGACTTCAGTTCAGAGACACTTCTATCCCTTGCTTCTCCCTTCTTCATGCAACACATTTCAGATTCACATTTCTTATTGCTCTCTTCCTGTGCTAGGACACCATGGTCACAACCCCCTGACAAAAAAACCAGTTACTACAGCTTGCTTAAGGGACACAGTAACTGACCACATGCTCGTTCTTCAGAAACAGACGTAAGACACCAGTCATTGAAATCCTTTATGCAGACTGCTATTGCAAGCATTTTCTCAGATATGCCCTAGGCTAAGAACCCAACACAGTTGTTGCTTCTCAGCTGATGCATGATGTTTACATCATGTGCCTGGGCCTCTGGACAGTTGAAACAAGATCACTTACGACAGCCCAGGAAACCTCTAGGGAAAAAAATTTTTAACAGTCACAAGTGAGGCTCCTTCCTCACTACACCTCCATCCCTAATTTTTACAGTAGTTCATGGCTTGCTTGTTGAAGCCATGGACTTCAGCACTGCGAAATTTAAGAACTTAAGTCTTTCTGTTTAGGACTTCAATGGTTGCAAAGAAATCTTAAAAAAAAGATGTACTACAGCTAGTTACAGGAATTCCAAGATGGCTTTTGAGGGGCTGCTCACCACACCACAGCTGATCTCAGCTCAAAATGGCTGAGAAACTTGGTTACAAAGCTGAGAATCAGGAACTTACTGCCACCATACTCTTACTGTCTTCCTTGTTCAGCCCTACAAAAACTAGCTCACATCATTTACACATTAAAGCTTAGAGTCCAACAGCAGACTCCAGGAGTAAAAACTTTATGCATTTTGTCTAGCTCTACAGTAAGTTCACACTTGATCCCCCTCACAATACTTTAGTAGCAACCAAATAAAAGCAGTCATACAGTGATCATTAGCTGGAGTTCCTCCTTACTACATTTGGTACTAATAGACTGTAAAAGCAGAGTTCCTGTCTTATCCTTCTATAAAATGTCTTTAACCTTAATCATTACTTGCATACTCATATCTGCAAACATTTAAAGTGTACAGAGATTCATAGTGATAAAAAAAAGCATCCAGAAGTTGGATTTGAGCTGTGCTGAACTGTCTAGAGATCCTACGAGATGACAGGGAACCTACCATCTCATAAGCAAGAGTTTCTTGTCTGCAAGCCCGATCCACAATAATTGTTTCTTCTCTCCTCTGTAACGCCTTCTTTCTAATCCTGAGGGGCAGGAACACAAGACAAAATCTGATTCAACAACTTCCATGCAGAATCCCTAGATATATTTTTAAATGACACAAGCTACTACAGTGCAGCTTTAAAACAGAAAGACTTGTGGCTGTCTTAGTATGACAGACTAACTTACAATACTCTTGTCTCTCGACTCCCATAAAATCTGATAGTACACAGGCCGGCTTGTGGATTTCAGCTTATGTTTTTCTTTCCCCTTATGTACAAACCACAGGTTGTTTGTCAGCAGTTTTATACTTACCAGAAAAAAAACAACAAAACGTTGTCTGAAAAGGCTCTCCTAGAAAGAAGACTTTGCTGCCTTTGAGGAAGCTGTTTCACCTATCCTTCCACTTCAGAGAAATTCAATTCATGTTCAAGAAAAAAAAAGAAAGAAAAAACCCACAAGTACTCTCAACTCCATGACATAGACACTTGTCTAAAAAAACTTCAGTATCATTTGTAGAAGAAAAAGTATCACACATAAAATAGCTACAAAAATACATGTATTTAACCACTGCATGAACACCAAAACATTTTAACTTCCAGAACAAGTCTATTTACCCTCCAGAACTTCCTGAAGGTTTTCAATAACAATCAAACTTAACATTGATCACAACCTTAACACATTTCTGTACACTAGTACTATGCAAACTGAAATTCAAGTACAGCAAAGGCCTGAACTGGCGAAGTGTGAGTTCAAAGTTCGCTGACTGACAGAAACTTAACATATATTGCTCAACCTCGGAAATGCACCAGTAGTATCAATGAATTCTTATCAAGTAATTCTGTAAAGTGTGGGTTCAGAGAAAGAGGTATCTGACTACAACTCCAGTACTTACACTTTGGCTGTTACAATGTGACTGCAGGTTACCAGAGGTAAGGGCTACAGATTTATCTCACAAGGCTTTGGAGAAAGCTCCTGCACATGATTATGAGAAGTCCCCTGCACACTCCAAATTCACGCACAAATTTAGTTCAGAGTACCTATGTCCAGAAATCCTACGTTCTTCCAATAAGAAAGATGGCATATTCTGTATATCTTCATAAAAAACTCCTAAGTAACATTCAAGCAGAAGGCTCATATCAATTACCCTATCATAGGCTGATGTTTCTGCCTATGAGAGTATTTCTGGACACTGCTTCAGAAAGTACACCATTGCCTGGAGAGGGAACAAGCAGCCAGCCATGCTCTTCTGCTTGTTTTCCACCCCACCCTGTATCAGGGTACTGTGAGTATACCGTAATGACATACCGAAGAGTCAGCAGGCTGCTGTCTTCAGGAATAACATCTGGGTCCTTTTCTTTATCAGAAGATATTAGCATATCAATGCTAGGACAAAAAAAGAAAATAACTATTATACATTTTTTCATACTTACTGCATAATGAAAATCAGTTAAGCTATTCTTAAAACAAAGACAGCAAAATGTGAATAAAAAAGATACGGCTTGTATAGCCTAAATCAGGGCAAAACAGCAGTATGGTCGTTAAGAACCAGAAGACAAAGAATGCTGGAGTTTACATCTGGCTTTTGCAGAGCTTGGGTAAATTCTGCCTTTATTTTGCATTCTGCCTAACAGAGCATAGCTGCCTAGGGAGGTTTAACAAGCTCTGTTCAAAATGTGTGCCCAATACTTTCTATGAATTAAAAATGTCACTTGACTTTTTCAAATCTCCACCTACTCTGATTTTCTGATGATAGATGGCAAAACAGATTCAACCAAAAGGAATCATCAACCTCAACCCGTACAGTAAATCTAACAACCTCCTCTCAGGTACAACAAATGTGGGCAAGCCAACACATTTACACGAGCTGTCATTGCTGTATTAAGGCATTAACTTATGCCACTTTTCTTCCAGTGGGAATAAGATAACATTTCTGCCAGAAGTGACAGGTCCACTCTTACTTGTGTCTTTCCTTCCATGCTCAGACCCTCTTCGCCCTCACTCTTCTTGTGTTTGGACAGAATCCAGAGTATAGCCAACCACAGCTTTTTGCTGTAGTGCAAATCACTGCAGGATGTGGGAAGCAAAAGTGGAAGTGCCTTTGGCTGCAGCAATGATTTAAACTGGTCATACAAACGTTAGGTTTTCATAACATAAATGAGGATGGTATTTCTCACAGACACATGACAAAAAAATTAATCCTGTGGGATACCATATCTGCTCCTCTGCCACAGTTTTATAACATAAGGTTCCCCCACGCCATTCCACCAATAGACCAAACGATCCATTTGAAGGCTCCAGACTAGACACTGCAACAGTATCAATTACCCTTTTAGAAACACACAGAATAAGGCTGACTCAAAGACACTAATAATTTTGTATTAATCGCAAAAGAATTTTATCCAACTTAAAAACAGTTTGAGAAAATATTATTTAAAACAGAGAGGCATCACCTGCTCTGAGTCAGACTCGATCTCTTTTGCCTCTCTACTGTTTGCAGACTACATAAAGGCAGGGCTTATACCACTGCCTGAGCCCATATGCAGTTTGAATCCCAGCAAACTCTTGTGCAAACCCATCTCTTTATGGGACAAACCAACCATTGGTGAAGTCCCAGAAAAATTTTTGAAGTATTCCATTTATTCTCGATACTATTTATGATTTGATTATATTATTTTTCATTACAATCTTATAATGTTCCCCATGTCAATAATACTAAGCTAGGTAATACTATCACTGCAGTGATGAATAAGCCTTTAGGGCAGAAGTGCACTGGAATGTACAGTAATTAAGAAACAGAAGTCTGAATCAACTGGTATCAGTTGACAACAAGCAAAAGTCAGAAACAAAATTTTGGTTGTGGGTGGATGGCCCAGTTCTGATGACCCAATAAAGTCACTCTGTATTGAAGATAATTTGAATTTACTATTGTTTAGTTAGTATCTTACCATCCAGCAGTACACAAAGAGTTTTAACCTTCCTGTCTTACTGATTTCATCCCAAACAGAAAATTGTTCTTAAGTTGCTGAGAAAGGAGGATTCTTTCACAAGTCCCATTTTAAAAGAAAATATGCAGCAATTAGTTACAACCTCTTGCACACAAAATCAACCTTATACTTCGATTACCACCTGAGAAAATGGAGGCAGAGATAACTGAGTCCTCTGCTGAGCAATTGCAGAGGAATAGTAATTTAACCTACATAAAGGAGGAGAACAGCACTTTGGAGAACACAGAGCAAGCAATTAGCATTTCAGATGGGACTGTTCTCCAGACAGCACAGATCAGTGCTATGAATTAGCCCATCTAATGTAGGAATGTATAGCCCCTGACAGGTAAAGCAACTCACAACTGACCCTTCGACACCCCACCAGCATGACCAGACTATTTACCTAAGTCTTCCTGCACACGGATCAGTGACTTCATTCACCAAAAAGCCTTGAGTCACTTAAGGACCTGTCATTTTGAAGAAACGACTGTGTATTTTGTTCTGTAAACACCACACGTTATTTGCAGGATCTGAAAACATCTATTACCTACCATTGTGAAGCTTCAGTTGCATCAAAGATGACAGTTTCCCATTTACCTTCTACGCACGCATAGGATGTCAGAACTCACCAACAATGCCTGTGCGTTCCTTCCCCTCCCACAGCTTTGGGCCAGGGATCTCTGGCTGTGGTACCCACACCATGCCCACTAATCACCTGCTGCGAGAAAAAAACCTAACATTCCCCAGAAAGCAGCTCCAAGCAGACGCCCTGTAAAATACCTGGCATGTAAGCTGCTTCCTCTGTTACCTTGTAAGGAGAGAGAGGTAGCTACCACAAAGAGAAACTGCCGCTGAATCCCTGACAAGTTCTGTGGACCCTTGTGAGCGCAGATACTGCCATTTCTCACTCCTGGAAACTCAGAAACCCTCAATTTCTAAAGGAATGTTACACACAGAGCACCTTTTTCAGTATTTTGAACTAGTCTGATAATTCATGACATATGTCATGGTACCACACGCACTGAAGCCTTGAAAGGCTTTGCTGCATGGCCTTTAACACAGACCAGCTGGAGCTCCTCCCCGGTAACTCCACTGCAGCCAGTGGAACCACATCACTAATATCTGGTCCACAGTCCTGAGGAAATCAGGCTTTACAGACAGAAAGTATACACTAATCCCTCCAGAAATTAAGGCTTAGTAGTCAGTGCCATATACCTAACAAGACAAAAGTGCAGGCAACACAAAGTCTGCATCAGGCACACCTCACTCCTCACAGCCAGAAACATGGGATTCCACTGTGTCCCCACACAGAACATTCCCTGTACGCAAGACAAATACACTCAGTGCACTCATTTGTGGGAGAGGAGAAAACACTGGCCGTAGTGCTTAATGGACACTAAAATGAACTGTAGGAGTGATGAGGAAGAACAGTTGAAGGTCTCACTTGGAAAAAAGCATGTGAAGTGTTATATGACATTTATGTTCCCTGGAAAGGTACTAAGGCAACTAGAAATCAAAAGGCCAAAGGCAAGTCTGTGGAAATTTGGACACGGAAACAGACTATCAGTGAAGCTTGTAACCACTGTGACTTTACTTTTCTCAGAACATTCTGGCAGCATGATAAGCTTTTTTCGGTTTTAGAAATTAGAAGATGCTTCAGTATTTTGCCTGATACTTTTGCAGTAAGCAGACACAGTGTCTATATTACTCTTTATATGGCATATATTTTAAGGGCAGTACTTTCATCACCTTTGAGACACTAATACTACAAGACGATAAATACTAATACGTTAAGAAGCTAATGCTAGCTTAATGCAGCTTTATAACACGTCCCTAGAGATATTTACAACTACCCCTTCTAATAAAACAAGAAGGTGAATTAGGGTTGAAGTGGAATAAGGTACCTGTAAGCCTCACCTCCCTTGACCTGCCTAAAATCCACACCGACTTGAGTCTTAGCCCATCCTACATGTACACAACAAATCACTCCGATGGCAAAACAGTATAACGTAACTTAGCATCTCCAACACTCAAGCACTTCAATCACTCGAACACCAATAACGAATCCCACAACAAACTTCTTTGCTCACAGACCGCTAATGCGTTTGAACAAAACTTCAGACTTTACCCCCCCAATACCTTAGTTATTTAAGAGAACCACTGATGGAATCTCCTAGCTAAGGACACCATTTTACACCTGCTTAAAATCTGACAAAAACACAAGCGACCCCTGTAACGACTGTCTGCATGCAAACTGAACAGTATGTAAAGAATTCTTACGAGTCAAATTCAAGTGAGTGAAGATGGTATTTTTTTTCCTTCATTCTGTCTGCAGGAACGCATTACAGAAAGAAAATAAAATGGAAAAAAAAAAAATCAACCACCACATACTGAGATGCACAAAGAGTTAAACAGCATTTAAACATTATACCATTTCTCCTCACCAGAAGACTCTAAATTGTCAAGAATACTTAAACGTACACTATGCCACCACATTCTAAAAAAGATTTAACTATAGATACTGAAAAACTTCATCCTGAGTCTATGAAAGATTCTCTTAACCTATTAGTATTTTCAAAATAGTAATATCGGAGGAGCATCCACATCTTCCCATGCCTCTTCTACACAAAGAAAGCCACTTTTTGCTTGCCAGAAGTTCCCTTACAAGTAGTTCACAGTCAGGAAAATCTGTATTTATATCTCGGATGTGTTCGTCTCAGTGCCTAGAAAACTGTATTTACACCAATAATGTGACTCCAAGACACCACAAAACAGATCTTGGTGTAATCCAGTGTTTTCATCTCTCCTCAAGGGAGGAATACAAACAGCTCAGAGCAGGCGAGTGAAAGTGATCAGGGGTAGCTATTTGAGGTTGGCCAATCTTAAGGAGACACTCAAGAGGTTAGGACTATTTAATTTAAAAGCAAAAGCACATGGAGATTAGGGACTGGGATTTTCAGCCTGCACAGCGGAAAGGTCACACCAGGATGTGCAGGTTTATCTCCATTCTCCTGCAAGCCAACAAGCAGCTGCCAGATGATCTGTTCTCTCCCCCTCATAGACTGCCTGTCCTTTTCTTTTCCTTCCCAAAACTTTTTATTTCACACCACCACCTTCCATAGCACACCCAGCAGTGAATAGACAGTGGTGTTCTGTAACGCTAGCAAACACAGACAGCAGATGAAACGTAGCACTCACAGACTGAAGAAAACAGAACAGAAGAAAAATCAGAATGAAGGGAAAAATAAAGAAGGCATAGAAAATCTGCTCAGAATTCAAGTGAAAATAGCAACAGATAGGCTGAAGCAACAGGGTCACTGTAGAGAATGAGCCACGGCACAGAAGCAATCAGAGACTACATCTGTGCTGGGAAAGCTTACAGAATTAATTCCCATTAATTCTGCCACGCCAGAAAACAGGAACTGTTTTTAGTACTAACATCAGCCTCTATTTTTAGGAAGCCTAGTAGTCATCAAAAATTATCCTAGTCACCAGAACTGTGACAGCTGAAGTAAAGCAGTGTTTTAGTTAAGCTAGCACTAGAAAAAGAGAGAACACCTGGTAAACTTCTTCTCCGTCGGCAAGGCAAGATATAATTCAGTAAGTGCTGATTTCTTCCTGATTAAAAATGCCCCTAAAAGTCTTGATTTCTGAATGCTTACTAAGCTCTCACCATTACATACAACACTCATGCAGGTGTATTTTGGCTCAGACACTGAACTCCATGCTCCTGGGCTCCTATTCCTATTCTCTGTTTGTCCTTTGCCTTTTACTAAAGCAATAAACGTTCCCACCCATCTTCCTCCTTCCCCTGAGGCACCATCATAATTTAAACAAAAAATAACTAACAAATGAACTTTGCCCAGTTAATTATGTTTTCTCAAATAAAGTTGCTAATGTTGTTTTTGCTGTCATGTTTTCCCCATAATTCGGGGCATAACTTTGAAAATATTTAAAAGGACAGGCTCGTGACACGTGCGTTTTTTTATCTGGATCTTGCATGCAGGGCACTGAAGAAAAAGCCGTCAAAAGCGCAATACATAGTGTAATTCTAGCTACATTTACCGAACTATGCCTTCTGCATCACTTCTGAGACTGTGTTCGTTCTATTCAGTGCACGAAAGTGAACACTCTCCACATTGCATTTGAAATAGCTCGCACACACTTTTGTGCCTTTGCAGAAACAGTAACTAAAGGACAGAAGTTGCACAAGCGAACTCTGGCATGTCTTCCTTACGGTCGAGCTACAGACAAACCATCAACCACGACGCTTACTACAGGAATTACTGCCTGAAATTGGGCCTTTTCTACGGGTGAGAGCTGATTCTCACTGCTCACGGGACCTGAAAGCCTTCCAGCTCTGGCACATTCGATGCCGCTGCGTCAGCCCCTAGGTGCTTCTTTTCTTCTTCCAACACCAGTCTGCAATTCACAGGTCCACAAATACGAGCGAAGTTACAAGCGCAAAAGAAGGGACCCTTCGTTCTCTCCCACCCCCAGCGCTGCCCAGGCCGCCTGGGCAAACAGCACTCCCGCAGCACTCTGCACAGCTCTGGCCTCACCGGCGGCCTGGCAGCAGCAGCCGGGAGAGCCCGAGGACCCAGACCAGCTCCGCGGTCGGCGTGTGCTGCCCGGAACTCACCCAGACGATGTCGACACCAAGAGACGCCCGTCTCCTTTTCGTGACACAAGGCATGGCTTTCGCCTTGCAGCCGGGGCCTCCGGAAACCACGGGCACGTTCAGGCACCTTCCCTTCTACCCTCACGAGTACCGTGTTGGTTCGTACGCCCTTGAGCAGCTTGCTCAGCGCCGAGCCGCCCGTCCAGGAGCCCCAGGCCGCAACGCAGAGCTCCGGCCGGCCGGCGGAGCATCGCCCTCCGCACACACCGCCTCCTCCGCCTCCAGCGCCCGTCCACCCGGCCGGGAGCACCCCGCTCGGCGCCCAGCTCCTCCCGAAGAACCGGCGCGGCGTCCGACCGACGGCCCCCGCCGGCCCCGGCCCAGGGAAAGGCCGGCGGTGTCGGCCCTTCCTCGGGCCGAGCAGCGCCAGGCAGGCCCCGGCTCTCGGCAGGGTTCCGCGGGCCGCCCCCTCTCCCCCTCTCCCCCTCTCCCCCTCTCCCCCCGCCCGCGGCCCGGCCCCGCGGCCACCTGCACACCGCCCGCAGCTCGGCCGCCGTCTCCGCCGCGCAGCCCAGCTCCGCTGCTACGGCCGCGTCCGCCTCGGCCTCCGCCGCCGCCTCGGCCTCCAGCGAGAGGTCGGGCGGCCCCAGGTGCTGCCGCCAGCAGCGGCCGACGGCGCCCGGGCAGAACGCGCGGCTGTACAGCTCCGCCGCCTCGTAGTCGGGCGCGGCCCCGGCCGCCGCCATAGCCGCCGCCGCGCGGCCCTCCGGGGCCTGCAGGCCGCCGCCAACGGCCGCCGGGAAAGCGCGTCACGGCCTGGGGGCGGGCCCGGGGAGCGGCAGGGCCCGCCCGCGGCGGCTCGCTGGGGGCGGCCGGGGGGAGGTGGCCGAGGCCGCTGCGGGTGGCTGCCGCCGGCTGGAAGGCTGCCTGTGCCCGCCGGGCGATCCGAGCGGGAGGAGGGGCCCGGCGTCGGGGTGCCCCAGCGGGACGGCGCGGCAGAGCTGCCCTGAGCGCGGCCTGTTGCGGGAGACGCAGAAGTCGAAGCTGCCCCGAGCACCCGCTGTCAGGCAAGAGGCGGGAGTAGTTCTGGACTGAGCTAGCTGGTACAATCAATAAATACCACTTTTTAGAGAAGTGGAAAGATTTTATTCTATTTCTGAGAAGTCACCTACTCGCTGCTTGCTGAGACCAAAATACTTCCAGGAACCATAAATCCTTTATCGGGGAAAACTCAAAGCGTATGAGCACCTGTGACAGCCTGCCTTACCAAATAAAGTAGAATCACACAAAGGGGCTTGCTTATATTCTCTGTTGCCAATGCTCAAATCACTTCAAACTGAAGACGTACTCCACTTGAAGAAGTGAAGCCTGAAGAAGAGAAGGCCGAGAGGGGACCTTGTAAATGCTTACAAATATCTCAAGGGTGCGTGTCAGGAGGATGGGGCCCGACTCTTTTCAGTGGTGCCCAGCAACAGGACAAGGGGCAATGGGCACAAACTGAAGCAGAGGAAGTTCCGTCTGAACATGAGGAAGAACTTCTTCCCTCTGAGGGTGACGGAGCACTGGAACAGGCTGCCCAGGGAGGTGGTGGAGTCTCTTTCTCTGGAGATATTCAAGACCCGCCTGGACAAGATCCTGTGCAGCCTGCTGTAGGCGACCTTGCTTCTGCAGGAGGGTTGGACTAGATGACCCACAGAGGTCCCTTCCAACCCCTACCATTCTGTGATTCTATGATACGCCCATTGCACGTACCAGCAGAGCCACAGCCTTCTCGCCTGCCTCAAGCCACAATGTCCTATTGCTTCTTTGAATAGGAAAATAATGCCTGAAGGTATGTTCGCTGGTGGCTGGTTGGAGCAGTCGATGAAAGCAAGACCAGAAAAAGTTTGTGAAGGGAGACTGGGTCTTCACAAGCTGTGTGGCAGGGGCAGGGTGCAGGGAGCAGAAGCAGGCTGTGACATCTGCCTGCTGCTTTTGTAAGGGAAAGTGCTTGGGGAGGGGAGTTGAGAATGTAACAGCACAGCCCGATGATGTCAGAGTGTATTTTTCTTCGTTTAGCAACAACAGTGGGGTCTAAAGCCCTGATACCTCCCTTAGCTGCATGTAGACTTGCGCTGCATTTCAACGCTGAATTCCTTTTGTCAGCTCTTACTCGCCTCTGCCTCTTGATTGCAGTTATTATTCCTCATTATGGAAGTTTTGCTAAGCTTCAGCTGATTTTTCCTGTAGTTACTGACAGTCTCTGTTTCCTTGTTCAGCTACACCCTGTGCTTTCTTCATCCGTCACCTTTGCACATCATGACACTCCCCAGCTCTGGAAGAAGCTCTTGATTGAGGGCTGTTGCCCTCACTTCCTCTTGTACCCTCCCCGAAACCTGCAGTTGCTCCATGAGGGATCCTCATTCCAGTTTCCAAAACCATGCCTGCCTTTTTACGTGTTTGTTGTTAGCTCCTATGCTCTGCTTATGTTATGAGCCTACCTTTCCCCTTTGTGTACTTGCAACATTACCTGAAAACTGAAAACACCCTATCACTTATCTGATGTGGCCACTTCTAGGGTGGAAGTGACAGGGCTGTACTGATCAAAGTGCAGTGTTGACATAAACATGTAGGAGCAATTTGGGCCAAGAGCAGCAGGATTAAACCCTACTCTTCCAGAAGACTACTGGAGATTTTTAGTGTTCATAGAAGGAAATAAGATGCTGGTTTCAAAAACCTTCTCTGGAAAACCAAACATGCCAAAATGTGTGGAAGTCAGTGGGCTGGATTATTTTGTAAGACCATCTGGAAACAACATCACAGAATTCCCCAGCAGAGCGGTCACTGCCAACCACAACGCTATCACAGAGGGGAGCATGGTTTGGAAGATAGAGACTGCTATACCTTAATTATTCATGCTTCATGGAATAATCCCCTTGGGCTCTTCAGTTAGATATATGAATTTTCCGCACTACCTCTTTTCCTTCTTCCCATGACAGGTTTGATTTAGGAGTTCTTCTGTATTAGTTAAAAAAAACCCAATGTAAAGTACATAAACCTCAAGTAGGAAGACTAAGTAGAAACTCAAGGAGAAGCCAAGTTGAAAATACCAAAGCTGATACTTTTTAACCATGAGGGGATAATATGTTTTCTGTTTCTTTTCCAAACTTCAATGCTAAGAAGTCATAAAGCAACTCTGCTCAATCCAAATCCTCTTAGGAACAAAGAGAGCTATTTATTTTGATAGCTTGGAATTAATCTGCCCTTTACATACTAGGCACAAGGCACATGGGCATTTGAAGGTTTCCAAGAAGCACTTACTTTTCTCTGCTGGAGAGACTTCAACAGCAATGAAGAATGTAAGAAGAACTTACGCAGTGTAAACCAGGCAGCTATTAAGCTGAATTGTTTAACACAAGAAGTGCTGAAATCCAAAGAGCATTGAGAGACCATCGGAGTTAGAGGAGAAGTGGAGACAGTGCAAAAGTCGACTAGAAAACAAGCTAATAAAAGCACCCTACGTGCTTGAAAAATAAAAATAAATTGTAACTAATGTGCTACTGAAGTACTCAGATCGCTTGTATTTCGTAGTACTGGAGTATCCTGCGAGCTTAAGAGACTGATTTTCAGAGCTCAGGTGTGCACAACTCCAGCTACAGTCAATAAACACTGGATACGCAACCACTCGGAAAAGCTGGTCCTAAATGGTCCAGGAAGTCTAAGGCAAAGACATTAATTAAACCCCTTAGTTCCAGGCTAGTCTTTCACCACGAGAAACACCCTTCATTCCTTTCTTGATTCACACAGCCTCAGAAATACATAAATATTTGTCAAGCTGATCACATTCCGTGGCAGTATTGAACAGTACTTGCTCTAACAGACACAGCCTTAATATAATGACATGGTAATATTTATGAAAGGGTAGTTATGTGGCTTAATCATAAATCAGATATTATGCTATTCCCAGCCCTGGCTCACATCACAAAATTTGGAAAAGTAATTTAAAGCACCCTGGGCTTTTGCTTCAACACAGAAGAATCACCACAGTCACCACTTACGCTCCAACAGGAGTGTCATGATGCTAACAAAATTAGTGTTTGTAGGTAGTTCAGAAAAACTTTGGGGAGTTAGTGTTGAGCATTTTTCGTATGCGGTATTTTAGAATCAGCTTATCCTTGTTCATTACTTCAGTCTTGAGCGCTGTGGTACCTTTGTACCTTGGCAGACAAGAACATTGTCACTTGTTTTTAAGTGCTGTCTCAGCACAGCAATTACAGAGATACAGAAATCTTCCAGGGCTGTAACTTTAGGAGATGCGGCTTCAACAGCTCTCAGTTTTTTCTTTGCCATGCCCTGTACTGCAGGCCTTTATTCTGAGGATGCTGCTGTCTTCTGGAAAGCAGCACCCAAGGCACTGATCAAACCCAGCTGAAAGCTTATTTCTTAGTTATAGCAGTAAAAATAATTTCAAAAGTACACAAGAAATTTAGGAGTCTTAATGACAGTCTCAATGACAGTCAACAAGATTTCACTTTCTAAGGCCAAACTGCAAGTTTCCTATGACATGGGAACCTTTTGCCAGTCTAGCTATGTCACATATCTAACAAAAGACTCAGAAAGTGTTTACTGGTACAGTTTTACCCACCGGTTTACGTAAGGACATGAAATAGTATAGAAAAGGCTCAGATTTGCAGGGGTAGGTAGTGCTACAACAGCATTACTTAGCACTTTGCCAGCATAAATTGCCAGTGGGATTGTACTAAGACCAAAGAAATTATAAACTTCTTACAGGCACTTTTACCCTTCTAGTAGGAGCATTTTCTAGCTAAATCATGCAAAGATTTTATGAGACACCAAGCAGGGCTACAGCCCAGCTTCTGCAAGATGCCTCATCTGATCCATTGGCTGCTTTCGGCTGAAGACTCCATAGGCAAACTTTCATTTGCACGATGTGTAACTGTTCCTTCCATGTCAGAATTCTCCTTTACAGAGTATGAAGGAAACCTTGTCACACGACACCATAATTCATTGCTCAGATTTTAAATTTCTGTTTTATAGGCTTGGAAGGCTGATCATAGGAGTACTCTCTGCTTCTCTGGGAAAAAGAAGTTGTCTTGTTTTTTCTTGAATACCTTTCAGAGCAGATGCATTTCATGTCAGTGTAAATTTCACTGGCTTGGGAATACACAAGACTATTTATCTAAAAAATGCTTTGAGTGGTTGTAGCTTAGTTGTGAAACCTAAAGCAAAGGAGCCAGATTTCCACTTACTTTCCATGAAATTTTAGTTAGTAAATAAAGTCCATATATCTACGAAACATTTTTACTTCAGAAAGGTATTTCAATGAGCCAGCTGGGTAATTGCCATAAACAGTCATTTTATGCTATAATCACCAGATCTTAATCTTTTGCATCATTTAAAACAAACAAACAAACAAAAAATAGAATGTAAGAAAAGGAAAGAAGTGGTCCTGAACAGAGATTGATTTGAAAATAAACACGTGTGTTTGTCAGCTGCCTTTTTAAGTGAGAAGAGGATGAACTGAAGGACATATGCTCACCAGTCCAGAAGTGCTGTAACATCATAAATTTGTTACTCTTTTATGGTCAAGGTGTCCACTCAAAGAGATGGATACAGCCTATAGACTGTATTGTGGTTATTGTTTTTCTGACTCTCAAATCTACCTATAGAAGTCCTTGTTGGTATTTTAGGATATGTTCTCCATCTGACAGATGACCAACTATTATTTCTTTATTTTTTCCTTTTTTTTTTTTTTCCGCCCAAGAGCCTTAGTCATGAGCAAGGACCCCATTTTGCCATGTACATGAAACAAAGAAAGGAAAGAAGACAGAATTAACATGGCCACTGTTGTTTGGTTGAATAGACAGCTGTGACACAGTGTTCTGCCCAGGGTGCCAGCAGTGATGTCCTGCTGAGGAGTCCAGCCCTATTCCAGCCTTATTCCAGCCTGACAATGATTGCTCTTGACAGCACCTGAGGGTCTTGTCCCCATCTTACCCTTTGTACCATCTCCATAGATTACCCCTAGCAACAATTTTTGTGCTATTTTAAGAGCTTTCTGTTATTCCAAGTGATGATACATGCTCTTTGTTGAAAGCTGGCTGTTGCTATATCTGGAGAAAGTAAGTATTGTATGTTCACTTTTGCTGGAGTGAATTCCTCAGCTGAGTGCCAGAGATTGTCCATGTACGTTCATTCTCCTCCCACCAACTGTCAGTGAACAGAGTACTTGCTGGACAGACTTTTGGTCACAAGTGCCTGCATCTGGCAAAAAAGCAGAGTGTGACAACTTTTCAGTTTGCTTGGCAGAGGAGCACTTTTGATTCCTGCTGTGTGCCTGGTGGTCAATTACAACAAAATTGTTTCTGAATGCTGCGTTTTCTTTCCACGAGTGTCGTTCATTGAGGTGTTGTGAATGAGCAGACTGTGAAGTAACACAGCATTTTTCAGCTAACCAGACTGACTGGAAGAATTGTGCTTCAAGTGAGTTCAAGTAAGAGCAGCTTTAGTGTAAGGATAGACTCTTGCTTCGTAAACTCCGCTGAGGTTGTCAGTCTCTCCAGTTATGTCAGTGACAGGCTTCCCAGCTATCAGTCTCGGGGCAAGACAGTTTGTCTGTACACAGATCTATTGACTTGGCTGCTGAAGGGACATCAAGAGAAAGGTGTTTCGGGCCTCTTAGGCTGGTTTTTGTGCTGCGCTCCTCACAGCCTTTGTCCCTTATACTCAGACTAGCAGTCTGATTTGTCTGAGTATCTCAAAGAGGAGTTTGTGAGAGTTGAATCTGAAGGGCTAAAGCTCATTTTTTGCTTTGGAAGAACCTCCTTCTTCAGTTAAGCTGTGGAATTTCTTGCACAAAATGTTGTGGATACTGAAGGTTTATACTGATTAAAGAGGAGCCCAGACAAATTGATGGAAGAGTTATCTGGTGAGGATTCTTATATACTTGCTCAAGAAATTCTTGAGCTGAAAAATAATGGAACTAGCAATAGGATTGTACATACTTGCCATATTCTTATGTTCTTTGCAAGCTTGCATTTTCTGACAGTGGCAGAGCCAGAATACAAGTCTAGATGGATACTGTGGCCATTTTTGTGTTCTTATTGCACTCAGCTCACTGACATTTTATTTTTTAAGCGGAAAAGGTGCACAAAAGTACCACCCTCACTAAATACGATCCATCATCGTTAATACTCCCCAGGTCAGACTGCAGGGACTGCCTGTGAGTCTTCTCAAGAAATGGTTCCTGGAGTGTCTAAATGATGGAGATAATAGCAGGATATTTTGTCTGAGTTTTGGGAAGTTTATTTGTGACACTAGCTAATTTGTCTGTTGGGCAAATCTTACAGGAATTAATTCTGTCAATGCAATTTATAACTTAATATGTATGATGACACTGTCTCCCATAACATCCTTAAAGGGAAGCTCAGGAAGTGTGGGCTGGATGAGTGGACAGAAGGGTGGATTGAGAACTGGCTGAATGGCAGAACTCAGAGCGTTGTCATCAGCGGCGCCGAGTCTGGTTGGAGGCCGGTAACTAGTGGTGTTCCCCAGGGGTCAGTACTGGGCCCAGTCTTGTTCAAATTATTCATCAACGACCTGGATGAAGAGTTAGAGTGTACCCTCAGCAAGTTTGCTGATGACACAAAACTGGGAGGAGTGGTGGATACACCAGAAGGCTGTGCTGCAGCGAGACCTGGACAGGCTGGAAAGTTGGGCAGAGAGGAAGCTGATGAAGTTCAACAAGGGCAAGTGCAGGGTCCTGCACCTGGGGAGGAACAGCCCCATGCACCAGTAAAGGCTCAGGGCTGACCTGCTTGCGAGCAGCTCTGTGGAGAGGGACCTGGGTGTCCTGGTGGACGACAGGTTAACCATGAGCCAGCAGTGTGCCCTGGCTGCCAAGAAGGCCAATGGGATCCTGGGATGCATTAGGAGGAGTGTGGCCAGCAGGTCGAGGGAGGTTCTCCTCCCCCTCTACTCTGCCCTGGTGAGGCCCCATCTGGAGTACTGTGTCCAGTTCTGGGCTCCCCACTTCAAGAAAGATGAGGAGCTACTGGGGAGAGTCCAGCGGAGGGCTATGAGGATGATGGGGGGACTGGAGCACCTCTCCTATGAGGAAAGGCTGAGGGAGCTGGGCTTGTGTAGCCTGAAGAAGAGAAGGCTGCGAGGGGACCTTATAAATGCCTATAAATATCTGAAGGGTGGGTGTCAGGAGGATGGTGCCAGACTCTTTTCAGTGGTGCCCAGCAACAGGACAAGGGGCAGTGGGCACAAACTGAGACACAGGAAGTTCCGTCTGAACATGAGGAAGAACTTCTTCCCTCTGAGGGTGACGGAGCACTGGAACAGGCTGCCCAGGGAGGTTGTGGATTCTCCTTCTCTGGAGATATTCAAGACCCGCCTGGACAAGGTCCTGTGCAGCCTGCTGTAGGTGACCCTGCTTCGGCAGGGGGGTTGGACTAGATGACCCACAGAGGTCCCTTCCAACCCCAGCATTCTGTGATTCTGTGATTCTATGAAGTCTTCCATCCTATATAGCATCCAGAATTCTAACATGGAGACATTACCCTTAAGCAGTGCTGTTCACAAGTCAACTACTTGCTATGTCACTAGTAAACAGTGCATAAAATCAGAGGGCTTGGAAATTAATAATAAAAAAAATCAGCTTCTGAAAAGGCAGGGATAGTATGGATCGCAATGCTAGCAATAGGCAAATAACATTCTACTGTATACTGCCTTTTCCTCTGGCACAAAGAGTAACCCTGATCTTTTGCGGTGTTTGCAAAGACCTTTAGGTTAAAAGTGCGTGCTGCGAAGTGTGAAATGATGTTGATGGGGCAGGGAGCACACCAGTCTCCACCATATCATGTTCTGCTGGAGCATCTGACCTCTGATCCTGAGTAGAGACAACTGGACTGCTCCCTGGGCCTTTTCAGTATTTTGTAGTATCCAGACAATCACGGACAGAAAAATCTCAACTGTGAGTGATGATTCCCAATGGATCCACATAGCTTCCTGTAATTTCTAATGTCATTGCATGGAACAAAGAGCATGTGATTTTCCATGCCATTTATTCTCTTTTTTTTAAACTAATTGGTGAAAAAAGAAGCACTGAGTGGTTTTTTACACTTTGCGGTTGAAAATCCACGAGGATAAAAACAAGTCTTGAAAACCTCTGTGATTTGTTCAGCTGCCAATTTGTACAACCTCATCTATGCCTTTCTCTGGAATTCTAGGTTAAATCCAGCGTTACTGTCAACATCTTCATATCTTGCAATGGTCCAAGTTACTAGAGAGATTATCTCACTTCATCTCCTTGGCATGAAAGCTTCATTAGTAAAAATATCAACTGTGTGAGGCAGATAGACTGTTCCTGCTGCCAAGTGAATTAATTTGCAACTTGCCTCTCCAGAACAGAATGAAATCAAACCTGGATGTCTTCACAACAAAATATATGATAACCTTCTTCAACATAGGTTTCCCACTCCATCGCCAACAGAATCATCTCCCATCTACTAAATAAAGCCCAGGGGTTAGTGACAAGACTGACAATAATCACACACGTTTCTTATTGTGCAAGCGTAATTCAGGGAGGTACGCTGCCATCAGAAACTGGAAGCTATTCCTCTAAATAAATCTGTCAAACGCCAGTGATGATAATTACTAGTGATTATTCACCGATTGCTAATGCGGTCTAGATTTAGACATTCCAAAGCAGCCTGGCAGTTTTTTACATGGGTGTGTGTTCAGGGTAAATTTTTAAATTTTAGCTTCTAACAATAACTCTCGGTAGGGAAAAAGGTAGTAGTCAGTAGCTGAAATCTGTACTGACTAAGCTTTGAACAGTATTAGGTGTACTTTACAGGCATGTAGTATTTCAACTTGAAAATAAACTGAACCCTAGGAGGCAGAGGAGGAAGTGTTGCCTAAAGCCTGTTAAAATAAAGGATGTCAGATGAAAGATGAAATCGTCTTTCTGGTAGAAGAGACTTCGACTGGGTCAAAGCAAAGAAGGAAGTTGTTCTAATTCATTTGCACCCTGGAAGCTATGCTGCATGAGACTTGTTGGAAGAAATCAGATCTTTCGTGAGACCAGATGGTACAGCTGGAAAAAGATGACAAGCTTTCAAGCACACAGAGCATTCATTAACTGATAACACAGATGTTGCAAACTCACAGCTAACTATGGAACAATACCGCATATGTGAGTAAACAGATCCCTCAAACCTTTTTGAAAGAGACTGCGTAATCCTCACCTCTATAGTCCTCTCTTTAGGGGGTTCAGGCACTAATCTAAATCTTATAAATTAATTTTCCAGTGCTGAAAGAAATAAGCATTTACTGAGAATCTGAAATGGCAATTCAAGTGAACCACTTGAAAACTGATTATTTTTTCGTGTGGGTTTTTTTGCTGTTGTTGTTGCATTCTTTTCACCTGGAACAAAAAGCTGATCTTACTGTGTGACCAGATCAGCACTTGTACCAATGAAAGGGAGAGAGGAGGAATGCATGAAGGGCACTCCATTTTTAGATCAGTTAGGCCTCAGGAGCATAGCAAAGAAATCAAGGAGAGTGTCCTCTGTGCCCCTCTTTTCACTGAGCATGCAGGTAAGCTTTGTAGGTGTGAGAGAAAATTTTGAACATTTAAATGCTGGATTGAAGAGTTCTTTCAATTTCTTACAAATGGCATTTTGCAAACTTATGTGATGCTTAAATTCATTAGATTTTCTACAACTAACACTATTTAAGTAATATCTATTAATGTTGTACTAATAAATCTGCATTCTGTTAAATGGACAGTTTCAGCTGATCAAAATACTTCGAGAGTTACGGTATATAACTGGACACTCTGATTAAGCAGAACAGTATGAAGAGGAGCATGGTTGCAGATGGTTTATGCCCTCAGAGAGGGACTGTGATTTGGTCCTCAAAATGCTGTTCTCCCTGGCTGTATTTGTGTTGTCTCTTCTGTGGCTCCCAGGACGCCTGCTGCCTGCATTCCCAGCGGCAACATGCCCTCTGTACAGCAGCTGGCTCAGCCTGGCTCTGTGTCACGTGGGACTTCTTAGCTAATGATGCTCTCCACATCCTCCTCAGAGCCATGGACCAACCCAGCAATACAGGGGGAAGGAACAACTAAACCACCACTGTCTGGTCAACTGCTTCCTTGTACTGTCCTTTGTTTCCCATTATGGAGCAGAGCAGCTTTGCGCTGCAGAAACCTCAGGTGATGGTTCCCTATTTTGTGTTGTCAGTGCATGGGGTGACTCCTACAAAGTAAATGAATTGGTGCCATCTCAGCTGCCCTATGGGTTTATGGTATGGGGAAGCAGTTTTAAGTACTACTGCTGCTCCCTAGGAGACAAGACTCCTTTTGATTAGTTAGCTACTAACGTTGCTGCTGTGGTTGCAGGAAGAGAGTGGGGATAGAAGAAGACTGTCACTGTGGTTCTACTCACCTCCCACCCCAAAGCTCCCAGTGAGAGGAATATGTAGCTATAAGCCAAGACTAATCTGGAGACAAGCCCCCTGACCTTTGTAGGTTGGGCTATCTGTACACAGACCTATTATAGGCAGATAGCATCTATATGTTCTAGGTAATTATATGGTCTTACAGTGTAATGCAAATACCTATGAGAGTACCAGTCCTAGTGACACCCTGCTGATGCAAGCCAGTCTTGTTATCCTATATTATAGGACTGTGGCATGGAAAGACTAGGTAGCTAGAACAGGGTCATCCATTCAGAGCAGGCAGTAGAACTAGTTACTCAAGCTCCAGAGTAGTTTTCTAACTTCTGTTTTGTTCTTCCTATCCATCTATGTCTTGGCACGTGGATGCATCCCAGTGCTCTATCTTATTTTCCATAATTGGTTATCTTGCACACTGGCTCAGTCAGGCACAAAGTCTTGTGATCACATGTGCCATGATGTTGAATTGCCTATTTTATCTTTATAAGAAAATTTTGAAACCTAAATCTGTAACCCTTATTTACAGTCCGTGAAGAAAACATGATCAGACACACCATTCTTAAACTTCAGTTTGATGCATCTATAGTGTATTTTAATTCAGAACTGTCTAATCCAAAAGACTTTATTTTAAGGACTACAAATATATGCCTTTCTGCTGAGTAATTGTTGCTTCAGTGGGAAATAGGAAGCCTCCAAATATATGCTTGGCTGCTCAGCGTGACCTATTGTAGCTCACAGCCATCTGTGTTTACAGTAAGAGATCGCCCACATGCATTAGTCTGTAAACAGTATCAAAACCCAAAGCTTTTCTTTTTTTCTCTTTCACTCTCCAGCTATTGCAGCCTCAGGGGGTCTCCAGCTAGGTGTGTGTCTGCACAGATTTATTTTTTTTTTAGGTATAAGCAATCCAGCAGTTCTCTAAGCTAGTGCTTCAAAGATGCCTTTGCATTACTGGTAGTTGAAAAGATTATTAGATTATTGTTGTCAGTAGTAAGGGAGCATTTATGAACTGCCTCAAACCCTTCCTGGTCCTCTAGCAGTGGTTGCATATTCAGATAACCAGTGCATATTCAATAACCAGTCAAAATGTAAATGAGAAAAAGACAAACCCATGAATTTCCACAATGTGTCAGGGGTGTTGAGGGCACCTCAGTTTGGCATTTGGGAAGTCTCCATTTCTCCACGTTAGCTGACTTCAGACTGTCAGCAAACTGTCTTTCTGACCAGCACTGGAGCCAGGAATAGCCACAAAATTTATTTTGCAACACAGTTATGTTTCTGGTAGACTGCATATATATTTGTGAATGTGCTCACGCAAAAAGACTTAAACCTCAAGTTTTCCCATAAATGTAATTGGCAAAGAATGGGATTCAGATCATATTAGGATGTGATATTTTTTACACGATGTTATTAAAGAGCACACTCACGTTTCAGGTAACAAACAGGAACACATTTGTGGAATATGTAAAGCACAGCTGTTCTTACCACTTTACGATCCCCAGGACAAAGAAACTCTCATGTACATATCTGTTCGTAAGATATATACTGCCCACACCTAAGAAAGGTGAACTGCCTCAACACGGAAGGAAGTTCCATGGATGTTGCAAAGATGAAGAAATCCCAGCGTATTCTTGCATCATAGAATTGAAGGACACTTGCAGCTTCTGAAGTGGCCTTGGGATTGTCCTGCCCTCCTAGTCACCGCACAACCGCTCCCACTGCCAGAAGGGCAAGAACGTGAATTGCTGCTGCCATGGAAGAAGCTGAGAAGCTGGCACGAAACACAGCTCTGTGACAAGTGTTTGGCAACGCATGCTATGCACACTAGCATGGGGAGCACGGCACTGATTGCTGTCAGCCTGTCTTTTCCATTTTTTTATGATGACTTTCATGACCTCCAGGCATTGAATGATCCGATTCGCAAGACTGAGGATAAGGACAGCAGAGTCTGTTGCCTGCTTTGCCACACGCTTCCTGTGTGACTTCCTCAAACCAATACAACATAACCGCTCTCCTTAAGCCTTAACTATTTCTTGTGCCCTAAGTGTATTGAGAATAAAGCTTTATGAACCTTATGAAATATGAGAAATGCTTAGAAATTATCTGAAATGCTTGGTTAAATAAAGCAAATATGTCATAAATTTTGGGCAGATACAAGGGCAGAGTACAAACAGATAGACCAACAGGATAAACAGAAGGACACATCAGACACACTAATGTAAGCAAATTATGGTAAAGAAATCTACGACAATTTACAACATTTTAGGCAGCAATAACTTGTGCAATGGAGAAAGAGAAGTTGCTTATCCTAGTGGCCTTCACAGGAAAACTGCCTTGCGGTTTTCACAAGTGAGAGTATTCGAATGAGTAGTCCTGTATAGAAACTAACTCTCTGTGCATTCACATCTCATGGCACCCACGTTCTGAGAATGGAGTCCCCTAGCTCCACGTGCTACAGCTGAAAAGGCCCAACCTGGTTTAGTCACATGATGCTGAAGTGTTTCTCTGAGTGAGCGCACTGAAGACATACTGATTTATAAAAATCCAAAAGTAAAATCAGGACTTTTAAAAGTGGGAAATGAGACTGGAGCAGCTTATACAAAACTGGAAAACATTCTAAACTTGACCTTCTTAAAACTTTTGAGCGCAGAAAGTGAAATAAAAAGTGAAATAATTTCTTCTCACTAATGATTATTATGTTCCTCAGTAAAAATATTTTTTAAAGCATTTTTAGCTGATCAATACAGAAGCTGGAAGCAGGCAATATTAACTTGTCTATTCACTAGTTGCATTCTGCTGCATCACAGAAAAACAAATGTGATCTGTCCTCTTAGAAAATTTCCATGTTCAATTAAAACAGTTTTGTGTGTTTGTATGGAAACTATAAATATTATGAAAATTCTGAGCTACCTCTTGAATGGTATGAGCCTTAATTTTCTTACAGAGGACCTGCTCACTGCATAACTGATAGGAATACCTCATCACTTTGTCCCCCAAAGGATCTCATATCTTGGTATGACTTGGACAAGGACATAGTCATCAGTTTTTTTGTCAGAATACCTGTGTGCCCCAGCCCATCTGTTTCTCAGGTGAAGGCTTCTACTCATATCTTTCTGTAAACCAAACTCAGAGCATTCAGAAAACATTTTCTTCATAGCTTGTATAAAGACTAGCAATCCCTGAATATCACAGAATCACAGAATCACAGAATGTTCAGGGTTGGAAGGGACCTCTGTGGGTCATCTAGTCCAACCCCCCTGCCGAAGCAGGGTCACCTACAGCAGGCTGCACAGGATCTTGTCCAGGCGGGTCTTGAATATCTCCAGAGAAGGAGAATCCACAACCTCCCTGGGCAGCAACGTGTTTGGTACTTTGCTTCTGCACGAGTGGAAATTTTCGTTTGGTTATATGTGGTCAGTAAAGGAAATGATTAAACATATCTACCCTTTATTTGATATTTTTACATCTCCTGCACTTGTGCCACACAGTGCTGAGGATATTAATCAAGCCAGAATTACTTGAGAGAATTTCTCTTCGTTGCAAACAGAAGCATCCGTCTCAATTTCATCTATCCAGGACAACTTCTACTGGTTTTATGACCGGATCAAATCAAGACAAACGCACACCCTTAATACACTGATTTCCCCATCAGGGTCTTCCCATGGCCTACAGTCTGCATAAGGCTAGAACAAATACTTTCATAAAGAGTATAGCTGCAGGAGAGCTTTCTACATGATGTATTAGCTCATTTCTCTAGGAAGTCCAAAATTAGGTACAAAAAGGCCATAAATTCACTCTATGCTTTTTCTGCACAGTCCTCCACAAATTCACTCATCCTCAGATCTGTTCTTGATGAAGTTCTCTTTGTTTCTCAGTTCTTTCAGATCGTCTGCCAAATCATTGGCCAAGTGAGCTGCCACAAAGTACTGTGTGAAGATTTTGGTACAGGATGCGAACTTTCAGCTCTAATGGAGGAACGTTTGAAAACTGCTGCACAGCAGTCTGGCATGGAAGCATATTCATTTGGGCACAGTGTCATACTAACATGCCTACTGGGCTTTTCATTAAGAGCTAGATCAGATACAAGCAGCGTAAAATGTGGACAAGACAAGCTTGGGTTTATCCATAACTGTCCATGCTCTAAATCTGCTTATTAAATTTTAACTGATAAAGTAAACTAAAGCATTTAAAAGAAATTGGCCATTTGTCTTGCATTTTTAGGACTTCTTAAATAACAGGTGTCTTGAATGAACTAATGAAATAATCATTAAAGTTAAAATTCAAAGTAAACTCTAGAAATAGAGAGTATTTGAAACCTGCAGTACTTGTATTTAAATTATTAATGAATACTGCTCGCTGTAATAAATACCAGTAGGAGAGTACAACATCTCACATTACTCTTTAACACATCATTCTTTCCGTTGGCCAGTGTGGGATCTTGGCGCCAGAAGAGTTATATTCAAGCTTCGAAAGATCTTACTAATATACTGGCCAAACACCATGATGTGTTGAACAAGATTTATGTCCCCGGATGACACATCTTCACCATTTCCCTGCAAAATACATGCACTTAGTTGCAAAGCGCAGAGACAGTCCCTACCCAATCTGCAGCAAAATCTCTTCACTGAACAGAGGGACTCAGACCTGCCATGGCAGTAGGAGCTTCTGAACATGGCAGCCTACGTGATGAGAGGAGGGAAGCACACACATGCCTGTCTTGCAGATCTCTGTTTTTTAGAAAAAGTACCTTTAATGTGGATATTACATCAATTAAGTGGAGTTAAAATACAAGTAAGTAAATAAATAAAAGCATGCATTTTCCTACGGTGTGAAGGGAAGGCCTTTGGGTACGATTTAGCAAATATAAATTGCTGTCTGGTCTTTGAGTCATAGGATGCTCATTCAGATATACAATTCCCGTTTCTTGTGTGAACAAGAACATTGTTATGTATACATGACACTTTGGGCTTGGTTTGGGGGATTTTTTTTGGTGGCAGGGAGGAAGGGGTTGCGTTCAGCATTTTCATTCTCTGATAACTTGGACACGTAATAATCATCTGTTCAGATGGTTCACTCCAGAACATGTTGTTTTCAGAGCACTGAAAGAATAACAAAATGAATAGACAAAAGATACAACATATTTTCTGGCAAACATACCTTTGGAAACTTTTTGTTAGTAAGGCAAAGAAAACTTTTGTAAGGTGAATTTAGACCTTTGTCCTTAGCTTTTTCTGGTACAAATAGTACAGTATGTGAAGAAAAAGTACATGGAAAGGATCTGGCTACATAAATAATATCCTTTCAAATGTGATATTAGCTGTAGGTACTAAGTGATTTACAGGTAAACTGCTCCATTTCTTGAAGCTAATAAAACTACCACCCACATGACAAAACACAGTTTCGGCTGTTAATAGGACCAAAGGTTTCAAAGGGCAAAAAGAGCCAATTAAAAATTAACCCTATAAAACGGCAGCAATTCACCAACACCCTTAACGGTTTATTTAACAAGACATTCTGCAAGAAGACGTGATCCGTCATTCACAATATACCATGCAAACATCAAGCATCATGCTAGTATCAGGGCAAGTGATGATACATTAATGTATTTTATTGTCTAAACAAATACCACAACTTGGTGTGGCTTTTTACATCTTAAAAAAAAAAGAAGAAAGGTTGGATGAGAACAGTTGCAGAGGTCATTTCTGACCTTTATTACTCTATAATTCTCTGAAAGATGCTCTTGGCTGGAGGATAGGAACATTGAAATACTTCCAATTAAAATAAGTAAGATGAAATTTAGCTAGTATCAGGGCAAGTGATGATACATTAATGTATTTTATTGTCTAAACAAATACCACAACTTGGTGTGGCTTTTTACATCTTAAAAAAAAAGAAGAAAGGTTGGATGAGAACAGTTGCAGAGGTCATTTCTGACCTTTATTACTCTATAATTCTCTGAAAGATGCTCTTGGCTGGAGGATAGGAACATTGAAATACTTCCAATTAAAATAAGTAAGATGAAATTTAACGATAACAGGAAGAAACTTAGAGATAAGACTGGGAGAAGCACAGAGAATGTCTTGCTGAAATAGCAGGAAACTGCTTAGCTGTGAAGTAAAGGAAAAAAGGGAAGAAAACTGCAGAGAGATGAGACATAGCATACCAAGATCAATAAATACCATCTGCTGTAGGACAGGAAAGGGTTAATGGTGTAGCCTGAAGGAAGGAGTTGTAGGTGGGACCCCTTGAGCACTTGTGAGAAAATGCTGGTGGCTCGATAAACGCGCAGAGAAGGAGATAAACAGAAAAATACACAAAGGGAATTTTTGCTCTTTTTTTGGGGGGGGAAATGGAATGGAATGTCAGAGTGGAGTGGGGTGGGATGGGATGGGATGGGATATGCATGTTGAGAAGAGAGGATGCTGATCAGTAATGATATCATGGGAAAGAGCTTAGGCAATGGGATGCCTACCTGCGCTTCCAAATGTAGTGAAGTAATCAGGTAGGTCTCTGGCTTTGTTGTCTAGAATCACAGAAAATGGGGTGACTTTTAAACCTCCTAAAAGATAAGAAATGCTGTGGTGTTTTGTTGTTGGGTTTTTTTGTTGGTTGTTTTGTTTCGTTTATTGCTGCTCTTTCCTCTGCATGGCTTACCGATTTCCTGATGTATCGTCCTGTTGAGTCTGACTCAATACTCTGATGTTTTGCTTGGAGGTCTGTATTTATGTGGTGTATTAGGTGTTCTCTGTTAGGGCATGTGTATAACGCTGTATGAGCAACCTGCTCTAACCTTGAGCCTGGCTGTACTTTCAGCAATGGGTGGAACAGGTGACCTCCTGTAGTCACTTCAAATCTGGAGTGTTCTGTGACTTATTACACTGTGGTGAAAAGTTGTGCACTGGCTATGGCTGCGTCCAGCTGAAATTGTGTCAGCCTAAGAATAGCTTCCTGGAGCATGAAAGTTGTGGTATGTAAGTGTTGGGGGGTATGCTTGGTTCTAGGGCTAAAAAATTTAACTAGTCATTCTGAATGACATCTTTTAGGATCCTCCCTTAAGAAGGTGATAAGGCGATACCCAAAATAATCCAAATATAGCCCATAAGTTAGAGGTGGCACCTGCAGAATTGTTGCTAGGAACTAGTATGCAAATAATGTCTGTGTACATACGCTGGTAAAAGCACTAGAGGCTGACTGAAAGCTAGGTGCATTAATTGCATTGTGCTTTCATGCAGTCTGTCTTAAGTACACAGAAACAAGTCACATAGTAACTGAGGTAAGCCACCGTACCTTGCCCAAAGTTCATTACTGTCCTTTCCCTGGCTTTGGGAAAGAGGCAGGGCTTCCCTAAGTAGAAGAAGCTTTCTTAGGGATATTGTTCAAGATCCTATTCATGCTGAAATATCTGGTAACTGATTGATCATGCCACTTCTAGTCTCAGGCATGTGAACTAGCAGTTCTGTATGTCTTTTCACCACTACAATGTTTGCTACATGCTAGTATGGTGAGCGAAGGGAAATACGTCCATCTGACTGATAGAAATGGTGGCTGTACTCCAACATGGCTTCCGCTTTTCAATACGGAAACCTGATCTGGGCGTTTGAAACCCCTGTGGTTCTCTGAAAGTAAGCATTTCAATAAAAATGCTCCATCGATGTATGTGTCAAAGAAGTAGCGCCTCGGTTCTTCACTTCCAAACAAAGTTCTTGAGAGAAGATTTAGATGAAGCAGATTATTGAGGGTAGAAAACATTCAGTCCTAACCGCAACAGCCCAATACTTCAAGCGTTACTCAATGTCTGTACCTTTAGTCTCCGCAGTACGTGACTACTCTGTGCCATAGTACTGCCTCCATGCATGCCAAGAGGTGTCTTGGAGAGGCTGCATTCCTCTAAGTCTTTCAGAAAAAGCGTATGTTGGTGTGCTAGGTTCAGTTCCTTATGCCCTTTTGTTGGGGACTGAGGCCACAGCACGGATTTTGATGACACTGACTTTCCTTTTTTTTAGTGACTTTAACTGTTGCATTTACTTGACTAGGTGGGCTGCTCTGCAGCTTGCTAAGCTCTCCTTACAGTGGGCTGTGGCAAAACAGGTGCTGGGACTGACAGTTAATATTCCTCCTAGGGACTAAGCTAAAACCTGAGACTGCTTGTGGTAGGGTTGGATAGTGGCAAAGGACTGTGTGTGTGTCTGTGTGTGTGCAGGAAGGGGGCAGTTGACAAGAAAATAATCTTAGAATCAAGCTTAGCTTTCTCACACAAGTACACGTATGCATCAATGCACTCCCATGTGTTTTAACTCTGAAGGGGTTACTGCTGTTGCTATAGTAATCTCGGAAATCCTGTTTGTGAGCCACAGACTAGCTCAGCTTCTGGGAAGAAACAATATTTTGATACTGGTCCCTGTCAGGAAGAGGCTTTGCTTCATCATAATTAGCAAAATTAGTGCTGGCTAAAAAAAAAAAAATTGCTTAAAGGTTGCAGCACAGCTGTTATAATCCATAAGGAAATATGCCCTCATCAATTTTTCTCTCTTGGCTGTTACATCTTGGTTTTGCTATAGGTTTTTTGTGAATCAGTATCTCCGCTAAGTTACTTTAAACTTTTTTTTTTTTTTTTTTTGCTTAGCTGGCTTCTAACTTAGTGCAGCAGTAAGAAATTTCAGTCTTTTGATCTTGAAAGGTATTCCTCAAACGTGGTGATTCTTAACTCCCCTCAGCACATCTTTCACAGCGTATTTATGTGGGTAGATCTCACACGCGGTTTGTACTGCTCAGAGCACTCATTGTTCTAACAGGTGGTTTATGAAACAGTACTTCTGGAACTAGGTGGGACTTGGTTTCTGTCTTGCTCACTTGCCTTACCTCCACCAGGGAATCTGCTAATTGTTTAATGATTGTTATCTACAGTTCTTCTGTCTGGGTGAGTCTGACACAGTTTAATCCTGCTGGAAAGCAGCTGCAGGAGCGCTAAGGCAACTTCCTAGGCTTCTTTTACAGCAGGCCTACTCTCAAGGACTATTTTCTAGTCCTCAAGAAAACTAGATCAGTACCAAGTGTTTATACTGAAGTTGATTTTATTCTTCTATATTTTCTGATCATGAGGGAAAGAATAGGACTTTTCGTTCTTGTCAGATGTGTATTTAATTACAGAAGGTCAAAAAAAGATTATTTTTTCTTGATTCTTTTCCATCAATTCTTATAATGAGGCAAATTCCCAGCGAACAGCTACACTGCAGGAGGAAACACTAGCAGAGCTATCAAATATCGAGGCAGTGTTAACACAGCAGCATGCAGGTGACGGTTCTGAAGATGGGGGAGGATATAACCAGGCTTTTCCTGGGTGCAAATTCTATATAGTTATGCCAGCCAGAGGGGAACGACCTCTTAAGGTCTTGCGTCCTCTGTCAGATCTCAGCAAAATCCTTTCACCACCACCAGAATGCTCGCTGAACCGCTCTCTGAAAGATCAGTAATTGGCTCATAATCTTCCTAATTCTTGCTGCAAGGATACCTACATTCAAATGGATAGAAACTAGAGCTGGCTGGGAACTGCAGCAGGCTTCTCTTCTCAGAGGATTAAGATGTATTACTTCTTGTCCATATTCCTTCAGAAGTTGTGGTGTTTGTTTTGTTTGGCTTTTTACAAATAGAAAACTAAGAAGAAGAGGAATTTGCAAAGCTTTTCTTTAATGCTTAAATTTTAAGTGAGAAGGGGAAGAATGATTAAACTGATTAAACCCAGTGGGGGGTGGGGGTGTGTTTGAGGTGGCCTTTTGACTATTATTACAACGACTTAAATGGAAGCATGCCTTGTGGCAGCCTGTCAAAGACCAAGCAAAACTCAGTAATGGCTCTGCCGTTCACAGCGCCTGTACTCAGACTCTAGTAGCCACTTTCCTGCCTTAGTTACCTGGGGCAGGAATGATATGATGTAGTTCTCTCTACCGTGGTTATTGTGGCATGCACCTTTGTTCCGAACAGAGAAAAGTCACTGATAGATGCAGCCTTAAATCTGCCCAAAAGAGTAAAAACGAGCTAAAGGACTTCGGGGGGGGGGGGGGGGGGGGGGGGGGGGGGGGGGGGAATACAACAATATAAATGAAACCTATCAAGAGCTAATCACGACAAAGTGGTGTTGAACCAGACCTTTATCTTGAACTTTCTGAAGCGTATTAACTGAACCTCTGACTCATGCAGTTATGTCTCCTACACATAGAGTAACTACTTGTGACTACAAACTCTGCGCGTTGGTGTGATTTCCCCAACCCGACTATAAAAGCACTGGTGCTATAGTCCATAAACAGTTTCTACAAGAACGTAAGGGATCAGGCCAAGTTTTTACTCCCTGTAGCTAGAACTGGCAATGCGTAACTGCCCAGGTGTGTGGCTCCTGCAGACTGGTATGACTGGTTCCTATCTCTAAGGACCATGTTTCTACAACTTGGAGACTTTATATGTTAGCTATCCCACTCAAATACTATGTACACTGTAGTATGCTGTTATGGAACAATAAGGGTTAAAAACTGTTTTTGAAATAGAGGTAGTCTGCTGCCCTAAGCAGAAGGACATCTCAAAGGGATTGCCTTTGGAGCTGAAAAATAGAAAGGGAGTCCTGTCTTCCACGGGGGATGATAACTCGTATAATTCTCATGAACAGTATAAAATTCTGATGTAATGGTAGCCTAGGCTTCAAGGTGGAGCTGTGTAGGCACACATGACTGTGCTGTGAGTCAAATACAAAGCATGTATGGGCCTGTCTACTGCATTCACACTACTGGCATGTTTCATGTGCTGCAGACCAGTCCTGGAGAAGTTAATAGCACTGGAGTGTCTTCCAGCAAGTCACCGGTGAAGAAACATACTCAAGCGCAACAGGAGTATGGGAGAACAGTGTGTCTGTGACACCTGAACTGAGAAGAGTGCAATCTTGCAGGACAGATGAACATATTCAAGTTAGGTTCCCCTCCCCCTTTTACTTAGCTCAGCTGGGTAAAAATAGCAGAGTGGATACGGCAGTACAGTCTGTGTGAGACTAATGGGGACGCTTTGGTTGCCAGCCTACACCAAAAGCCGGTACTTCTGCCGCTTCTTAGACTGAAGGACCTTGCCTATCTCTAGGCTGTAATCCCAAATCTTGCAAAAAGCTTTTAGACTGTATCTGCCTCCTGGTTAGCGGAATCTGTTCAGTTCCCTTTCCCTCCTTGTCTGCCTCTGGTTCTAATCAAAGCTAGTGTATCAGAACTGTGTGTGTTTTTTAACAGGGGCTGTGACAGAGAAGTAAGCTGTAAGAAGTGGAGATGGGTGTCGTGCTGTTGTGAAACAGGGTACATGATGTGGTGTACAGGGGGGTACGTGGCGTGTGGGGGCGGTGGGGAAATTCTCAGGGATTAAGCAGAAAACAAAGGACTATCAGAGGCCTCAGGCAACAATGCACCAGAGGATGTGTAACAAGCACATCCTGAAGAAGTGCAGATAAACCTGCAGACACCAAAATAAGGAATCTGAGAAATCCACAAACTTCTCAGTGAGCCAACTCCTGATCATCTATGGAAGGAAAGACTCAGAATTCATGGAAAAGACACTAAGAAGTACCACTTCTACAGCCACCAGTGACCACCAGAGACCATCAAGGACCCCATGGAAGCCCAATAGAGACCCGGGCTGCATGCGTGATCACCATGGAAATATGATAATTAGTTCCAGGAAATAAATATGTATAAACATTCCAGGAAGCTTAATGCACATGTATGCAACAGGGTGACAGAAGCTTGGGGCGAGGCGACGCACGGCACGCACGTTAGGAGGACCGATGCCCCGTGCATCCGGCGCCGTCATAACGAATGCCTGCTTTTTGATGCTACCGGCATTGGCGTTGAGAAGCCTTACTCCCGATTTCGGTGGCGGTGCTACCTCATTTTTAGTAGAACTTGACCTCAGCTGTCAGAATAGGGGAAAGTGGAAACCGGTAGATTTTTAGCCAGGAGCATCACGGTGCTGCAACCCAGAAGCGGGGTGAGGGGGGGGGGGGCACCTAACCGTCCTTCCCAGCGGGCTGGCCCCCTCCCCAACTTCCTTCTCAAGCGGCGGTCAGCCGGGGCGGGGAAGCGGCTCGTCCGCGGCGCCTGGCCGCGGAAGGGCTGTGGGGGCCATTTTCTGCTGGGCTCCAGGCAGCGAACGCCTCGAGCCTCCACCCGCGGCCCCCAGCGTTCCGAGCGGCGCGGCCTCCGCTTCCCCCGCGGCCAGCCAGCGGGGAGGCCGGCAGCACGCAGCGCAGGAGCTCGGGTGCGCTGGGCACCGTCCGCGGGACGGCGGGGGCACCGAGGGGCCGCAGGAAGCTTCGCCGCGCTTCGGGCGGTGCGGCCGGTTGCGGGAGCGGGAGGGAGCGCGGCCCCCGCGGAGGAAGGAGGCCTCGGCACGAGCTCGGGACGGCGGCCGGGGCGCCGTGAGGCGGCGGAGCCGAGCGCAGAGGGGCGGCCGGGGCGGCGCGCGGGTGGCCAGGAGCGCCACGGGGCGCCACGGGGCGCGACGGGCGGGGGCGGGGCCCGCGATGCAAACGAGGGGGGCGCGGCCACCGGAGTTGCGGGGCGGCCGGGGCGGGGAGGAGGCGGCGAGCGCGGCCCGGCGCGGACGAGGCGGGAGGCGGCGGGGCCGGGCCGGGGGCCGGGAAGGGTGCGGGGCGGGGCCGCCGCCGGGCGGTGGGGAGCGGAGCGGAGCGGGACGGGGCGCGACGGCCGCAGTCCTCCCGGAGCAGGCGGGCGGCGGAGCGGGAACATGGCGAGCGTGGGAAACGGCACGGAGGAGAGCGGCGGCGGCGAGGAGGTAACCGGAGGGAGGGCGGGAAAGAAGGAGGGAGGCGAGAGGGAGGGAGGCGAGAGGGCTCCGGGCGTGCGGGCCGCGGCTCGCCTCTGGGAGAGCTGGCGGTGGCGGGGAGGGGTCTCCTGGGCCGGGCGCGGGGCGAGCGGGTGGGTTTCTGCCGGGGGTCGCGGCGCGGCGGGAGCGCTGGCGCCTGGGCGCCGTTCCCGCGTCGCGGTGCGCCCCGCAGCTGCCGCGGGAAGGTCCGCGGGGCGAGCGCGTCCCCGGCCCAGCGTCGCTGAAGAAAGGTTACGGCTGGCGTGATTGTGTAAGGGTTGGGTTCGCTGCGGTCGTCTGTGGCTGCGTCTTTCTCTTCAGACCTTGCGAGGGTGCGTGCTGAGGGCGCGCGCTTCGGCAGTGCCCCGTCCCTGAGGGGAGGCAGCGCCAGGGCGGCGGGCGCGTGCGAATGTGGGACTCGGCGTGCGGCGCGGCTGGGCTGGACCCTCCTGTCCCGCCCTGCGCAGTTGCGGGAGGGAGACGACGAGAACCCGCTCGTTCCCTCTCTCGGCTGGAAGGTGGGGGCACGGACCGGGCGGCGCTGCAGGGCGTGCGGTGAAAGTTGCCCTCCCCGAAGGTTGCGGTGCGGGGAGGATGCGAAGCGCCGGAGCCGCGTTGTGCGTGGGGGTGAATCACCGCGAAGTCACGGCGTGGTCCCTGCGGAGCCGAGTTCTGTTTCCGATTTAAGGAGTAGCACCGGCCTGAGCAAGTTCTTGACAAGCCCCTTGGCGCTCTCGGTGAGCGGGTGGGTGGAATCCACCGCTGTTCACACAGGCGTTAGCGGCTGCGCTGTAGCCTGGCTGCCCCGGGAGAAGAACGGGGACGTTTGCTGTTGTGTCCACGCTTCGTGAGAGGGAAAGAAGCTACCGTGCCCATCAGAGGAAAGGCAGGCATAAAACCACCTGGAAAAGGCTTTATTTGAGCAATAATCTGTAAAAAGTGCAGAGCTTTCTCGAGGTGAGCTCAAAAGACCTCGAGCCCTTCGTGGAGATTTTGTGCTTGGTTCTCCGGGACGTGAAACAGGTCAGAATTTGTGGTGGAGTAAGCGCTTGGATTTTTCCTGGTGAGATGCCAGATTTCAGGAAGGGAGGGCGGCCGGTGGCTTGATCTTGGGAGAAGTCCCTGCTTTTGTAACATGAGTTGGCTGGACTGCTGCAGGCTGCCTTTGCCCGCAGGTTCACCGCAATCTCATGACAAATAACTTAGATGTGATTTCAGCACTTTGTGCACAAGACAGTTGTTTTTAAGTGTCTAGTGGTGTGGTTTTTTTTGTTTTTTTTTTTTTTTTTTTTTAGTGTTTGCAACAGTTATGAAGTTGGGAAGTTGAAGTTGGGGGATGTTACTGTTAGCTTTGTTCTGAAGATCTAAGTCTGTCTGAACAGTGTTGTTTATATGGAACATGGGAGGTGGGAACTCTGCTTCCTGATTCAGGCATACGTGGTTAGTATTATACAAACATAGCTTTTAGTGTAGAATACTGCTTTGCAGGCACTTGTGAATACTTCTTCTGAGAAGCTTCAAGAAGGAGATGTTTGTTGTTTCCTAACGTGACAGGGCATTTACCTACAAGAACCATGCCTCTATAGTCCAAGCTTAAGGTAACGGGTAGCTGCCCCCTGCTGTGGTCCCTGGGGAATATAATTTGGTTTTCATTGTGCTTCTTGCAGCTCAAGGAAGGGCCAGAAACCATGTTTATATTTTTTTGCTGATTTATGCCTCGTTGTCCTGCAGCTGTGGCTTTCCAGGGGGCATGGTGAGGAAGTGGTGTGAAGTGTAAAGAAGTCTTTGGCTTTCTTTGCTAGCTAGCGCAAGTGTAGTAGTCCTGTGTGTGGTGTGGCTTTTTTTTTTTTTTTTTTTTTAAAAAAAGCCCAGCTCACTAGCAGGAATTGGAGACCTGAGTGTAAGAGGTTGTATTAATGAGACAGTGTTGTGAGCATCCTCATCTGGGTAAACAAATGGTGGTTAAACTCATGATTGTCCTGTGAAGTATTGCTTCCCGGGTGCTGGAGAGTGTGTGGTCATCCTCTGCTAGGATGCGGTTTCCAGGGTGCGTGGTGATTGGAGTGAAAGTGCCCACCTGTGTGAGCTCGGAACGTGATACGCCTCCGGCAATTAAACTGCTGCATCACACTGAATTCACCTGCTAAAAGTACTCATACTAGTATTCTTTTGGAACAGGTTGCAAATCTGGGATGGATGTGCTTACCTTTGAGGGCAAAACAGCACTCTCAGTCACTGCAGAGTCTTCGAGCAAAACTTTAAGCCTTCTCCCCCACCCCCCCCACTGTCTAAAGATTACTTAAAATAGTGGGCCAGATCTGCTTCACATTAAGTTCACTCTGTGCTGCCCTGGTTTTTCAAAGTCTTAAAGCCAGCTTAATTGGTTACTTGGGGATTCCCTATCCATTTAAGAAAAACAAACAAACCCAACCTCGGCCTTTGTGCATGTGAGAGTTGTGGCCAGACAGAAAGGGCTATGATCAAGAAGTATCTAGATGCTAAAAAAATGCATTGTTTGGACATGGTCAGCCAGACTAAGGATTATACGCAGATCTGAAAGTGATTTGGTGCCCTTGCCGTGGTTAACTCTAAGGCTTGTATTAAGGACAGCTTGGACAATGCAGCTAATCTGTGCCTCGGCTCTAAACTCTAACCAACTGCGGAAAATTTAGGTAATGAGGTTCTGATGATGTGTGTTGTACTCTCTTGAACTGCCCAAGCAGGGACAAACAGTGAGTAGGCTGGCTTTATCAGCCTGGACAGTTTATCTTCAGATCTAATTTCAAAATGAAGCCAGCATCGTCTTTAACTCAAAAGCTGTTTAGTACTGGTTAGTACTCTGTTCAAGTACTCGAGCTTTTCATCCACTGCGGCAGCAGCTGCTGCACTTACGATCAAAGAACTTTCTAGTGGAGTGCTTCTTCCCACCAGTAGCCTAATATAATAATGTACTTTAGAAGAAATTACAGACCTGTGCAGCACTGGCCGTTTGCTCTGTCATGTTTATGCTGAGGACTCTTCACTAGTTTTGTTTGGTAATTCCAGCCTGGAAGAATCGTCTCAGTGGTGAGGAACAGTTGTAGCTGTACTCCCCTGGAGGCTTTGAGAAGCTGGAAACAAGACACTACGGCGCCTTTTTCAACTTAAAAAGGGAAGAACACGTTGAGAAGGGGTAGTGAGGGCACTTCCTCTCATGAAGTACGATTGTTTTTAAAACACCGTAGTCTGATTTGTATGGTTTTGTCTCTTTGAGAAGTAGATCTTGCTCAACTGAAGAACATAAAATTTGGACTCCTCCTGTCAGCTCGTTCCAAAGGCTTGTGCTTTGGGACGTAGCTCATCTGTTTTTCCTATTCCTGTTTTTGCCTCTCCTGCTGTCAGAGCACATCTTCATCTAAGATGAAGGGCAAGCTATTCCAGCAGCACAGATGATGAAGGGACCATGGAAAAACTAAGCGTGACTAGTAATTTCTTCTTTATTAAATAAAATTAGGTTGCTGTCTCTGCTTCAGAGGTTCTGAGGTTCTTTATTTCAAACAAAACTTTGTTTTACCAGTGGGTGCACCTGTTGAGAGGTGTTATTTTTCCTTGTGACCACCTATTCGGGGCAAGGACATGTACTCCAGTTTTATGATGCCTGTATGGTCCCGAGATGGCTAATTTTTGTTGTTCTTGTATTTCCATTTCCTGTTTGGCTTCCTAGAGTTTGCTGTAGTCATCCATTTGAGCCCCTTGGTTGACTGTGACCGAATTTGAAAGCTGGGTAGGATAAAAAAGAAGTGTGGCTCAAGCCTGTATTGGTTTCCTGGAGGGGAAAAGGAAGTATACGTAATGTGTTCCAATTAAACTTTCTTGTTTAGTGTTCACTTTGGTTAATCAGTGTGCTGTTCCTCCTCAGAGTGACGGGTGAAAGATGCAGGGGGCATAGGAAAAGCTGGGCTTACTGTAGAAAGCACCAGATACCTCTTAGAGAGACAAAGCTGACAGGTAAACTTCTGGGAGAGCTGAGTACCTGTGAGGTGAATTTGTTTGTCTGTTGTAATTTGCGTTTACTTATCTTTTCTGTGTTGTTTTTTTGGGGGGGGATGGTGTTGTGATATTTATTGTGTACATAGAGAGGGAGATAAAGTAGAACAAAAAGGAAGAGTCAGCCTTTTTTTCTTAAGATTTTGTGGGTTCTTTTGAATATTCAACTGCTGCTATTCTGTTGTGGAAAGAAGTACCTGGTATCTTTTAATGAAGCCTTTGCTTCGAGTAGTGGAAGTTACTGTCCTTACAGGTGCAGCTGTCTTGGTAATTGTAGCTAAAAGCTGGCCAGTCACTATGTGGAGAGAGAGTTCTACTTCGTGCATAAACTTAAAGGAGGGGTGGGTTGCTTCTGGTAGTTCCAGTAAATCTGTGTGAGAATTATGACTCTGAGGAAGCACGTTTAGTTTGGCAAATGTATATTCTTCCTTGGGTGACGTTTTGGTGCCAGTATGCTTGGAAAAAACTTCTAGACCTCCTGAGCTTGTTGGAACTGCTAGAGATCAATGACTTGGCTTGGATAAAGGTTCTTGTTGGGCCCCTCTCATCGCAAAGAGGTTGCATGTTGAAAGAGAAATGGAACTTAATTGCTTCTTGGCAGACCACGCGTTACATAGCAGCATGGACCGGGGTGACTCAGCATGTGAGTAAGTGATAAGCATGTATGATCTTATGCCTCGTGACTCGTTAAGTAAGTCTGCTATAGCTTACCTAACCAAAAGGCCTTGCAACAGCAAGGAAAGTTTCAAGGAAGTAATAGGGCTTGCTTGTTCTGTGTGGCACCAGCGCAGAAGGTGGAGATGAGATCGTAGTTGCTGGTGTCAGACTGGCAAGAGCACAGCCTGACAGACTACATCCATCAGGTGGGCAGTGATTTTTCACACATGCCGTTTCTTTTGAATTAACACAAAGAGTATTATACTTGAGGGAGCAGAAATTGTGGATCACTGCTCTCATTTTGAGGAGAGAGCAAAATCTGGCAACAAAGGACCTGAGAATCAGCTTTCGGAGGTGGATCTGTGCTACCGTTCATGTGTGTTCTGGTTAGAGCCTGGACATGTCCAAGACTCTTGTGCCATGGGTGGTTAGGTGTCTGTGTAGGTGATTAGAAATATGAGAATTTGTGTGCGAGCGCTAAAAATTTCTTCTGCTTTTCCAAGCCCTCTCAGGTTCAAAAAACATTTCATCTAAGTCAATAGCAAGTGAGTATCACAGACCTGTGGACTTGTGCCCAAACACCAGGAGATAAAAGCAAGATTTTCTTATCAAGCAAGTGAACACTTGCCTGTCATCTTATTCTGGAGTAAGGAAGCAGTGCTGTTACAACACAGTGAGGCAAGATAATTTAATACCTCCAGCCTTAATAGCAGTGATATTTTTTGTTACGGTGTGGTGAGTGTATCATGTTCTTATTCCAGTTCTTATGCATTCACTGTGCAATAGAGTAATAAAACTTTGCAAGCCAGTATTTGGGTGTGTAGCACTGCTTTGGTTTCTTCTCGTCCCCAGGAACCAGCATCATGCACACTCTTGCCCTCCAGAAATCCTCTTATTGGAGGATGTACAAGGACAGTCTGTCATCAAAACAGAGGTTTGGAGGAAACCTGTTTCTGAAGACAGTGGTTTGTGTTTGACATCTATTAGCGATACTCTTTGTTCTAAGAAGTGTGGTGTTTAGTAGGTGAGTAGTAATACTCGGCTGTAACTAGTAGTAGGTGGCTAGAAAAAAGAAGAAATATTATTTATTAGCTTTAGTTTGGGGGAAGCGTGGTTATAAAGGTAGACTATATCACACTGGCTTTTATTTTCACCAGGAAGTAATGGACTAGGAAGAAGATGTTTTGTCTGGATCCTCTCCCTTAGGACTATTCATACCCAATCCAGTGGGGCAGCTAGCTTAACTTGCTCTCTGTGTCATGTGGCTTTTTTTTTTTCCTTTTCTGCAAACTTAGTAAGCTTACGGGGTGGAGCAAAGTACTTACTTAATATTTTAAATTTTTTTAAAAGAAGTATTGCTAGTAACTCTCTGTTAAATGGCTTCTCTAAGGTGCTGTGGCAAAACCTGAGCTTGCTGCTGACAATACTGCGGAGATGTAGAATTACCAGTTGTGGCTTCGGTAAAGAGGCTTTTTAGATGAGGCAAGCTGACACACATCTTCAGGGTTCTTGTAGCTCCCCTGGCTAGAAGGTGCCCTAGAAACAAGTCAAAACCTGAAGTATTCCACATTTTCTACTAAACTTCCCCGCTTTAATCTGAGGAGGCAATAATTTGTCATGGAAACAGTTAAAAATAATGACTTTGAAAAGAATTGTAGTGCATGATGTGAAGCTTAATTGTTTCTTGACTTTTTAAATAAAATGTAACATGACTGAATGCTTTACAAAGCACAGTTTGTTAGGGCCTTCCCAGCAAGAAATATATTTTGAAAAGTAATCCTATTAACTGCATTGAGAGAGAATGGTGGGGGTGGGGGTTATTTGAGCCATTTTAATCTAATTATTATATTATTATATGCTTGCATCTTTATCATGTATTAGTCATGTCAATTATTATGTTCTTTGTCAAGGGAAGTGTGAAAAGCATAGGAACAAAACTTTGGAGACAAAGTAGTTTAGCTAAATTTAAGTGTGTGACTTGGACCAAAGGAACAACTTCAAGGTAAGACTCAGTGGCTTAAAAGTGGTATTAAAGACTATCTAAATCTGTGCCTTGTCCAGATGGAGAATCTTAGCGTGAAAAACATGTGCAACTCTGGAAAATCCAGTTAAACATATCTGCCTGTGTACTGCTACTTGACACCAGTGAAGTAGCTGGCTCTGTTAAGCTGCGTTCTACTGAGCTTAAGGAAAGTCTCTTTAAAACCTTGAGAAAGAGAGATTCAGCAGCAGCTCAGTGTCTGTGTCTTTTAATGTAATTTGGATTTAAGAGCTATATATGGCTATAGCTCCCTCTATCAGTGGAAAAAACGAGATAGCTCGTGGCCAGTCACTTCCAGAAAATGGAATGGTTAGTCTGACATTTTGCCAAAGTGCTGCGACTTCTGCTAAATGGGTCATGCTGAGTAGAAGGGATGGCACAAGTTGTGTAGTTAAGTTTCAGAGTGAATGTGTTTCTCAGTAAGTGAACACCAAAGGAGTGTTAATGTCCAAGTTAAAAAAAAAAAAAAAAAAAAAAAAAAGACTATGATGGGCGGTTTGGAAGTCTGTTTTACTTTGAATGGTGGGATTTTTATCTTCCATTTGGGTTGATTATGTGATATGTTCAGAGTGGAAGTGCAAAGTAAATGCAAGTTGTCCCAACTTCGTGGTTTTTTTGTGAGCTGGAAACAGAAGTGTACAGTCATGCCAACATCCCAAATAGGTCCCAGGTAGCAGGATCCTCCTGGAAGTCGTGCTCTGCATTTATTCTCTTCTTCTGTGGTTCAGAGTTCCACCGCAGAGGACTCCTCCGAACTGCTTTCTGAATTGGTGCTTGTTGTGAGTTTGTACATTGGAGAAGTCACAAAGTGGGCTTGCAGCCTTCAGTAGTGATGTGCCTGAGCGAAGATGAGGATGCTCGCGTCTGGAGAGACTGTACAGCTCCACGCCCATGGCGCTTTGCTTTTGGGGCTTCGTGCCGCATCAGCTGAGTCGTTCAGCTCACAGGTTTATCATGAAAGGTAATGGTGCTGGCCCAGCTGAAGGAGTAGTGAAAAAAGAGCGTGGGGATGAGGACTAGAGGTTGGGTGGTAGGAAGGGGCTTATGTGGTTTGTCTGAATGGTTTAACAGTTGCAACCGTGGGATGTGGTTTATGGCCCAGTTTCTCTACAAAAAGCTGCCCCCCTTGGCCAGTGGGATTTGTTCAGGTGCCTTGAATTTCTGTCAGTTGTGTGCGTGTGTCCCACTGGTGGACGAGAGAAGGGGACTCGCCTGACATCCCTGAAAGCTGACTTCTCCAGTGTTCTTAACGCTTTGGGTTGGTTTTGAGTTGTGGGGATTTTTTTTTGTTGTTGTTTGTTTGTTTGTTTGTTTTGTTTTTTAACCCACATAACTTTCCTGGTGAATGTTGCTTTGTGTTTGTGGAAGGGGAAGCTGAAGTTACGTCTTTTGATGGCATCCCTGGATACACAGCTTGCCTTCTCAGTTGTCTCTGAAGCACGCTCCTCCTGTCCTTGACTGAAGTCAAGCACAAAATTTTGTGTTTGGTCTTTAATGTTGGTTTCAGCTTTGGTCTGTGCTGTAGGGGCAGTAGAGAATGTGGTTCTATGCTGGGAAGTTAAACTTCTTGAGTTTTGTGTTTTGTATCTGTGTAGATTATATCTTACAGTAGCAGTTGGTTTCTTTAGAGTACACAGGTGAGTTCTGGAAACTACAGAACTTGCGTTTTAATAGGTGCAGAAATTGGCCTAAATTGTGTCTGTCTTATTTTCAAATCTTGCCCTTTGGGAATTGTTTTTTGCGTGGTCTGAAAAAGAAATTAAAAAGTCACATATAAGATTTCAAAAAGTTTTGCAACAGCCTCCACAAATTAATAAAAACTTCCTAGGATATAATGACCGTGGGCTATCATGAAGATGGGTACAGATACCAGCAACGGGCAGAGATCAATTGTGACACAGACAGTTTGCTGGCAGCCTAGAATAATTGTCTGGCTGGTACTTTACCTTCTGTAGTTCTGCACCTTGTGTAATGGGTTTGGCTTTTCTGTCTTTGTGTCTCTGGGTGCTGACGGGAGGAAGAGGTTCAGTGCTTCAGGCTGGACCGTGTGAACCTGTGGGATTTCCCTTTGCACAGTGCGGGTCGTGATGGCCAGTTCACCGTCGTGATAGCCGGTTCACTGGACACTTGCAGGAGAAGGAGGGAGTGTGTGTGTGAGCAGTTGGTTGGAGGCATTGACATACTGTAACTTTACATTTGTCGTAAATATTCCTGAGGCAGAGGAAGTGACAAATCTGGTAACAACTGTGTTTACTCTGTCCTTGTTATTACGCTTGAGCTACAACTTCCAAAGGTTGTATATTCCTCCTGACATCAGTAAGCACTGCGGGGAGCATGCATGGTGGTGGGAGTGGGGGAACAGCACCTTTCTGATAAGCTTCAACGTGTGAGTAAATGCTACGACTTCCGTGTGGGGCGAGGCGTGCTGTGTTCAGTGCGCCTGCGTCGTGCATTCGGTCTCTCTTGCCTGGATCCTGCAGTTGTCCTGCAGTGCCTGAGGAAATACCACACTCCCCTTGGGGATGGACTGGGTGAAGAATTAGAGTAGGGGGAGTCTTGACCGAAGAAGGAAAGCCTCAGACACTTGACACATTAACAAAACTTAAGGGGGACGTTAATAGATTAACTCTTACTTCACATTAATGGAGTTTGAAGGTGCGTGTTACTTGTGATGTTTTTTAGGTAAGGTTATTCTTCAGGTGACAATGTGTTCTATTAGTGCTTGCCTGTAAGTAGCCTAGGAAGAACTAACACTTTAGCTCACTGCCTGGTGAAGTCAAGATCTGATTCTGTTTAGTGTAATTTAATGTGACATTATATTTTTGTGTTAGGCGTTTGTCCGTCTCGCTTTCTTTCTGGTGGAATACAACAAACTCTAGAACACCTGTATAAATCAGCTAATAATCAGGTAATTTTATACTAGTGATGAAGTTAAGTTGCTATGTCCTTAAGAGGGTGCTTTTCTATTAATGAAAGGAATCTGATTGTTTCCAGGAGATTTGGAAGGTGGCATGTCTCTGTCTTGCACTGGGGAAACAAGCTGTGCTCTGGACAAAAGTCATTGCTTTAATCCTATATTACACACACTTCTAACTGTAGATAGTGTTGACTTCTAAATCTCTGCTGTTTTATTATTGCAGTTAGTACTGCTGGTGGATCAGAAGATTTCCACAGAGACTTTCCAGGTCCGTAGTGAGAACAACATTATCGCAAATAGGGTTGTTGGAATTACTGTTGTTGCAGCAAGACTTTCTTTTAAAGGAAATGAACCAGTTAAGAAAAATCACTTCCACTGCTTTTCACTGTAAAATAGAACTTTGTGGTGCCAAATGTGCAGCAGCTGCTGTTGCATTCTGTACAAATGAGTGACCAGGTCTGTAGTCAAGAGGACATTTAACCTGAGGGAGACAGGGAGAGGTGAATACCCAAGAAGCTTGTATTAATATCTCCTTCATATTTTTCTTTTTTTGATTAGCTATAGGTGCTGAATGGTCTTTGATAGCAGGTAAACATGCTTGTTCCCCAGCTTGGGTTCATCTCTGCTAAGTATTAATGTCAGCAGTTCCAAGGTGGTGCTTCTGTGGTGAGACTTATTTAGGATTGTTGATTACATTGTAATTGGTAAGCATTCTGGAACACTGTCAAAATATCCCTGTGGGGGAACTGTAATTCCTAACAGGTGATGCTTTTGTCTGGATAGGTCTGTAGTAAGTGCACGGTGAACCTGTTGCGTAATGAGGATTTTTCTTGGTGGCTTTAGAAATCTATGGAAGCAGCAAGCATCAAGCATCTTTATTTGAAATTGCGTAGTAAAGTTCAGGAAAACACAGTGTGTTCTTCCTTTTAGCTATTTATGTTTTACATTTTTTCCTTTACTGCAAAGTGGTCTCCACTGTGTCTGCTCCTTTCTTAGGCTGCTTCAGGACTGATTCTCAATTTGTAGTTGCAGCTTGACTTGCACTGTGCCTTTCTGTTTGATCTATTCTGATATGTGCAAGATTCTTCTTTTTTTAAAAAATGACAAAATTGTGTGAATTTGTGTGGGTTTTTTTTTTTTTGTCTTCAGCGTGGTGCATTGCGTGATAAAATCAGGTGTGTTGTGAGGTGAGGACGGAGAGACTGGAACTGAAGTTTGGCTGCTTCCTGGTGAAAGCTACCTGTGCTTAACATTAACTTCATAGTGGAATTAGAGACCTCATCAAAGCTTGGAAACTATTGTGTGCTAACAAGAGATCTTTGCTGGAGAAGAGCTTGGAGATTTAGTGAATGCATTTAACTGTCAACTGCGCATACTTTTTTAATGTCGTTTTTTTTGTAACAAAACACCACCAAACAGAGACAAACCTCTTACTCCTGGGACTGACAGAACTGGATGCCAGCTCTTGTAATGATGAGAAGTATTATTAGTAGTTCTGGTACACTTTTGACAATTTTCTGTGATGACAAACTGATGGAAAGCACTGATGTTCCTGTTGCTTGCACTTTCATAGGTGACCGTTTCTCTTCATGGTACGAGTACAGTTGATGTTATACTTCAGAGACCTCACATTCTATTCAAGTGTACTACTGGTGTATCATGACACTATGATAAAACTGCAAGCTTATTGTTATTTAAAAAGACATTGTCTTGAGTCCTTTTTTTTTAAACTGCTTCCAGTTGTACCAAATGACAAGCAACAGTAATGGAACCTGTCTGTGAAGTACGTGAATGCTCTAGCAACAGCACTCACTTGTGCTGATCATGCAGTCCTTTTTTTCACAGTGGATTTCAGTATAGCTGTGTGCTTTTTTCTTTTAACCTATAAAACACATCGTGGTGTGAATGAGATGAGGAAGTCTGTGCAAGCATGACAACCGAAGTTGCATTTAAATGAGATCTTTAGAAAGCCTCCTTGTAGAATCTATGAAATTCTTCATGATGGATAAGACAGTGATTGTCCTGAAAAAAATTATGCTAGAAGAGTTCAAAAGCCTACAGCAATGGCATCAAGCATTACACCATCAAGGTATAGCTGATATCCTTTCATCTAGTGAAAGGGATGGCACTTGTTTCTCTTTTGAGCACTAGAATTGTGAGAAAATCGGTGACTGATTATTTGTTATGACAGCTAGGTATTTTGGAAAGATGGTCTTCAATTCTGGATAACTCTCAAGTTGATTTATGGCTCTTACAAAATGATACAAATTTTTTTTTTTTGATGCAGTCTGTAGAGTCTTTTTGACTTCCCACACTTGTTTATTAGAAAATTAAGCAACATGCATGTTTCCACATTGCTTGAAGGGAAGAGCTATTCTTACTTCTCTCTTCTACCACGTGTTTTGACTGGTGGCTTAAAACCTTTGAAATGGTCTTGATTTACAGTTAGTTTCAGCATTAGATGTTTGTGTTTGCTACCTTTTCAGTGCATTTTGTTTTACCTCCTAATTCCTCAGCCCCCTGGTCCTAAGTACTGGTTGGTTGTCGTTTTTGCTCCCTCTAATGTTGATCATCTGGGTCAACAGCTCAGTTTGGTTGCAGCTAACAGCACTCTCACTAAAAAAGTATGTTCAGGGAGGGGTAATTTCTACATCTTTGGTTGTGAATAAACCTGTTCTTCACGTGTAAGGATTTCATATTTTTGAGAAGTTGGTTTAGTAGTGAATACTTACTAATGAAGAAGTGTAGCAGGGCAAAAATAGAAATTATAGCATTTGAATATGAAAGAAACAGCAATGGAAAACATTTTTACTCTCCATAAAATAACTGCTTTTGCCAGACGGTTCAATCACAGGTCATGATGGCAACATATCTAATGTGGAAGCAGGAAGAGGGTAAAGTTAATGAAATACTGTTCTTTTGCATCCAAGGCCACTTGTATGGAACAAGTGATTTAAGGCATTTGTTTTCTTTCTCATTCACTTCTCACTGCTTTTTCTGTTTATGGAGAATCAGTTTCAGTCAGCAAACTGAAAATCTTTCGACAGTGGATTAGATACTTTGCTACATTGGCTGTTTTCTCTTCCAATTCTGTTATGTGGGGTTCTTTTTTAAATTGTGAGTGTCCCACTGTAACATAATGCATAAGGCAGTCTAGACAGAAGCTCTCAGGTTTTGTCTCATCATACACATCAGGAACAGTGAAATATGGGAATGAAGATGGGAAGGTTAGATGAGACTACTGAACCTATCTACCCTCATGAGAGGGTGTTATGGTTTAGCCTGGATAAAAGCCGCTCCATCGCTGCTCCTCCACAACTGGACAGGGGAGAGGAAATACGGTGGAAGGCTCATGGGTCGAGACAAGGACAGGGAGCGATCACTCACCAATTACCGTCACAAACAAAACAGACTGAACTTGGGGAGAAAAAAAGAGTTTAATTTATCACCAATCAAATCAGAGTAGGATGATGAGAAATAAAACTGTATCTTAAAACACCTTCCCCCCATCCCCCCCCTTTTTCCTAGGCGCAGCTTCACTTCCCCTTTCTCTCCCTCCCCCCCCCAAGCAGCGCAGGTGGACAGGCAGTGGAGGTTGCAGTCAGTTCATCAGGTGTTGTCTCTGCTGCTCCTTGCTCCTCAGGAGGAGGACTCCTCGCACTCTTCCGCTGCTCCAGCATGAGGTCCCTCCCATGGGAGACAGTTCTCTACAAATTTCCCCAACTTGAGTCCTTCCCACAGGCTGCAGCTCTTCATGAACTCCCCCAGTGTGGGTCCCTCCCATGGGATGCAGCCCTTCAGGAACAGGCTGCTCCAGCTTGAGTCCCCCATGGGGTCACAAGCCCTGCCAGCAAACCTACTCCAGCGTGGGCTCCTCTCTCCACGGGTCTGCAGGTCCTGCCAGGAGCCTGCTCCAGCATGGGCTGCCCACAAGGTCACAGCCTCCTTCGGGCATCCACCTGCTCCAGCGTGGGGTCCTCCCCTGGCTGCAGGTGGATATCTGCTCCATCGTGGGCCTCCGTGGACTGCAGGAGGACAGCCTGCCTCACCATGGTCTTCATCAAGGGCTGCAGGGGAATGTCTGCTCCAGTGTCTCGAACGCCTCCCCCCCTCCTTCTTCACTGACCTTGGTGTCTGCAGAGTTATTTCTCTCAAATATTTTCACTCCTCTGTCTCGACTGATGTTCCACAGCACGTTTTTCCCCTTCTTAAATATGTTATCCCAGAGGCACTACCGTCGCTGATCGGCTCGGCGTTGGCCAGCAGCTGGTCTGTCTTAGAGCTGGCTGGCACTGGCTCTGTCAGACATGGGGAAAACTTCTGGCATCTTCTCAGAGAAGCCATCCCTGTAGCCCCCCTGCTACCAAAACCTTGCCACAGAAGCCCACAACAGAGGGGAAGAATCGGGATTCTCCAGCTCCACAAAGAGCACAGGTGTGTTGTAGTCTGGCATTTGTCAACTGAATCTTCCAACCATGTTTTTCTTTCCTCTTCACGGTAAATTTTATTTGGTAGGTTGAGTTGACTCAGATCAGTGCAAACAGGCACCTTACCTGATTATGCACTAGGGTCGTATCTCTTGAAGTGATAGCATTTTGTTAGCAGCAAACTGTCTAGTGATCCTTTGTCTAGACTGAGCTAAAGTTTCTGTGAAGGTTAGCCAGCCTTGGAAAGTTAAACTTGGTGAGAGATGACCAGTTCTGAACTAGAATGGGCGAAATGTCACCAGCTGTGAAATACTAACTGCCAGAATCGAGACGACCAAGCTTCTTGCTTTGAGTTGCAAGGAGGCTAGTGACTTTCAAGTTGCTCGAGCCTTGGCTGAGTACAAGAAAGTTAAGAGGGTAAAACTTCTACCTAATGACTTACTTTCAGTTGGTGTCTGCAAGTACCCTCTGCTTGGATCTCTGAAACCTATCATTATGTCTTTACCTCTTCTACTGAATGAAAAAAAATTAATTGAATAGTCTATCTGGAAGCTGATAGAAGTTTGCTAAACATTTATTGCTAATCCAGATGACTGGGAGCAGGAAAGTCTTCAGCAGCGGTGGTATCTCATCCATGCTGTGTCCAGAAAATACAGACGTACCTAGTACTTACTGGTTATGATTATGTGTCAGAAGAATTACGTCTGGAAAGACGTAATAAGGGTCTTACCAACTTTGTAGACATAATAAACAGCATACTACAGTTCATTTTGACTCTAGGGGATTTTATATAATTTCTCTGAAATGGTTGAATGGTGACACTGAAGATTTTGTAAAAACTTTAATGAGCTTGACACAGAGTTCTTGCAAGACTCGGAGGCATGTCTGCTGCGAGAAGAATTAATTTGATTGAATAATCTTTCTTATAGCTAGAGAGGATGCTCTTCCAGTGTCTTCCCGTGTGTAGTGTCTGTTTTGAGAAGAACGGTTGTGTTTTGTCTCTACCTTCTCAGTCTCCTTAGTCGCTTTCACGTTTTTCTCGTCTCAAATCACTCTTCCTACAGCATGAAAAGGAAGATGTCAAGGTGCATCAGTTTGCCTTTCAGTTTAGAAGTGCTTGGCAATCAGTTTTGTCCAATGAAATTGATGAAGAATAGTGACATAGACAGTCTCTGTGGAGATTTTCAGTGAGGAGCACACTTTAGTGCTTTTGTACTTGGCTGGGAGTTCCCAGCTGAGTGTGGTTGGTTTGCTTTGTTGTGTGGGTTTTTTTTTCGTTTTATGTTGTTGTTTTTTTTTCTGGTGCCACTCACAAACAAGTGTAAGCCTACATGATACTCCTTTGGACTCCGGGGTCTCTGAGGGGGGGGGTGTGTGTGAGACCGACAGGAAAGATGGTCAACTAATTTAAAAATGAAGAAAAAAGCTTTATTGCAGCAATGAAGTTCCATGCTGCTACCCTATTCCTCTGCCTTGGAAGTGCTCTTTGTGGAAAAATAACTGCAGGTCAAATAGCAGGAAAGCGCCAATGTAAACAGTAAGGGAAGCCAGCTTTGTGTTCAGCCCACTTTACTGAAACTGTACTCTTGCTTTTATGTGCAAAATGTCTGATATAAATCTGGACATGAATAACTGTTGGCAGCAGTCATTTGCATGTCAATTAAAGTGAAGTATATTGTCATCCTTTACTTGCTGAGTGTGTAACTGAGTCTGCTTATTTCTGCTTTTTGGTGATGACGGAGAGGTGTCGTTTAAAACAGCACAAGCTCAGCCAGTTGTGTTAAGAACAAGTGATACTGATGTCAGAGTACTGATTATTTATACAATACTTTATAAGTATTATATAAATCTTAATAAATGTTTTAAGACTTAATTTTCATGTATCTTCTGGTAATTTTGGGGTGACAAGCTGCACTGAAAGGCCACTGCTTTCCAGACTGTAATGGAGAAACCTTTGTTCTTGTGGGTACTTACATCTAATTTTTAAGCTAAATGACACTGAAGTTTGTTTGGATTGCCAACTGTTCAGTAACTCTTTAATTAATCAAATTTCTAATAAGCCTGGGTTCTACATTACCCACTCTTGTTTTCTTGTTGGGTGTGTGGGTTTTGTGGGTTTTTTTTGGTTTGTGTTTTTTTTTTTTTTTTTTGTTTGTTTGTTTTTTAAAATAAATCATGACCCCCAACCAAGTCACACACATTAGTAAAGGTCTTGAATGTGGTGTACTGTTCTATGTGGATGAGATTGAAAAATTAAGTCTGAACTTGATCTTTGGCTTCTGACAGCTGAGGTTCTTCATCTGCAGTGGAAACCTTCTAACAAAACACAGCTCCTCCAAAACAGCCACTGATCAGTCCACTCAGCTCTCTGGAAAAACATTGATATTTTATGCAAACATTATTGAGAAAAGTTTTTTAAAAGCAAATGGGTTATATTTATAGTTCAAACCAATAAGTTTGAAATAATATGTAAGCGTAAGAATGTGTTTGTTTTTTTTCCTTTAGAGAAATGAATTTCATTTTTTAGTTTTTGTCTACAAATTGGTTGTACCAAGTAGAACAGAACTCGTGCATTTTGGTTCGGTTCTTGTTGCCTCAAGACTACTACTTTCTCTGGGAAGGAGAAGTCGTTTTCTTCTTTTGTAACAGCTACATCATCTCCTCCTTTGAACAGAATGGTTTTAATGTGTTTCTGTTTCTAGGCTACAAATCATGAGCACCCGGATCCAGTGTCACAGCGGCAAATTAAGTGTGTGTGTGTGACAGAGAAGCAGGATTGGGGATGTCTTCTCCCTCCGCTCCCCCAAGTTGTTCCTCTGCCAAGACAACGTCAAAATGCCTTTTCTCTCATACATTGGGTTTTTTGACAATAAGCATTAAGATGTAGTTTAATTCCCAGGCTATTTTTTTTTTTCTGCTGGTTTGTAAAGTGGGCTGTTCTTTTCAGTAAGAAATGACTGTGTCAAGTCTAATGAAGTGGTAGCTAAAAAGTTGCAATTTTTAAGCCCTGTATAGTGCAAAGTACTCTCAGTTCTGATGAAGTATTAGGAGGTGAAAAGCATCTATGTTTTTGAAGTGAGAAGAAATCCAAATGTTATTTGGGTCATCAAAATGCTAATTCTTTGCATCGATACTCTCTGAAATAGCTCAAGGTAACCCGTTAGCTTCTGGCTCCTGCTGTGATGCTGGGAATTACTTCCTCTCTTAACATGTGGAAGAATATGCAGTCCTTTGTAATGTTTTCTCATGCCACTGGCCATTTAAGCAACAGTTGAATTCTGTCCTTATGTGACACAATCATCCGACTGTTAGTACGCAGGAAAGGTGTCCATGACAGATTACGTTTCATAGGTCAAGTTCTCAGAATTGCTTTTCTTTTTTTAGTTTGTGCAGCATCCATCTGAAGTTTGTAGATGTGTTACCCTACTTCGCTTACTGTAGATGAATCAAAAAGCCCAGTTTCCTTAGCTGAATGTATTTATTTTTAACTGAGCAGTATTACAAGCTGAACTTTCACAACTTTAGACCAGTGAGCTTGCACTGTTGTTCGTCTCCGTCATTCTTTTTTTGTGAAGTAGTCATCTCTGATATTTGATGCTTCAGCGGAGTGGTTGGGGGATGGGGGCAGGTGTTGATTAAAGCAGGAAGATCAAACCCATGTAATCTATGAAGAAGATATGTTATAGGAGAATAAGCGTACTTTTGCTGGGAAAGAGCAATATTCAGAAACTACTTAAAAGGGAGCCTGTACGTGCATTCTGATTTTGATTCTATGAAAGGGATTCTGACAGTAAATTTGATGACATAAAAGCATCTTTGGCTCAAGTCATACCTTACGAGTTGATTTGAACAAATTCTCCATAGAATAATGCCAGAACTACAGATAATTGCTCCCCGTGTAACAAAAGCCATTGTTTCATGAAACTTGGCTGGTGTTAGACCTAGTAGTTTGTGCTTAGCTGAACTGTGATGTCGTGTGCTTTTCAGACTCTTCATTTGGAGACGCAAAAGACAGTGTCCCCGGTTGTTCTTGCCAGTGCACTCCAGTAGTTAGCACTCTGCCTGAAAAGTGTGAATCTGATGCAGCAGAAAAAAGGCACGATGAAAAATAATGTTTACAAGGAACCAAAGAGGTTTTGCCTGGTACAATTTTAGTGTCTGTGAGTTTGTTTATGTGAACCGGAGACCATAAGTACTGCTGCCATCTTGCATATGGCGAATCAAAAAGGTTGAACTTTTGAGTAGCTCTTACAAGAAGTCATGTGTCCCACCTCTTGAACTGTTTCCTGGGATATTTTCTGTTATCTTGGGTATTTATTAACATTCAAGAAGGCTGAACTCTAAGGAATTACAAAGGTTTGTATTTTTCATCCTCTTGGTTTCTGTTTTCTGCTGTTTGCAGATTAATTTAAGGATCACATTAAGAGAAGGAATTAATATTCAGTTTCTTGTCAAAATTACCTTTCAGTCTTAGGATTGTTGCTTACCATAATACAGCCTCAACCTGTGGGTATGATTCATTGATTTTTACATATGCATCACCTCATTTGAGACTGACTTAGTCAATGATCCCAGTCACTTAAAGGGAGTGGGTTTTTTGTTGTGCTGATTTGTGTTCCGCTAATTATTTATGGCTGAAAACTTCGTTAGCATTATGTTAATTTCAAGAGTATTGATTAAAAATTGTATTCAACAGAAAGAAGCCTTGGAGAAACTTTGTTAGAAACAATTTAATTATGGTCTTCCACTGACAACTGCTTTTCCACTTGTTTACGCTGCCAATTCTTAAAATAATGTATGTTTTATCAGATACCTCTTAAACTAGATCAGAGTAGCATGTAAAAAAAGGGCTTGTCCAGTCCAAATTGTTTGTCTTTGTAGTTCATTCAACCTAGAGAGGTTTTTTATGTAGTCTCAAATTGCCATTTTCTTCAAACCATGTTGACTCTGCTCTAGTTCTTTATTAATTAAATATAATTTTTGTATGTTTTTTTGGTGATTTTTTTTGTTTTGGTGTATTTTCCTGAGATAGATGTGGCGTTAACCAGTTTACAGTAACTGAGGTCTTTCAGTTACTTGCTGCTTGCTGTGATGGCAGCTCTGGGCTACTCTAGCAGTTGTTTGGCTAAAGTCAGCTGTGCTCCCATGTAGCTGCACATCTGGGAATCTTGCTAATTTCGTTGCTGTTTACTCAGGAGATTTTCCAGCCTCTGCTAGCAGATCTCAGTTCAGTCAAGTGCACCACGTGGAGAGATGGTGTATTGTCATTCTGTGTTCTTGAGTAATATTTTCTCAAGTCCTGCGAGATGAATTCCCATACAGAATGGTAATTTTCATGTTAACACAGTGCAAGGTGTGTTAACCTTCCTGTTGGACTGAGAAATTCTAGACCTCTCCGTAAAGTCTCCTTCTCTTTATGTAGGACCGAGCCACTGGCTTCCGAACGGGTGATGGTGTAGGCGTGGGGCACGCGGGCCATCACAGCTGTTGGCAGAGGCTGGGTTTGCTGTGTATCACTTTCACCAAGCCATGTTTTTTTTTTTTTTTTTTGTTTTTGAGGAGGATGGTATAGAGCTGAATTACAGAAGACAAAAGGGAACAAGAATAGTTACATGTACCCATACTTCAATAGAAATTTGGACAAAACTGTCAGGACTAAAAGCATGTCAAAGTGCATGTGTTTGCTAAATACATAACTCTCTTCATAGATTCCCGTGCTTTGCCATATCTTAGTATGTGGGCTTTCCAGGGAGGGGAGTTGGTGTTAAGTTTATGGTTCTTCAAATCTTCCCTTAAAAATATGCTCTATTTAGTACCTGCAAAATAAAGTTGCAACTAGGCAGGTAAATGTGGTATAGCAGCAGTATTTAATTCTGGCTAGTATTGTTTCACTATTATCTTATGTGTTCTCATTTGTCTGTTGAATCAGTGTGCAGCCTTATTAATGCTATCTTAATATTTTTGAGATGAGGCGCTTCTTTTTTTTCTCTCCCCTTCCCCAATCTGATACGGACTCTAAATCATGGCTACAGTTCCTAGATATTACTGGACTTCGTTTTCTGAAGTTATTGTGAGTGAGGAGAATCTAGATGGCTAGTGCCTTACTCAGTAAAGATATCTTTTCATAGATGTGGATTTTAAAGGAATAGTGATCCTTTTCTTTAAATTAAAAACCCTTTTCTTTAAAGAAAAGGGAAGTTCACTTTTGATGCTAGGATTTCTGTAATAATCAAGGCAAGTGATTTCTTCCAGTCTATTAGAACAAAAGTACAGTCACTTATAAACGTCCTATGGTAGTTTAAAGGTCTCATTGCACACTGTTTTTCATGAGGCTTTATAGGTGAATTGTGATCTGCTGCGAATGGTTTCTGCTCTCATTGCTAAAGAGTGTAGGAACTCTGGTCAGGTTTTCTGCATTAAGACTCTGTGTCCATTTATGTCTCTGCCCGACTTTCTTGGATTTGGAAAACACGAGTATCTCTTAGTTGTGTAAACGTAATTCTTTTCAAAGCTGATCACATCTTGAAAATAATGTGTGAAAAAAAAGACGTGAAATAAAAAGATGAAATTCAAGGAAAAGTCATTTTGAGATAGCTTTATTTTTTCAAATCTTGTGCTGATTCCCCCCCCCCCCCCCCCCCCCAGTTTGTGGAAGAGTCTGAATCAGTTTTTGTCATGCCATCTAGTGGCAGTTTTATTTACCTTCACGTGTTTTAAATTTTTGGATTGATGTGTTCTCTGGAAAAAGTGCTATAAAAATCTGTGGATTGCAGCATTAGCCAACTTTATGTACTGAGAGACATGGTTGTTAAACTGTTTCTCCTGGTACTGACTTAGATGTTAATGTATTTCTTTTTCGGAGTAGAATATCTGAAGAAAAAAGTGTGTTGCCCTTTTTGTGGATTTAACTGCAGTTTGCATTTCCTGAAGACTTCTGCTGCATATGTGTGGCTGTTAGAAGGACATAAAGGAGTGGGAGCTTTGGGACTTGCTGCAGCATGGACCTGGGTCAGGTGAAGGAAATAAGTGAAGGACTGTGTTAACCTCAGTGTCTGTCAAGTCTCTCCAGCCATGTAAATAAAGGAAATTGTATTCCTGTGCTGACACTGCTGAAGCGTAGAAGTCACAAATATGGCTGATGTTAGTTGCACATAACTTTAGGTTTGAAGGAATTTGTGTTCAGCCTGTTGTCAAAGCTAAGTGAAACTATTTATCTGGAATGAAGTAATCTGCTTTGCTGTAGACTGAAATGAACAAGCACCTCTGGAAACTGAGTTACAGCATTTCAGCTGCATCAGTTGCAAGACCTTATCACCTTGTTCCAGTATTTACCAGGTGGCTACAAAGAAGATGGAGACCCACTTTTTACAAGAGTCAGATGGAAAAGATGAGGGGTAATGGGTTAAGTTACTTCTGGGGACACTTCAGTTGCACACAAGAAGAAAACTTTTGACAATGGGAACAATCAGCCATTGGAATAATCTCACCCGGGAAGTGGTGGATTCCCCAACATTGGACAATTTTAAGTCGGCTGGACAGGGTGCTGGGCCATCTTGTCTAGACAGCGCTTTTACCAAGAAAGGTTGGACCAGATGATGCTTGATGTCCCTTCCAACCTGATATTCTATGGTATCTCCCCTTTTCTTCATGTACATAGCTACTGCTCTCAGGTTTGAAAGAGCAGGGAAGAGGATCACAGATACTTTTACATCTTGGTGTAAACTTCTGATTGTTACTGTTCTTTAAGTACCTGACAATTAAAAGTACCTTGACTTTTGCTTGTCAAGTTTGTTCTCATAGGAAGAATGGAGGTGTGCTCAGAATTTGTTTCTTTTATTAGTGTTGATTTTAGTTTGAAAGCTTTTTTAAAAGGTTTGATGCAAGCACTGTAGTGCTTGTGTCATTGGTTGTACGTACACTGAGAATGCTGTGTGAGATTTGTATTACCTTCCTCCTTTGTACACCAAGTCAGTATTATTCCTGGCATATGTTAAAAATTGGAACAGTCTGTTCCATCATGCTTCTGGTTCTTCTGATGGAAAGAGCAGAAAGGACAGTCATGAATAGCAAATAGTTTCTATTTGAGGAGTGACTGAGTAAGGTAGCAGTCTTTGGCTTGGAAAAGAATGATTTGGGCCATATAACAAAAGTTTTCAAAATCCTAAGTGTCGAGGAAAGAGCAAGTAGGAATTTATTCTTCACTGTCTTTAAATTCAAAAGCTAGGGACTGTTAAACAAAGGTGGTAGGAGCCAGGTTCAAGTAGAAATCATTACTTTGCACAAAATGGGTGGCAGACTTGTGAAATTCCGTAAGAAGGTTATGACCTCATGAATAAAATGAAGTGTAGATGGGATCAAGGAGTGACTGGACCAGTACTTGGAACAGAGATCTGCTGAAAATTGCCAGATGGAAAAACCACACCAAGGCCTGGAATTCCCTGAGTTCCCACAGGCTGGGAAGTGTGGGGTGGAGATAAGGATGTAGGAGGGACGGCTGTTTGCGTTATCTCTGCTGCATGCTTCTGCAGACCCATTTTGGAAACTGGATTGAGAAGTAATGACCCTTGATCTGAACCACTGTGACCACTTTTACATTTGTGCATCTTCCTTTATTTTCATGTGAAATTTGAGCCTAGATGGAAAGGAGTTTGAATCTAGGTGGAAAGAGACATCCTCCGGGTGTCTGGACCAAGCTGTTCACACAACAGCTACTGATGTGTGAGCTGGCTGTATATGCACGCCATTTATAACGTGTCCTGGACCCTGTGTATATACTCTCGCCATCTTACATATCAGCTATGCTTAGAACGCTTAGTTTATTTTTTTATTAATGTGTAGAGATACTGGTAAGCATCCTAGATACATCAAATGCTCTGCACAAGCTCCTGAGGCAGAAGTCTGTATTGCCTGCTGTGATGGTGGAAGTTTGGGAGTCTGGAAAGGAAGAGATCTTTGGTTTAACTTAGATATAGTCTGGTGTAGGAGGCCCACAGGAAATGTATCTGTCTGGGTAATGATTTGCACTGAAAGCATGACAAAAAGCCAGTAGAGTGAATATTCTGAGGATTACTGTATGTTGGCAGAATTGAGTGCTATCTGGTAATGGTAACTTTCTCTTACATTACCGAAAGAGTTCCAAAACACATGTACGTTTGATTGAAACATTTTTTTTCTTTTGCAGGAAAATTTTGAAGATGCCTTTGAAAACATCCCCGTGTAAGTAGAATTTTTTTAAATGCGTACATTTTAATTGGAACTACTTATATAGCAATTAAATACTGCATGCACACTGTTCCAGGGAAGCATTGTTTTACGTACACTGACTACATTCACATTTTCTGGAACAGTTAAGGTCCCCAAGAGTTGGGAAATGGAAGTGTGATTAGGTTGATATATGTGATGAAGTATTTGTCAACAAACTCGTAAGTTGTGAAGAATTAAAAATAGAAAATTTAGTAAGCTTTAGTTACATACTGATGGCTCTAGATGCTTCTGCATGGTGAAGTTGAGAAACTTCAGCATTAGTGGAAAAACTTTGGATCACACATTATGCAAGACCATCTAAGCAAGACTTTCAGACAGAAATTGCTATATGTCATAATATGCTGCTGCACAGATTTTTTTTTTTTTCCTGATGAAGTGAGATATAGCCACTTCTTTGCCATTAGATTTTGTACTGAAGCAACATGTTACATAAACTGTGATGGAAACAGGTGGTGCTGTGTGCTGTTTGCTGTTCATAAGTCGTTTTAGGTTTTTCTGTAGGATTTTATTGCATTTTCGTGCCATGAAGGACATAGGAGACTTCTAGTGATATCCTCAGATAGCTAAAACACTTCTAGACCTAGGAGCAGTAGCTTTGGGCTGAATTTAATTGCCAAAATTTCCGTGGCTTTGGCAAATTATACTTTACAGATTTGCCAGACCCTGTATTTGTATCTTACCTAGAGTAGTAAGGTCTGCTATCTATGTGAAACTGTAGTGGAAAAATTAAACATATGGCTTCCTGGCACTCGGAAGAAAGGAAATAAGCTGATGTATACATGTTGAGAACTTTTCATGTTAATGACTACTTTTTCTTCCTTTGACTCCCTAGCAGTTGCTGTGTGATCAGATAAGCTCTCTCTGGCCCTCACTTCCCTTGGCAGAGGGAAGAAAGTGACTCTAATATTTACTTTATGACAATATTCATCTAACATTCATTCCTTCTATGAGGAAGTTGTTTTGTTGTTTTCATTGATATCTGAGCTGGGCATGCATTTTCATTACTGGTGTTGCGGATCTTTGATTTGTTCTTCCTGAGTCTCTCTTCAGTGTTTGTAGTTGTTGTACAGAGATACTTCTTGTAGCAGTGTGGAAGTTAAACTGATGTTATGTTATTCTGGCTGGTATTGCTTCTGTCTGTAATAACCAGTACGTAGAAGAGTAAATATGGGATGATGGGGAGAATGTTAGTGGGATGGAAATCATGTTACTTAACGTCCCTAGTTGAACAGTTGTCCCTGTTGTTGCTGTCCTCATTGAGTGGCCAAAAACACTAGGCCTGTGCTGATAGATAGTTGGCTGATTCTCGTATATGTGTATTCTAAAACTAACTTTTCATATGTTCAGGTTTCACAGTCTTTTGGTTCAGCCTGTTTCAGTAATGTAAGACCAGCCACAGTTCTTGTTTGGGAGGGTCCTCCACAAGCCTAGGAGAAAGCACAGTATGAGTAACAGCATTCCATGAACTTCTTACTAATTTTTCTAAAATATAATGTGGTTATAATTAATCTGATTATTTCAATTTTTCATGTAGAAAATAAATACACAAATTATTTTTGTGTCTTAAGTACTGTTTTAGTTTGTGGAACAGTTACATCAAAAAAAACTCCCAAAGTGCATTATGTAAGATCCAGGAGAAAGGTGTTTAAAGACTGAAAATACCCTGCAAGATCTGAACTGGTGATTGCATATGTTAGACTGCTCTATATGTAGTAGAACTTGCATGGGTGGAAGAGGCAGTATCTATCAGCCTTTAGCAGCCTAACACATTGACCCGTGATGAAAGATGCAGTGTGTGCCAAGTGCTCTTTGCAGAGCCTGTCTCCTGTTTATTTGGTTAGTTGAGTATGTGAATGTAAGACAGCAGCTTTAACCTTGAAATAGTTTAGGCATTAACCTGTGTCTTCAGTGGCAGGCTACCAAACCAGTCAAAATCAATATCTCACTTTCTGTAATTGTCAGGAAAGTGTTTTATCTACTAAAATGCAGCTTATTTTAATGTTGTGTTGAATGTTCAGACTGATAAATGACTCCACAGGTCTTTCTCAGGTATTCCTGGTGGTAATTCCCAAAACAGATGGCTATCAAAGTAAGTACTGCAAAAGTGATATGCTTTACTATTAGTTGATCCAAAGGAAGAAAGTATTAAGCCTCTCAAACACTACAGAATGTATAAAACAAGAATGGGTATGTGAGTTTCTTAACATCAGACTCTGATGCTTTCATATTTTGAGTGTATATTTGAGTATTGTATTTTTTTTAAACTGACCTATAGTGTGAATAAAGGCACTAGTAGTATCCAAGGGAAAAAGAAGTTTTCTGTGCTTTTGTTCTGAAGTCTGTACCATTATTCCAACTTCCACAATATATATGTTTAGAAACTGCTGTGAAATTCTGTAGGTTTTTTTGATTGTAATACCGTATTCCCAATTTGGGAAGAAAACTTATAGCTCCGTATTCAGTGGTGTTGATCTTCATCTTGTCCAATTTGAATTATCTGGTTGCAGTCGGCTGGCAGAAGATACTAGGAATATGAGTCTGAACAGAACCATTCTTCCAAAATATTATGATTTTTTTAGTTTAGTTTCTTAGAAATTTTTATTCCTCTCTTGTAGTACAAATGGAAAATGGGATTTGGAGTGTGTCTGTATTAAAGGGCTACGAAAACTTGTGTTATGGGGGGGCCTTTGTTACTTTCACACAATGTTACTGGCCTTGAGTAGCTTTCAGCAAATGTTTCTTAGGTAGGGAGGTTGTTGTAGGCTTTGCTTAGTCAACTTTATAAAAGGTCTGTAAATTCTTAACCATTTTGAATATTAGGGGAAAAAGGGTATTTCTTACTAAGAAAGCTTTGCAAGATTCTCAGAAGCATTTATGACTGACAATGTCATCATCTTGCTAGAATTAAATGCTTCAATTATTAGTGGCTATGGTAAGTTTTGTGCACTTCTGTTGTTTTCTTCTATATTCCCTGTGTGCACTGTGGCTGTTAGAAGAATGTGCCAAGAGCACTGAGCTAGAATCATAGATTTATTTCATAGGGATTATTGTCTACACCTTCCCTCACCAGATGACTCAAGCTTTCCCTACACTTGTCCTCGTGACCTGCTTACCTCTCCTTTCTACCAGCTGCACCTGTGTCCTCCTTACTCCTGGGTGGTCAACAGGTAGCTTGATTTCTCAGCAGGCCAACAAAATAGAAAATTAAGTACTATACTGTAGCCTTTTCCTCAGTAGGTATACATTCAGGTATTTCTGCACGATCTAGATACTGGTTTTAATTGTCTCTTCAGTCCACTGCTTCTCTGTCAAATTTGGCTGGTTGAAACTGGCCAATAGGTTAAAATATTAAGAGCATGGGGATACATGAGTGGACAGTCCCCATAATGGTGTATGTTGTTTCCTTTGAAAATGAGGTTCATAGAGAGGTAATTCAGGAAGTGACTGTTTCAGCAATAAGCGTAGGGTAATCTCAGCTGGAATACTTGCTGCTGATGACTTGCTCTGTGTTTAGACATTGAGCTACTCTGCAGTTATGGAAACTATATAGTAATGTGTGTGTTCTTTTGTATCCGGGCAGGATTCTTCACTCGATTAGACTCTCTCTTTTGTCCAATTCTTCAGAAGGTACAGCTATTTTAAAAAAGTGCCTAAGGAACTGAAAAAAACCTTGGACTTTTTGTGGACGTCTTCAATCTTGCCTTCCTTGAAACTCTTTGGTTGTAGTTTTCAAATGGCTCTGGTCGTTTGCTGAAGGGGAAGCCTTTCTCAAATCTAGTGCCACACTGGTATTCTTGGCTTTTCCCTGTCTAGAATTAATGGTAGTTTTTTCTATTAATAATACAGTAGTAGAAGTTTGGAAACATTACTACATTGAAACAATGAATTACCAGAGGTTCAACCTTTAGGGAGACTGTATGTATTTTTTTTTTTTTTTTTATTTTGCTGTTGGTAACGTTCGTCTTAAAATTTTCCTATGTATCAATGTTTCAGTCTCTTTTATTTCAGATAAGAAAGTGGCATTGTTACAGCTCTCTGATATGCCTTGCATTGGTTTGACTGGCTCATTGCAGTTGGTTATGCCCAATTGAATTTAATTAAAATGGACCTATTTTATGGAGAGTTGTGTCTATATATAAATACTGTTGATGTTATAAGATCACAGCTGGTTCACATTCTGTCAGATCAGCTTGTTAGGTTAGAGGATTTGGAAAGAATGTGTGGGAATCAAGTCTTCATAGTGTTTCATACACCACTCTGTAATTCTTCGTGTAAAACATGTATGGAGTAACACTACTCTGTGTATTGGTCTAGTAATTGCTAGCAAATGGTTTTGCTAATCTAGCTTGGCTTTAACTAGCTCTATTTGCTAAATATTATTGCTTAACTGTAGATACCAGTGTAGATCTTAATAGGGTAAAATCCTTCCCTAAGTCTCTAGTGCTGGCTGTCATGTCTGAGGACAGGTCCAGTAGGAAATCAGTGTTTGCTCTGATTGTCTAAATGGCTTAGATTCTTTATCTAGACTCCTTTGTGATCTTCTGCTTATGGTGGCTAAGGTAGATATACACAGCAACTCCAAAACAGTTTTGGAATGAGCCCAAACGTGTGGAGGGACCATTAAATGCAGTTCGACTTGTAAATGCAGTTCTTGACTCACTGGTGCTGAAGCCAAACAAAGGCTGTTAACAGTAGGTTTGCTTAAAGCAAGCAGTAGCATTTCGCCTAGGCTCTCCTCTGTGAAGAGAGTCACGAAGTTTCCAAAGTACTGGCTTGGCAATAACTTTAGATACAGCATCATCAACCTTGCAAAGAGAATAGGCGGGCTGTAAGTGAAAGTAAATTTGCCATTCCAAGGTTGTGTTAACTCGGATTCAGATTGGCATGTTCTGTTGTGAAAGGAACTGTATAACTGGAGACAAATTACTTTTTCTGTTTCGGAAATTCAAGCCTCTGCCAAGAAGTTTTGTGGTGGTAAGCTACTCTTTACCAGATATTTCATCATGTTTCCAATGGAGTGTCTGCTTACTTTGAAGTTTTGGGCAAATCTGTTTCACGAGGTGACCGAGTGCTGTTACCTGCCAAGCATACACAGGTTCAAAAACATGCATGGAGGGAACAGATGTATGTGTGTTTTGTTCTTTTATTTAGTTCTTGTTAAAAATGCTTCATCAGTACCTGAATCTTACCATGGGATAATGACGCATTTTGGTTTCAGCCTTACTGAACAAGATAATTCTCATCTTCTATGACTTCTTTTCCTATGTATTTCTACTACCTTATTGTTTTCCCCTAAATTATTCAGAAATTCTTTTTGTGGAATGCAGAGATCCATGTTTTCTGTTGCCAGAGTGTAATTTTGTATATTATCTCTTCTTTGATTTTAGAAGAAGATTGAGAGGGTTGAGTTCTCGACAATTTTTAACCATCACCATGTTATGCCTAGCATGTACTGACCTTGTCACAGCTATTTTGATTTTTCGTATGTATTTTATCTTCTGAAGTTATCAATTTGTTAGGAACTGACCTGGGTTTGGCCAGGACAGGGTTAATTTTCACCGGACTCCAGGAAGGGGCACAGCCGGGGGGTGGGGGCTGACCCCACCTGGCCAAACAGAGCCCGGTATTCCATACCATGTGACGTCACGCTGGGTTCCGGTGGGGGGGGGCGGCGCGGCAGGAACGCACTCGCGGCTTGGGGGGGCGCAGTGCTGGTCCTGTTCGGGAGAGCGGCTGTCTGGGTCGTGCGGTTGGTTGTTGTGTTTTCTCTTTAGCTGTACCGTTGTTGTTGCTGTTCCCTCTGTTTGCTGTTCTGTTAAACTGCCCTTATCCCGACCCACCAGTTTCTGCCTCTTTCTTTTCATTCTCCTCCGCACGCCGGCGGGGGGAGGGGCGGCCGCGTGGCGCTTTTGTTGCCGGCGGCAGCCGAAACCAAGACAGAACTCATATGACATTTTAATGGTTTTATGTACTGTTCCTTAAAATGTCATATGTATGTGACAGGAGTAAGTTACTATCAAGTTGTTACGCTTTTCAGTGGTACTGGTTCCATGCAGTCTTTTTCTCTGAGGTAAAGGCAAGATGGTATTTTCAATTACCACCCCGTTATCAGAGGCTTATGGAAATTCATAACAACATTTAGAGTACCTGTAATTATGGTAGCTGCCTAGGTATGTTTACAGAAGCTGCTTTGTAGTTGTCTTCAGAAAGAAGCATAGCAGTCTGCCCGACTGCTGCAAACATTTCATATGCAGAGGAAGCCTTCATGTTGTGCTATTTGTGTAGAAATATCTGACGCCAGACCCTGAGTTATGGCATCAGTGGAAAGATAATGAGATCTCATTTAAACACATTTGAAAAATGAAATACTGAAAAGGTGGAAGCTAGATTTCTGTGGAAAAGCAGACAGGTGATTTTTGATGAATAATGGAATTCTTAGGATTTTCTATCTTTATCAATATCAACAGAAAGAGGCATATTTCATTGCTATATTATCATTCCTCTTTTGCATTTCCTTTTCCTACCCAAAGCTGGATACTGTTAATCCTTGATCCTACCAAAGCAGCTCTGTGTGGTATTACTGGGGTGATAGATTAAGGGCCAGAAGTGTTTAAGGAAGTTAGAGTAGGTTATCCTTGTAATCTCAGAAGTGTAGTTAAGATTTCAGTTGTACCTGCACATGTGTGTGTTTGGTCAGTGAATGAAATTGAACAGTTGAAGAAATGGCCCTAAGTTCAAATTTACATTCAGGGAGCCAAAAACTTTTATGGACGGTGCTTATCTCTGTAAGTTTGAACTCAAATTACAGAATCACAGAATGGTGGGGTTGGAAGGGACCTCTGTGGGTCATCTAGTCCAACTCCCGCTGCCGAAGCAGGGACTCTTACAGCAGGCTGCACAGGACCTTGTCCAGGCAAGTCTTGAATATCTCCAGAGAAGGAGACTCCACAACCTCCCTGGGCAACCTGTTCCAGGGCTCCGTCACCCTCAGAGTGAAGAAGTTCTTCATCATGTTCAGATGGAACTTCCTATGCTTCAGTTTGTGCCCATTGCCCCTTGTCCTGTCGCTGGGCACTACTGAAAAGAGTCTGGCCCCATCCTCCTGACACCCACCCTTCAGATATTTATAGGCATTTATAAGGTTCCCTCTCAGCCTTCTCTTCTCCAGGCTGAACAAGCCCAGCTCCCTCAGCCTTTCCTCATAGGAGAGATGCTCCAGTGCCCTCATCATCCTCGTAGCCCTCCGCTGGACTCTCTCCAGCAGCTCCTCATATTTCTTGAACTGGGGAGCCCAGAACTGGACAGAGTACTCCAGACGAGGCCTCACTAGGGCAGAGTAGAGGGGGAGGACAACCTCCCTTGACCTACTGGCCACACTTTTCTTAATACACCCCAGGATCCCATTGGCCTTCTTGGCAACGTGGGCACACTGCTGGCTCACAGTTAACTTGTCCACCAGCACACCCAGGTCCCTCTCTATAGAGCTGCTCTCCAGCAGGTCCACCCCAAGCCTGTACTGATGCATGGGGTTGTTCCTCCCCAGGTGCAGGACCCTGCACTTGCCCTTGTTGAACTTCATCAGCTTCCTCTCTGCCCAGCTCTCCAGCCTGTCCAGGTCACGCTGAATGGCAGCACAGCCTTCTGGTGTATCCACCACTCCTCCCAATTTTGTGTCATTAGCAAACTTGCTGAGGGTACACTCTAACTCTTCATCCAGGTCATTGATGAAGAAGTTAAACAAGACTGGTCCCAGTACTGACCCCTGGGGCACACCACTAGCTACAGGCCTCCAACTAGATTCTGCACCGCTGATGACAACCCTCTGAGTTCAGCCAGCTCTTAATCCACCCTTCTGTCCACTCATCCAGCCCACACTTCCTGAGCTTCTGTAGGAGGATGTTGTGGGAGACAGTGTCAAGAGCCTTGCCCAAGTCAAGGTAGACAACATCCACGGCTCTCCCTTCATCTACCCAGCCAGTCATGCCGTCGCAGAAAGCTATCAGATCGGTCAAGCATGATTTCCCCTTGGTGAATCCATGCTGACTACTCCTGATAACCTTCTTTTCCTCTACTTGCTTGATGATGACCTCCAAAACGAGTTGCTGACGTTGTCTTAAGATGGTGAGAAATAGCGGTGACAATTTAAACGATCAAAGTTTTATTTTCGTATGTTTGGCCCTCAAAGTCAAGGGGAAAAAAAGTCCAGGAAAGGTGATTTTTGTATCCAGTAAATAATATTTTAATAGCTACACAAATATGACACAGTAGCTACTTCGTATTGTCAATCTCAAGATTTGGAACAGCAGTAGTGAGACAGCAGCCTAGTCTCTCTAATCCTACTCTACCCAAAATGGTTCTTGGATTATAAATTAAGTTTGAGGGGGTTTGAGTGGACATCAGTTATGTCATTCTTACTCTTTCTTATTTGTTGCAACTACACCTTTTGCCTCTGGTATAAGATTTCTCTGTGTGATTGTATTTGAGTAGAATTCTTAGGGCCACATTGTGTAAATTTTTGTGTTGATGTCTTCTGCTGACTTTGAAATGTGCAATTCCACCTGTGTCCATAGCTTCTTAGAAGGCAGGGAGGGGAAAAAACAGGAGTAGGAGGAGGGAAGAAAAAAAAACCAAACCAGACAAACAAACCAAACAGAACATCTCAGGGACGTTCTGCACAGAACTGCCCAAAACTTGGCATCTCTTCCACACCATGCTACTCTTGCAAGCCTTCACTGAAAGGCTGGCACACAGAAAGATACCACAGCCTGTTTTTCTGTGATCCATTGTTGGCCAAAAGAAGTTTGTCTGAATTGAGCCCGAGTATTTGGGTTGCTACTTTTGACTTGCTCTTCCGTAAAAAATAAATTAACACCGTGGCAGTAACCTCGCATAATATTTTTGTGGTGGGATTTCCTGGAGAATTCTTGAGTCAAAATTATTGTGTTGGAATATTGATGTTGTGCTGGAACACATGATCAGCTGATCACATCTGTGTTTTCTTTCTTTAAATTTATTTCAAGAAATTAATATTCATTCTGTGCTTTAATAAAGACTGCATAATGCTATTTGCATTCATGCAACTGAAGAATGCCTTCTTTGAATAACTTCAGAGACTTTGAAAGGGATGTAGATTCTTAATGGTTTGGATTGGTGGTACTTGATCTTTAACGCTATCAGGCACAAATTCAGGGAAGATAGGAACATCCTGATTTTAAACGTGCTGTTTTTTAGAAGTTACAGCTGTCCATCTCGTCTCTGTCCTGTGAAGCCTGTCTTACCTGATCATAGCTCTTGATTTCCTTAGGTGTTTCAGGAAATACTGTGCAATTCTTTCCTAGTATGGTCCACTCTTACTTGTATTTTCAGAAGTAAATTGTTTAAATAGATTATTTTGAAGTATTACTGCTTTTATTACTTGGCATCCATCTGAAATGAGTAAATGCAAATCTGTGGTGTCCTGCATCGTGTTTTAAAGGCTTTCTTTGGGGCATTTTTGTGAGTCAGTCTCAGCTCATGGCAGGAAACAAAGCTAAGAATAGGTGCTATTAGCCTCGGTGGTACAGCTTTAAAGAATACTTTTCAAAGGTAAGGGAGGAAGACATAGTTTAATTTTATGCTGCTTAGCCCCCGTGTGCTGAGCTTTACCATACCTCAACTGGAGAGATTAGACCAAGGGGATGAAACTGTCTATGTTGCAGCTGTTTTGCTTCTGATTCCTGGTTTCTCCTGTTGCTGCTGATATTCTTGAAGATTACTGTTTATTAGCTGCCTCTCTGTGCTACTGATTTATTTTGGTCATGGGACTCTAGCTAAAAATTTGAATTTCAGGGGCAAAAATGTCAAAGGGTTAATAAAAAAAATTATTTTGATTTGTTAGAGTACTGTCAAATAATGAAAATCAAACATGAGTGGTGCTGCTTGCTACAAACTCTTGCATGTTTGATCTGTTTTTACTGCATTTGCATTAGTATACTTCTCCTTTTCTGTCTGACTTTAATTGTAGCTTTTTTTTTTTTTTTTCTAGTTCAGGAAATACTGAGGTAACTCCCTTTTTGCCTTTAAATATAAATCACTTTTCATTCTTCGTGTCTCCATTGTCTCCTTGCAGTTAGGAGTGATGGATTAGAATTAGGCTGCAGCACAGATTGGGAAAATCTCCCAGCATCCTCTTCCCGCAGAGGTATCAGCTTCCAGCATTGACTCTAGCTGCTGCCACTCTAACTGACATTTCTTTTGAATCCGGCTATGGAGAGTGCCTGTGATGCCAGCTGCTGGCTTGTGAACTTCTATCCTTTTATTCTTTTTGCTTGATATGTCATTAATGAAACCTCATGGATATTGAGAAATAAAACAGAATCAGGTTTCTCTTTATGCTTTTCTTCATTTTTTTTTTTTTTTTTAATGTGTGTGCAGTGGAAAAAGAACAGAGTGAACGAAGCAGCACTTATTTTTGCATAAGGACTATATTTACATACCTGAAGTTAACTGAATTAATCCTGTAAGTATATTATCTCTGCCTACTCGTCCCTGAAATCATGAATGTGGTAGTCAGATTTATGGGGTTTTATCTGTGAAAATTTACTTTGGCAGATATATTGAACACTTAAACTACGAAAATATTTTTTTAGATGGACTTCCTTGAAAAGGAGGGAAAAATGATATATTCACAGTGGGTTTATGAAAGAATTGTTTTTCCTCTGCACTTTGCAGTGGTGAACAATGCTTTTAGAGAGCAGAAGCTTCTCTGATGATGTCAGTGCTTAATCAGCTTGGATGCTGTAGGTTGTAGAACACCGCAAGGTATGTATTTTGGGATGTCATGCTTTAAAAAGTGGTAATTTGAGGATTTCAGACTTGTAGTTATTTTCTCCATTTATAGAGTACGTCTTCTACTCTTGGTAGCTGTGCTGATTTAACCATATGAGGTTATATAATTTTTGACTTAAATATAAATGATTTCATGGGATGCAGTTCTGTGCTTTCTAAGTGCTAGATGTTAACTACAATATGGTGTGCTTTGAGAGATTTTAGTAATTTAAGATCTTTATCATTAGCTATAAGCTCACGGTGTAATAATTTCTGGTAGATGGGTTTGAAGTTTAGGAAGAGTGTCTTACTAGGATCACACTGTCCTAATTGTCTCTGGATCTGAGCCCATATTTGTGTGACGCAGTGTTAGTCCCCAAAACATCTGGCCTGATCTGATGTCCTACTTGCTGCATGATTTATTTCTTTTTTTTTTTTTTTCCATAGCAAGATAAGGGGAATTTTTATTTGGTATAAAACTGTCAGTAAGCTGTCGTTCTTTATATATAGTAGCTCTTTCAGGAGGATCTTTTTCAACCTATTTTCTTGTCAGTGTGTCTTATTTAGACCTACTTTCTAAGGGATAAGTTGGAGATTATTTTTTTTGTTTGTTTTTAGTGAACCTCTATTTTCTATATCTACATAGTGTATATTAAGTTTTGGTAATATTGCTGTCTGCCATATTTAGGTGCTCATTTTTCTGCATGGCATTGCCTGTATTGACCTCAGCTGGATTATTTGATATAAACTGTTACCTGATAAAGGGTCTTCCAACATAGTAAATTCTCGGTTTACTTGCAGAGATCTCATGTTAAAACATGCATCTAAAAATACTGTTGAACCACTGAGTTCTATTAATAAATCTGATGACAACCTTCTGTAGTGCTGTGCATTTCAATTAGTGTCCAGCAGAACAGTGTAAAGCGGATTTTTCTCTTACCTGCAAACTGCTACTGCTTTGTGGTTTTTTTTCCCCCTCTGTCAAACTGTGGTCACTGCTAACTGCCTGTGATATGATCGTTTTGCTGTCTGTTTTTAGGATTGCATGTGTTTTGCAATGCTGTGTCAAATTCATGCTAGCGTAGCTTGATACGCTTGAATAGGATTATTTCATAAGCATTTTAGTGATCAGATAAACTTTATGTGCATGTTCCGGTGGGTAAGTAGTAACCCAGGTAGTTGTCATGTCTTGTTCCCACAATATGGCTGATTCGTTATGGAAAATTTGCATCTTGCTTACTGTGCATGTACAGTGCAATTCACTGTTCAACTTAAAAGAACTTGGTGTCAGGTAAAGCTGCTGATGTTTGTTTTTCCGCTCAGGCTGTAAAAACACCTGACTTGCAATAAATTGATTATTTGTTTAGTGAATCTGATTAATGATCAGTCTGAAACTGGAACATTTGTCAATGCTCAAGTTTCTTTTCTTTTTTTTAAAGAAAAAAGGAGGGGTGTGTGTGGCTAGAAATGTACCTGTCTCTCTGTGTGTTTCAGAGGGGTGGATTGTGATGTTGGCAATGGTGGGTGCTGGTCAGCCAGTACAATGAGTTTAGTCTTGGCACTGTGTCTTACGGCACCTGAGAATCAACCAGAAAACCAGCTTTGCCTTGGTTTTCTTGCTTTGTGCTTGTTCAATTGCTTTGTTGCATCTATAGAGTAGTAATAATACATGAGGATACAGCAATCAGTATTTTCTTGTGGGGTTCAGATACTGCATTGACAATAACTACATAGATGGGAAAATTCCACGTATTCACTAGAAGAGACTGTCAGGAAAGTTCCTTTATCTCATCACCCCTCCCTTCTCCCTCAGTCATGGACATAAAGTAAGTGTTGGGAAGCAAAACCTTTTGATCACTTTCTTGTGTTTTGTTACCAGATTCTCATGAAGTGGCACCGTAGGTGCTGGGCTGCTTTCTAACTAAAACAAAGACAGTCCTGTGCATGGCCCCAAAGCTCAAGATCACCAGCAAGACTTACATGCAGAATGTAAAGCAAAGAAACGTTACCAGTCTTCTGACAGGTGGTGGTCCAACTTTTAAAGTTTAAGGTCAAGATGAGACTTTTAAGAAAGAATTTTTGTTTGTGTATAAAGTTTTTGGTGTGTTCGAGGGTATTTTAATGCATTTCATTCATAAGACACTATTAAAAATATTTCTACTGCCGTGGGCAGTAATAATTCCTAAAATGAAACAGTTGTCTCCTGTAGCTAAATATGCATCTGTGAAGTTCAGAGAAGCTAAAATTAGAAATTGCTTTTCTATAAAGGAATAGAGGGCAAACACCCCTCCTAAAATGACAGCAGTCCATCCCCTTGGGTCCCCCCAAGCTTCTGATCTGTGAGGAACAGATCTCTCTTTGTCTCGTCCTTAGATTACAGGTGTCTGGTAAGGTATAATGATTGGTCAATTAAAATATTCTCTTAGTGACAGTCCAATAGTCTGTGAAAAGCTGTCAGTCTGAACTTTTTTTGACGATGCTAAGGTAGAGATAAAAACTCCTAAAGTTGTTCTTGGTGCATTTTCATGCATACCATATTAATAATTTCTGATTTTCAAAAAGGGCAGCTGCCTCTTTATTTTCTCATTTAGTTACATCTTCTCTTCTTGCTGTCTCTGGTTTTTTGAGAGCTCCAGCTCCTTTTCTACAGCTGTTGCTTTTGCAAGTGCAGGTTTTAGTGCTTACTCTTTATTACGTATACAAATGTATGATGTCAGCTAGCTGTTGTTTCTTTTCTGTCTGCATCAGCATTTCTGCCACAGCTGTAAGACAAGGGAGAAGAAAGAATATGATTAAAAAAATCAAAACCAAACACCACCAAAGCCAACAATAAACAAAACCCCCAAAACCAACCAACTAAAAAACTCAATGCTATTAAAGAAAAGGAAGATGCCTTAGTGATGAGATTGCTTGATCGTGCAGAGGATAGTATAGGCACAACCCTTGTTATTATGACTACCATCCAGGGATTCACCGATACAGATTTACAAATAGCTGACTAGATGATACTATCTGTCTAGTGCTGAGGAAGGCACAGCCTCACTGAACTGGATTGCCTGGAAGCATGTCATTTCCATCCTCTGTTACCATTTCTGTGGGTGGCTGTGTGTCTCCAAAATCCAAGTGAAAGCTCGTACCCAGGAAGGGCTTGGGTGAGAACAATGCTGCTTGCCTCTGTCTGCTGAAGAGTGTTTTTAAATACAGTGTTCAGTAAAGTCCCGAGGGAGGAAAAAATGAAAAGAAGTCTGTTACCCTAACGGATTTTGGTATTGCATATATAGCAAGCTGTGTAAACCAGTATCATTTAAACTAAATTACCATTGTTGTGGGTGTGTGTCTGTTGTGTGTTTTTGCATGGGGTTTCTTGATTCTTTTTGTTTGCTTTTAAAAAAAACTGCTTGTTGTTGAATGGATCATGATATAGTAAGATTTTAGAGTAATTTCTGCCTGTTTGCAAATTTGGCTAGCATAGCACTGGATAGTTTTGCTGCCAGTTGGGTTTCCTTAAATGAATGTTTAGCACACAGACTACAACATGCGTTGGTGAAGTTCTGAAACAGTGAAGACATTACGCCTTCAAAGGAGTTATTTTATCAAGTCTGTCTTGCATCAGCATGAAATTCTTTCAGTGCTTCCCATAAGCTGATAATGTTTCCATTGAATATGGAAACTACACAATTTTATTTATCTAAAATTCATACTTAGTATAAAAAGGGATGTGTGCATAATGAAAGCAAATTTTGCTGTGGAGGTAGACTATGAGTAGTTTATTTACTATATGGGTAAAAAAAGTTAGCATTTGCTGTACTGGTCAGATAGCTGTTTGCAGATAGGAAGTGATTTATGTAAGTTGGAAGTAATTTCAAACTTTTAGCCTTACGGCTTAAGATTTTTCTGTTGTGTGATTATAACTGGTGTTGAAGTCTTGGTTTTACAAAAAATGGTAAAATGGCTTGCAAAAAAATATCTGTTTACAGCAGAAAAACTGTTGATCATGTGGTGTCGTATCTTTCCCTGATTAGCTTTAACACAACATCAGATTAAGAATCCTTTTTGTTCGTAAACTGGAAATGATTGGCATTTAAAAAATACTGGGATGCCTTTAATGTAAAGGATTTAACATGCTTTAATTTTTTAGCTGCAAGAAACATCTAAATGTGAGAAATGTTACTTGATTTGATTCCCCTTTTCTGTTTTCCTCGCATATGGAGAACAATTCGTAGCATGCGTACAGATAGAAAAAGAAAATCCAACCTCATGAAGACTTGCCTGATGCACCTTGCTTTTTCAGATCCTGATTCCTGTACCTGACCAGCAAGATACTAAAAGACATGTGCCAGAAGTAGCATAGTGGTGGTGTGAGGGGTGTGTATTGTTCCTTACTCAGGTCAGTAGTCCTCAAAGAGGATGATACATGCTGTGCTTTCATGAGTGTTCCTTAGATTCAAACTTGATACAGAAAATGTTCCTGAAAGTGGTGCATCTCTGCTTGTAATTATTGGAAAAAAAAACCAAAACCAAAACAACCCACAAAAAAAAGCCAGTCACATGCTTGTGTGTTTTAAGCGTAGTCCCTTGCAATAAGAAGAAAATCCTACATAACTAGAAAGCTACTCCCTTTGCTTTCATGAACATTTCCTAATGTTCACTGTGTGTAGGTCTGTGGATTTTACTACCAAGGACTGTGTAACTGTTCAGCCACCCTTCACTGAACTGTCCTGAACAGAAAATGTAGACCTAACAGAATATCTCAGTAGGATTTAGCAATAAGCTCATTTTGTTAGCCTTTACTTCACCTCGTAGGACTGTTGGTGGGTATTTGCAACGAGGAGTGGTACTGCCTGCTGCTCTGTGGTGAGTGGGTAGGTAGGACTCCTGCAACGTGTCTCACTGTTTGTCTGATGAGACATACTTGTGTTGCACCTCGGTGTCTTTGCAAGAGATTGACAAAAGTGATAGCAAATAACATTGTGCTTCAGGGAATGATCCAGATGAGATTTTGGCACATCACTAAGCAGAATAATGAAGTTCGCTCTTATATGAGTGATGGATGAGTGGGATAAGAGGAAAAAGATTTTTCTTCTCAAATGGCTAACTTAATGGTGAGGAGTAATGTGCTTTCAAAATATGAAGAAAAGTATTTGAAGAGGTAATTCCAGATAGCAGAACTAGTAACTGAGCTTTCTGTATGCTTGCTCAGATATGATGGGTACTTCTGGGTGTGTGTTACTATTAATGCGAAAGTAATTGCTATTGGAGATTGCAAGTCTTCGTGGTCGTGAGCTCCACATGTAAAAAGAAGGCCAAATGCAGTAACAGATTTTTCAAGGACATCAACATTCAAAAATGTTCATAAGGAGATGAGCAATCCTGGAAACATTTTGCAGAGATAGGAGACCACCATTTATCTGGAAGAATATTAGATAGTTACTAAGAATCATAGTTCAGTGATGTTTCCTTAAACAGAGAAGATAGAGATGTTTCTTATCAGTTACCCATGGATAGAGACACTAGTTTGCTTTTCCTACATGAAGATTACCAGAAGAATTTGATAGTGTACAGAGGCAAGGTGTTGAATCACAAGAGGAATTGACATAAGTTCGTGAACAATAAAATAATTGAAGAATTCTGATTTCTGTATTGTTATTTTATAGGCTAGGCAGAAAGAAAGCTTTCTATCACAGTGAAGGATGACTGTGTTTTCCCTTTACTGAGGCTGAAGAGAGAGGATAGTAGTACACTACTACAGGAATTCCTATGCTTGAATAGAATATGACTGGCAGGGATCAAGAGATAAGAACTTGTTTATTACCAGTTTCCTCATTCTTAAAGCATGACAGTTGAATATTGCAGAATTAAGAATGGAAGTATCCTTGTTCTAGTGACACACTGCTAATCTGAGGCATAGTTGAAAATTAAAAACACAGCAAAAAGGAGGACACCAGGGACAGAAATCCTTCGTGCTACAGCAACACGCGGTGTCTGGGTCATTTGGGTTTAACAAGTGTTTGGTGATGTGGTGGTGGCAGTTCTTAAATGTTTTGGAACTTTCCTAAATAGTAAGACCAGCTTAAGAGGACATCTGGTACATGTTGGTATGTAAAGCCATGCAAGATGTGAACTCGAAGTGATGGTTTAATAACATCTCTGAGCTGTAAACTGTGACCTTTTATTCTATAGTTCGAGTATAGCTTTTGATCTTGGCTGGGAGAAAGTCTGCCAGGGAGGCAGTGGGTTCCAGCCCCCCAGGACTCTGTTGAAGGCTTGAGTCTAGTTTCTGCTAAGCATGTGTGGCAGTACGTGTTGACATAGAGCTCAGTGCCACATATGTGGAAGAAACACAGTGTGCCTGCACTATAGTCCCCTCAAGAAGCGAGGGAGGGGAAGAGGCATCCCGTCAGCTAAAAAAGCATCAGAATCACCACTGTTCTTGGACATTACAAAGGATCAATACACTTAAAGTAGAGCAGTGTTCAAAAATACCCTGAGCCTCCTAGCCAGGTAGATTCTGGTGAGGATCAGCTGCTGTTTACCATTAAGAAGTCATGTTCTGAGTATTTAAGATGCGTGACAAGATGGTTACTCTTTTTGACGTGGTAAAACGTAAACAGTTAATTATTGAGTATTCAGATTGAAGATATTCATTACTACAAAGGGAAAGATCTACTTCAGAAAGTACAGAAACATTCTGACTAGTCACTGAGTAGCAGATTTTGACAGTTTGATAGGACTATATGATTTACAGTCTTCCTGCAGAGGACAAGAACCACCTAAGAACAATACATTTTAATGCTGTTTTGTCATCATTAACTTTTGGCAGTAAATATTCTAGCAGATACCTGCTTGTATGTTACTCAGGAGTGCTACAGATGGTAGTTTCTTGCTGGCCTACCTTTTTATACTGTGGTTGACACCCAGAATGGTTTTTATTTGACTTTAAGCAAACAAATGCCTCTAAAAGATTATTCTTCTAAGGAAGCTTCCATAAGTGTTAAGGGTCACTTGTTTGCAAAAGTAGTTATTTGCTGGGAAAGTGTGCTCTTAGATGTAATCATAGACTCATTAAGGTTGGAAAAGACCTCTAAGATCATCAAGTCCAACCATCAACCCAGCAAGACCATGCCTGCTAAACCATGTCCCTGAAGTGCCACGTCTGCATGTTTTTTGAACACTTCCAGGGATGGGGACTCAACCACCTCCCTGGGCAGCCTGTTACACTGCTTTACAGCTCTTTCAGTGGGGAAATTTTTCCGAATATCCAATCTAAACCTCTCCTGACTCAACTTGAGGCCATTGCCTCTCGTCCTATTACTAGTTATGTGGGAGAAGAGACCAACACGCACCTCAGTACAACCTCCTTTCAGGTAGTTGCAGAGAGCAATAAGGTCCCTCCTCAGCCTCCTCTTCTCCAGACTAAACAGCCCCAGTTCCCTCTGCTGCTTCTCATAGCACTTGTTCTCCAAACCCTTCATCAGCTTCGTTGCGCTTCTCTGGACATGCTCCAGCACCTCAATGTCTTTCTTGTAGTGAGGGGCCCAAAACTGAACACAGTACTCGGTGTGCAGCCTCACCAGTGCCGAGTACAGGGGCACGATCACCTCCCTACTCCTGCTGGCCACGCTATTCCTGATACAAGCCAGGATGCCTTTGGCCTTCTTGGCCACCTGAGCACACTGCTGGCTCATGTTCAGCCAGCTGTTGACCAGCACCTGCATGTTCTTTTCTGCCGGACAGCTTTCTAGCCACTCTACCCCAAGCCTGTAGGATGTGTGGGGTGGTTGTGACCAAAGTGCAGGACCTGGCACTTTGGTTCAGCCTCATACAGCTGCCCCTAGCCCACTGATCCAGCCTGTCCAGATCCCTCTTGAGGGCCTTCCTACCCTTGAGCAGATTGACACTCCCACCCAGCTTGGTGTCATCCACAAACTTACTGAGGGAGCACTCAATCCCCTCATCCAGATCATTGATAAAGATATTCAACAAGATTGGCCCCAAAACTGAGCCCTGGGGAGCACCACTTGTGACCGCCTGCCAGCTGGATTTAACTCCGTTCACCACCACTCTCTGCGCTCACCCATTCAGCCAGTTCTTCATGCAGCAGATAGTACACCTGTCTAAGCCATGAGTTGCCAGCTTCCCTAGGGGAGTGCTGTGGGAGACAGTGTCAACGGCTTTACTAAAGTCCAGGTAGATAGCGTCCACAGCCTTTCCCTCATCCACTAGGCGGGTCTCCTGGTCATAGAAGGAGATCAGGTTGGTCAAGCAGGACCTGCCTTTCATGAACCCATGCTGGCTGGACTGGATCCCCTGGTTGTCCTTCACATGCCCGGTGAGTGCACTCAATATGAACTGCTCCATAATCTTCCCCAGCACCAAGGTCAGGACGGTAGTTCCCAGGATCTTCCTTCCGGCCGTTCTTGTAGATGGGCGTCACATGCATCTTGTTTTTGTGATCCTTATCATAAAAATACCATCCTCTCTGTATAACCTCCATTTTCAGGAAACCTTATTTTCACTCTTTTTGTTTGTGCCAGATGTGCTTCTAATGTGGGTGTCTTAAAACTGAATTGTTATTGCTACTTTCACGTTTTTGTGGTTTTTTTCCCTGGAGAAGTTTTGCTTTGCTCCCACTAGTAACCTGAAATATTTTCAGTAACTGTAGCCCAGTGAGACTTTTGTTAGCAAGAACAGTAGCTGTACAAAACCAAGTCACTGGCAATTAATGTTGTTTATCAGATGAGGCTGATTATTTTCGCTGTGTTGTAGAAGAGCCAGCAAATAGCTTTAGAAGTTCAAAAGCTAAGTTCTTCAATCCCTATTCATGCACAGTACTGCTTGCACATTTAGGTCCAGATAATGTTAATAAAATGATGTGGAACTCACTTCTAAGTATGTGGTTTAAAATGTGGAAAATATAGTTAGATTAAAGGCAAACTTTTCTGCAGTTCTCCTGTTTCTAGCTCCTGAATCCCCTTTCAAGAGAAGAGTTGGTACAGCATTGCACCAGGGGTGATTGTGTTAAAAGGTGAATAGATCTTCTGCATATACAAAGACAACGGCATGTACCAAGTTAATACTTAACTGTAGCTAGATAACTGCCTTTCAGGAATGCTCTTACAGTGAGCCCTGCCGTGGACAGATAGGTGTTATTGCATAACACATTACATGTTTAAACAACTTTGTTTTAAATACTAGAGCAATGACTTTGAAGATTTGTTTTAGGCTATCAGTTATGCTCCCTTTTTAATTAATCTGTAGGGAAAAAAAGGAAAGCATCTTAATAAGCTGTAAACTGTTTTGACATTTTGAATTACTAATGCTCTTGCTTTGTGTACATCCTGAGGATTGTCATCCCAATAGTGAATATTCCAGTACATCTCAGGGTGTTCAAGTCAATATTCTTATTCTTCCGCAGCTCCAAGTAGTTGATTAGAAGAACCTGTTTACAGCTGCTAACAACTTCCTTATGAACTGTATATCCCTGCTGTATTGGGCCTGTTTCATGAGTAGCTCAGGACCAAGCCCAAGATACATGAGCTGTTGCTGAAATTCAAAACATTTATTCTTTTTTCATAAAAGGAACTTCGAAATAGTAGTGAGAAGGGAACTTGAAAAAATGCTGTGTGTTGAGGAAAGGTATTCTTAAAGTACTTAAAACACCACTGTGTCACTGTTTATTCTGCTTGTAATGTGACATTGTTATCTTTGTGTAACAGCCAATATAGTACGTTTTTCTTTTTTTTGTTTAGAAGTGAACTGTATTCACTGGGTGTAAAATCTATAGTAGTTTCACTGAAGTAGTGTTAATTTAGTCTACTCCAGGGTAAATTAAAACATGTGCTCTTCTGAGGTTATAAAATGTGTGAAGTTTCTGTCAGTTCTAGGAAACTCTATGTGGAGGTAAGGAAAAAACAGAGATTGTCAAAATAAGACTGACTCAGAAGGAGCAGAATATGAGTCAGAAGAGAGTGTGAGTCAGCATTGCTCACTGAACTATTCACCAGTCTGCTAACTCGCTGTGGAAATTGGTTTGTGGTGTTTTGGGAAGAGAGGAGGAAATGTGCTTTTTCTGAGCCTCTGCATAGGAATATTCCTTGTCTGCTAGCGAAGATAACCAAGTTGCTTCTGAGTCAGTATGCTCCTTTCTTCTGACTGGTCTGGTATCAAGTTACGAATCTGAGTTGGAGTAGTTTCTTCTGGTTATGTTCCTCTGCTGCAGGATGTAGGAAAACTGTAGAAAATACATGTGAAGGGTAATTAAACAGGAGTGAGACTCTTTGGTAAAAGGTGATTCATTTACAGAAAGAAGAGACTGAGAAAACTGACTTCCCAGGTTTCATATTCAAAGTGGCAGAATAATTTCTTAAACTTGCTTGATGTAAGAGGCAGTAATGTGTTGACATAAGGAATATTGTTTGCATTGTCTACAGGCTTTGGCCACATGTAAAGGCAGCAGTGTGTGAGCTAGTCTGCAACACAGGAAAAACAAGTGACAGCAACATGCTGGAGAGATCTGCTGCTTACCAGTTTGATAGGAAAAGATAGTTTTGACAGGGTGTCAGGGTTCTGTTTTAAGGAACCTTATGGAGTCACTTTACGAATGCTGATATGTCCCTGCTTATGCTAGAGTTGGTGGTGTCATGGCTTTTGGGAGCCTGATGGCCAGTGGTCATCTCTGGTAACAGCTGAAAAGCCAGCATGTCCATGGCTGTGTCACACAATAAAAATGAGATTTTTTTCCTTCCAAAGGAAGTTCTGGCAGTTGCTGCTTGCATAGTAGGAAGTGTGCAGCTCTATGCAGCTCTACAGCATACAAATACAGAAGATGTTTTTGTTTTCACCGAGATGAGGCCTAGTGAAGCAGTGGAAATAGGACATTGCCCTTACATCTTTATTCTTGCATTCAGAAAAATGGTACAGCAGCGGGATACTGTATTATTTAATCTATTTATTTGCTGTTACTTTTGACATGAAGTGGTAGGATACTTTTTTATTCTTTCTAGGCTGAACCCAAATATTTTCAACTAAGTTTCACCTCGAGTACTGTGCTCACTTTTGGGCCCCTCGCTACAAGAAAGACATTGAGGTGCTGGAGCATGTTCAGAGAAGAGCAACGAAGCTGATGAAGGTCTGGAAAACAAGCCTTACAAAGAGCGGCTGAGTGAGCCAGGGCTGTTTAGTCTGGAGAAGAGGAGGCTGAGGAGGGACGTTACTGCTCTCTACAACTGCCTGAAAGGAGGCTGTAGGGAGGCAGGGGTTGGTCTCTTCTCCCAGCTAACTAGTAATAGGACGAGAGGCAATGGCCTCAAGTTGAGTCAGGAGAGGTTTAGATTAGGTATCAGGAAAAATATCTTTACTGAAAGAGTGGTCAGGCATTGGAACAGGCTGCCCAGGGAGGTGGTTAGAGTCCCCATCCCTGGAAGTGTTCAAAAAATGTGTAGATGTGGCACTGCAGGATGTGGTTTAGCAGGCATGGTGGTGTTGGGCAGGTGATTGAACTTGATGATCTTAGAGGTCTGTTCCAACCTATGATTCTATGATTCTAAGTAGAGATCAATTATTCAATTGCTCGCTGTTATGGATGATCCACCTTCCGTGAGACTCTTTCATGAACTATGTGAATATATATCTCTTGGTTGCTGTTCTCGTCCTTCTCTGACTTCACATGACTGTTCATGCTTCTCCATACTCTGTATAGCACGTTATTGCCTTGTGTTGGGTTTTTCTGTTCTAGTAGTTCAGAGTTCTCTGGCCACCTCAAAGTTAGCAAACATGCTGTGAGGGGAGGGGACCAGATCTTACTTCTGTCTACCATTGATTGATTCCAGGATTGTCCTTTAGAACCTTGAATATTTCTCCCCCCACCCCACACTGAATACAGCCACTGTATTTGTATTGGAAGACCACTGGAGCAAGGGACTGCTTCAGTGCTAATCACAAAATTGCTGCGGTGCACAAGTATGAGAGAGCCATTCTTGCCATCTAGTTGATCTCAACTTTGCTGGATTTTTTTTTAAGGCAATGACTGCAAATTTAGTATTTAAAAATGAAAATCCCCCCTCTCTTTTTTCTCCCGTTCTTAAGAAATTATTTGGAAGCAGCTAGCCATTTTTCCTAGCATGACAGGCAGAGCAAATGGAATGTGTAATCTAACTAGGCATGTACTGAGTGAAACAGTTTCCCGAAAAGCAAATGTGAAATGAGGATATAGAAGCATGGGAACACACAGTGGTGGTGATAGCGTGTTGTTGAGGGACTAACTCAGGTCCTTGCTGGCGTCCCAGAAAAAAAACCAGCCTCTAAATACAGCTAAAAATTTGGTTTTCTGAAATGATTTGTTAGCAGGTGATATTCATGGAATTAACTAATAAAATGGAATGTTACAAAACTTTCAGTCATTATAAATGAGTCTTTTATTTTTGTTCTTTGGGAGGCATACTATGTAAAACATTTGAAGATGACACATAAATGTGTACATTTTTCTACTGGTTGTATGAATAGTTTAATTTGGACAGATTTGTTTACATATTCAGAGTCTGGATGCACTAAAATGCAATTGCTTTCTTCATATTTGTTTTGATAAACATTTTAATTCTGCTTTGCCGAGTAGGAGGTGTAGGATCTTAAGAATGCTTATTTCTGATGATTGTTGTTAACAGGAAACCTTTAACCAGTTGAGCAGGTTTAGTGTGAAGTGCTAAGCCTGTTCTTTTGCCAAATAGGCAGGATGTCTCCCTAATCTAGAGTATGTCGTTCATTTGATCCATGTGCTGGAAGGAACTTTACTTTGGGAGTGTGGAGAGGTGTTACAGGCTGAGGCTTTGGCAGGAGTAAATGCTCAGCCTGGAGCTAGGCATTGTTCTGGATTTAGAAGCTAGAATGTGCAAAATATAAAATGAGCTGGTGGTTGGCTTTGATAGGTTGTGTTGATGTCGTCTTCCCCCCCCGAAGTGTAGAAGGTGTGAATTTGTGATGTGAGGAGACAGAGATATAGAGATGTTCTGTGTGTCTCCTGCATGGTGTTCTTGATCTATAGGTTCATTTTTCAGGAAGGCATGGTGGAAGATGCCTCTATGGTAGAATTGTAAGGCAATTTGCATTTGGCCTGTGGCAAGAGGTGAACAAGAAGTGATGATTTGCATGTACAATTTAGTGTCTGATGTTCTAATTTTTCAAAGATTGTTGAAGTTAGATCTGAGAAGTGCCAAGTCCCTTGTTAGTTCAGTGCAAGCAGCATCATAAAGATAAAAAGCTGTGTCCACTGAAACATGAAGAAGGAAGTTCTTAAACGCTATGTGACCTACAGAGAATTGCTGCTTTCTGATAAAAACTCGTATGTTTGATATACCACTTTCTTTTTCCCCTCATCAAGGAGGAGCCAAATGGAAAGAATTAAATGGGGTATTTGAGATGTAGAAGAGAAAGTGAAAGATTAAAGAGATTAAGCAAACTGTATTAAAAGGGGAAACCAAAAATTGTGCATGATGCTGTTGAATTCTTAGTGAAAATGGTGTCTCATTTCGTAACCATCTTCGAACAATGCCTACTACTATTTTGCGCCCCCCCCTCTCGGTTTTTCATGGAGAGGCGTGTTTCAGAAACTTTTGACATAGTATATGTAGCTGGTGAAATTTGAAAAACAGACCTGTGATTTTGCTCAGATAGACTGTCATTGGGTAGCCTTGATTGCCAACCTATGGCCTATGTATCAAAAGATTTAGGACTTTGAGAATTGAAAAAAAAAAAAACCACCCACAAAACCAGAAACCAGCTCCACTTTTTATACAGTTCAATTACAACACTTTAGTTAAAGGTTTATAATGAAACCAGTACGTTTATGTTTAAATACACAATGTAAAGATTTCTGAATAAAAATAAAAGACCAAATATTTTCCTGTAATTAATGGAACTGTCTGTAAAAAAAATGAATGTCTGGGGAACAGGTTAAGTAAGATTAGCTGGTGTAGTCTGAATTACAAATTGTAACTTTATGTTTTATATTTCCCAGTGCAGTTGAGGGTATGAAGAGTGGTATGTAATAAAAAGCTGACTTTTTTTGTGCCCGTGCAGCAGGAGAAAAGATTCTGCTGTTGCTGTATCTGAAGGATTTTTATTTGTTGTTGGGGCTTGTGTATTCATATGCAGACCTAAGTAAACTTGCTGTACAGTAACTCCCCTGAAATACTTTTAAGAAAATTGGAAGGCAATTTAGATACGTAGCTTACGGGTATTTAAGTGAGAGAACACAGACTGATAGTGGCAACCGGACAGTATGCCCTTGGTGACATAGGCCGGCAACGAAGAGAACACAAGTGTAGTAAATTTGCTCTCCAGTAGCTGTCCAGTACTGATTAGTACAGGCTAATGAAGACTTTGGTACTTGTACCTATAACACTATACAGTAGGGCAAATGTGACCCACGTTGGCAGTGCTCATTCCCCAGGCCCTCATCGGGGACTGGGCGCTGGGGTGGATGCTGGAGTGTGGTGGGCTGGCAGGGAACCCGCACGCGCATGGGAGAAGAGATGGCCGCTTTGCTGATGAGACCTGTTCTGGTCAACCTTTCCTACTCTGCTGGCGTGACGGCGGTGCTCTTGATGGGCGGCTGGAGATCAGGGCCATGGGTTGCATTGGGAAGGTGGCCGTTCCTGCAGAACCTGCGCAGCTGGAGGGCCTGGGGGCTTAGCGGGTGGCCAGCACACTGCGAATGCGTCAAATGTTAACAACTCTAGGGTTTTGCTGTGTAAAATCATGTAAATCTTGAAATTGTACACATAATAATCAAGTTGAATCCCAGTAGGGGAGAAAATAAAGGTGTTTAAATTTTCTTTAAAATTATTGGCAACAGTCTGGTGGGAAAATGGTCGGAGTTCAGTGGTTGGGCACTTCGCTACTTCATTATGAAGGGCAGCATTTGCCTCTTGGTGTGTTGAAAAAGCTGAATGTTTTCAAAGCTTTTGTGTGGTGGAGAGAGGAGGAGGGTAGGGGAAATTGAGCATTCTGTGTAAAACCTGCCCAATCATATTTTCGTGTCCCTCTTTTTCTTAATTTGTTTTTTTGTGAGTGTGTGTTACTGTCAGATGTAGAGCAGCTGCGCTCCTCTGTCATTTCTCTACTTAAATTCCTCCTTCAGGTGGTTCTTTTCTTTTCAGCCCTTAAATATTCATCCCATTGACATGATCTGTTGCTTACCACTGCTTCACCTTACTTGGACAAAGCCCTTTACAGAGTCTAAAACTTTTGTTTTAAAAGTTGTAGACAGCTTATCTCTCCCAGATCCAGCTGCGCACATTGAAGGTTGTGTAGCTTCTAGCTGTTCATCACTACCATCAATGTCCAGTTTGTCACCAGGTCTGTCCATGGAGCAATTTGTGAGTACTCCCGAATCTTTCAGACAAAACTGACCAAGGTAGCGGTGTTGTTACCTGGCTTGCTCTTGAGCAAGTGCGAGTGATTTTACCTGAAGTGAATTAGGAAGAACAAAAGCTTTTGGCATAGCTGCAGGCTTCTGACAGGACTGTTTATGGCATAGCTGTTTGCAGAGTGAGTGTCTATTTACTGCTTTCTTGGACAAAAACATTATTTTGTCATCTCTCTCGAGATTTAGATCTGAATACAGAGTCTGAAACTGCATTTTTGCTGATGTGGAGAATTGAGAGCATGGACACAGCGATAAGTTTTGAGTATTTGTGTTGTATAAGCAGCAGTAAAAATTACTCTGTTGCATATTGACTGGTAAAAAATGGAGGACAAAGTCATAAACATCACTTAATTATGCAGAGGGCACACCCATGTAGCATGGATAAAGTGTTAGGCACATGGCTTGTTTTTGTAAAGCTATGTTTTAAAAACGAGTAATAAAATTGCTATAAAAGACCTTCTGTGTTATATACGGGGAAAAAAGTCTTTTAATTTTGTGTTTATATTTAGCTTGACTAAACTAAGAATCTTTTTTTCAGGGCATCCAAGATGGATCTCAAGTGTGCTCTGGAAGAATGTTCAATGGCACTGAATTTATTTCTAAATAATAAGTTCTCTGAAGCACTGGAACTACTTCGTCCATGGTGAGGTCCTGTTACTTTCTGAAGTTACTGTAAGCAGATAGTGTGAAGTATGCTTTCTGGTAGCTAAGATTAATTAAAGGCTTTTGAAGGTAGTAGTTTTCATTTACTCCCTCTTGTCCAAAAGCATTTCCCAGTATCTTTGGGTTTTAGCAGTGCACTTCTTTCTGCTTAAGACCGTTGCAAAAGCTGTTAATGAAGCACTGAATTGTTCTGTTAGAGTTTACCATTGAAGCTGTCTTTCCTCATGCAGAGGGGAAAAGCAGGGGAACAAGACCTTATGCAATGTATCATTGATCAGAGAATTTGCACAGTCGAGCTGCTTTTGACAAGATGACAAAACTGGAACAAAACTCCAGAATACTGTTTTTGTTGCTTTTTATATTACATTGGGGTCACAGTTATGTTTACCCTATAAGCCCACCTTTTGATATTCTGACTTATTCTTCCTGTTCCACTGTTGCCTTTGCTCCACTGAAAAGCAAAGCATGGCAGTGTAGATGTAGGGAGGTATAGAATACCGAAAGGTTTGTAGGATAGTGCAAGCTTGCCTGTGACTTCAGGGGGAGGCAGTCTGGATCGCTGTTGATTAGGACTGGGATCTGAATCCCATTCACTGCTCTTCTCCTGTCTGTGTCTCAAAGATGCATATGCTGTTGAGGGATGTGCCGGTGAAAAGGGATCTGTGGTTTGTGTTGGTAGACTGAGGTAAAGTTCTTGCTTTGTGGTTCAGTGATAGCAAGACTGGATTCAGAATGATGGGTTGGTGTTGTTAAGTCAGTAGTATGGACAGGTGGAGGAACACCATTAAAGGAAGCCTTGGGAGGATGCCGCAGCTGCCAAGTGTTCGCTTTTAGTGGTATGGAGAGCTCACGTGAAGAGGAGGTAGGCAGGAATAACGCCTTTTCAAATTAGCTATACCTATACCCAAGCTCTCATCTCTGAGCACTGTGCAGTGTTACTTGTAACAGACCAATGCTTTAAGAAGGCTTGCCTGCACTTGTGTATGCTGAAACTGTTTTTGGGTAGTATTGCAAAATACTGAGTTCTACATGCAATAGATTGTGCATGTATGTATTGCTATATATCACACCACCCTCACCCCCCCATATTACCTAAATGTTTTTTGTGTGTTTCACATATATATTCATTTTGCGCTGTAAAATAATAAAAAAAACTTGTTCAGGTAATAGTGTTTTTGTGTACGGTGAAGTAGTTTTTGTGTACAGTGAACTATTTGTTTCATATGCTCCCTACAAAGAAAAAAAAAGTTCTAAACTCTGTGGTTTTGATGCTTTGAGTCTCTGGCAGCTAACAGGTTTTGAGCTTATTATACAGCATATTCAGCTCACCTGCAAAGGAGGACCTAGCCTAGCAAGGAAATGAAAAAACACCTTAAAAATTAAAAAGCCCAATTGTTTTACTGAAATAATGAAAGTTAAACTTAAGGCCTTAAATAATGTGAAGAATTTAGGGAAAATACTGATATATTTAAGAAATGAACACTTAGCCTAAGGGTGTCTCTTCCTTGACACTGCTGAAGTTTCCTGTCCTCAAAACTGCATTTGGTGGGTGGCTCCTTGATTTAGGGGGAGGAAAAAAATGCTCAGGAAACTGGAAAGGGTCCAACAGAGGACTAGCAACATGACTAGAAGACTAGAACATATGACTCATTAAGACTGTTAGAGCTGAGTTTGGTTTAGTTTGGCAAAAAGGAGACTTGGGGAATCTACTGGCAGTCTGGAACTGTTGAGGGGAAGTTGCAAAGATAGGGACATCCTTCTCTATAGTGGCTCGTGGTAAAACAAGAGGCAGTCACCACAAGTTGAGGCTTAGAAGGTTCACACTGGGCATTAGTTAAAAATACATTGATAGTACAGTACCGGAGGGGCTGCCAGAGGGGTATGCAGTCTTCATTTTCTTGAACCTCTTGAAACTTGGTTAGGCAAAACCTGAGTTCACCTGACATAGCATTGGCAATAGTGCTAATGTAACCAGTGGGTTTGACTATGTGACTATCAGTAACCACTTCCCAACAACAATTTTTTTTTGTGGATTGTGTAATTATGTTGTGAAAGCCAGGCTGTTTCAATCTAGCCTTTTATGCAGGACTGAACATGTGTGTACTGGCTTTTTTGTGACACAAATGTGGATTTATGTGTCTTTGGATCAAGTAGTAATGTTAGAAGGATGTCCTTGCTTCTTACGTTAAGTGAAAGCAGAGGAAGAAGTATTTATGTCAAGGCTTAATTAGCTAAATTAAATAGATACACCAGTGGACTATAAATGGAACATAATTAGGTGCAAATGCTTGTGTAACCCAGTTTGGGTATTTTCTAGAACTTGCAGTGACAGCATCCTGTGGCTGCAGATGTGTAGCACCCGGTGGAAGATGATACTTGCTCGGTTGTGTTCTTATGTCCACTACTTTCCTACTTTATTCTGCTGTCTTTTTACAAATTAAGTGTCTCAGCATTTAATTTTGTATTGTTCTTTTGCTTAAATGCACAAAACTTCTATGTTTGCCCTAGGTCTAAAGATAGTATGTACCATGCCCTTGGGTACAGCACTATTTTAGTTATGCAGGCTGCTATGACCTTTGAACAGCAGGATATACAGATGGGAATTTCTACAATGAAAGAAGCTTTGCAAACTTGCCAAAGGTAAGCCCAAGCAGGGAACATTTATGAGGTACTTAATCTCCAAACTGTTCTTTGTAAGATATCCCAGCTCTCTGTATGCTTTCAAGGCAGGCTGTTGCCAGTATGATAGTCGTCTAGATTTGGAAAGGTGGAGTAAGTGTCACTATCCAATTATTATTGGTAAGGGTATGTTTCCTAGTATTGTGGAAACAAAGACTTGTTGATTCTGGGCATGCATAGCCTCTAAAGCTAGTTAAATGGCTGGCTGGTGTTGTAGACCTACATGTAAGCTGGCGCTATATGATTGAACTGCCTGAGCTAGTTCAGCCTGTGACTTTTTGTTTCCCATTGGGATCAAGAATTTAAAAGCTTCGTATTTTGAATTTTTCTTTTCATCATGAAAACACTGTTTTGGTATTTTTTTTGAAAAGTTATTTTCAAAGATGGACCCAGTAGTCTAATAGAATTAAGCCTGTACTGAGGTTTCTTCTAAAACCAAGCAATTTTTAAATAATTGTTGCGAATGTAAGGGTTCAGTTACCGTAGAATTAAAGAGGTATTATTCCCATCAAGAATGATGTGAACCTTTTGCTTCTGGTCTTCCTTGGAACAACAGCAAAATAGAATAGAGAAAATAGAAGTTATTAGTGACCTTTATTTTTTTCATGAAAAACACTTAGAAAATGGTTTGTCAAAGCTGAAGTGCTTAACAAGCCTCTGACAAAAGCAGAATTGAATGCTTTATTCTGCTGTACTGGTGGTTCATCGTATTGGTTAGGCCATAATTTATCCTGAAATGTCTCCAAAGAAATTTCCTCAGATGTTGTTAGTTTAGACATTTAACACCACCTCCTTAGCAATGGCAACAATATTGACAACGAAAAAAAAGGAAACGAAACAAAATTATTGGATGCTACCTGAAGAAAACAAAAGGTCAGCAGTTTCTCTTTTCTCTTTTTCCGGGTGTGCTGTTGATTCATGGTTTCATGTGAGCGATGTTGTTTAGTGTGTCTGAAAATTAGGTGCTTCTTTGTAATTCTGATAGTTTCAATAAAGACCACCATCTCTGCAGGATGCCAAATTTTATGCATAAGTGCTCTGGTCTAGTCAGTCACAAAACTCATAAAAATGCATGATAAAGGCAATCAAACACTCACAGGTGAAGCACTACCAGAACTACATACGCCTTAAATGAACTTTTTTTTTTGTGCATCATGCTAACCTGTAGTGTCATTATCGTATTGTCAGGATCCTGCACTTTTCCGTGTCCAGAGTAGTATAAATGAACGATAAGCTAATGCTCAGTATTTATGATTAATGACTTCCTGGATTACAAAATGCATTCATTTACTGAAGGTGGAATTGTTTCTTTAGCTTCTTCATAAAGCTGAGTTATCTGTAAATAGTAATGAATTCGGGTTTGGAATGACATACTTAAATAAACTAGCAATTTATAACAGGGACCACTAAGATCTGTTGGAAGTAAAATATGTGAGTGTTTTGGTGTCATATTGGGCGTAAAACACCATAAAATACTCAAGTGTTAGAGCTCCTTTTGATTTTTTCATTCTAATTCTGAATGCAAGTTTAAGAAATGGAAAAAAAGTAATTCATAAAACATTGAACTCCAGTTCAAGTGGCTTGACCAGCGTTAGAGACTTTTCTGCAGCTGGTGGGTGGAAGTGGGGTGGAAGATGTTGTACACTTAAAGTAGATTAAATGCGTGCTTTGAACATCAGTCAAGGTTGGGTAGGCTTCTGAGCCTAGATACATACTAGTGGCCGTAATTAAACTAATCAAAGAATTGCAACTACTGACAAATCATCACTTTACTAAGAATATCTATATGTTATAGTTGGAAATTATAGAGTTGTGAATAATGAAGTTTGTGTTGAAATGTTGCTCATGCTGTGTGGGTTTCTTTTCTTCCACGTATACAACTGATCTAGATTCAGGAAAAGAAGTACAGTAGTGGAATCCTTGTCCAATCTTGTTTCTAAACAGTCAGTGGATCAGCTGACTGAAGGTATGTGGTTTATAATGCAACTAAAATAACAAAGTGAAAAAAGTTTAAAAACATCCTACCAACATGTACTAATATGCTTAACCACCTGTATGGTGTTTTTTTTTTTTTTAATCTGAGTGCAAAGCTTTTCAAAATGTGGGGGATTCAGACTAACTTTTTTTTTTTTGGCTCTGAGCATGCATGCAGTAAGAAAGGAATGCCTTTCACGACACATTATAGGACCAAAAAGAGATTTTGATTATTATTTTTTTTTTTCTGCTTTTACTTCAGACAGCTCCCAAAAGTTTAAGAATCATTGGTGCTGTGGAAGAAGTCCTTATTGTTAGTTGCATTGGAATCTCAATATATTAACAAGTTTTGTGCTTGTCTGTTTTACCTTAAGGTGTTTTGGGAAGTGGTATCAATACATTGTTCATGGCTCTGAAAATACTGATCTCCTGTTTGATTCAGGCAGAATCAAGTATGCATTTTTTTTTTCCTAACCTGGCACAAAAGAATCCTCTTTAATACTGGACACATCGAACTCACCATGTGTGCACTGTACATACAGCAGCCTTGTGCATGTGGCTGGTCTTGCAGCATGGGTACAGAGTAACTCCTGTCATGTGTGTTAAGTCAAATGTACTTTAGTGATGCATGAGGACAGAAAGTCTGCCTGGGGAGTTCGGTTTGTTGAGCATGACTTGGTGAAAACCTGTTTGTAATGTCTTACTGGGCTTAAAAGAAGCCTGAGCCACAGCGAGTGTTCGTTGACCTGCAAAAGTTTTTTCTAAGACATAAAGGGTTGGAAGAACTAGTTGCTGTAGGCTGATATTTAAACTTAAGATGAGAGGGAAGTACAGGACATCATCCACCAGAATGCCGAGTAGCTTTTCCCCTAGGCTGAAGTCAGCTCTGGCAAGATCAAAGTTTTCGTCTGAGGAGTGAAATAGATGACTACTTTTAGCTAGCTGACCAGTTAATACTTCTGTTGCGTTTTGTGTTACACCTATTAGCAGCTATCAAAACAGCAACAGCAGAATGCTGCTTTTTTTTCTTTTCTTGGCAACATTTTATTTGTTCTATTTATTTCAAGAAGTGAATATTGATAATAACTTTGCTGACAGTAAATAGTTCCTCTTTCTTTATATAGAGGAAATGCATGCTGAAATCTGCTATGCTGAATGCTTACTACAGAAAGCAGCTCTCACCTTCGTACAGGTAAAGTCAATCATTTATTTTGTATCACTGTGTAGCAGTTCAGTAGAAATATGTTAGTACTTGTAAAACATCATTTCCACAATAGATATGCTATTTAAAAAACAAACATTTTTCTAGTGAATGAGTGTTATTTTGTGGCAGTGATTGAAAGTATGGTAAATGCTATGCTACCCAGCAAATTCCTGTCTTTGTTTCTATGGATAACCAAAGATGTTACTGATACCCGGGAACCAAAAACCGAAGGTACACTACAGGCTTATACAGATGGTATGCTTCCCGGACTTGCATCACATCTGACGGTGTCCAGCACTGGTTTAAAAATACGCTCAAGTATGAGAAAATGTCTGGTTTGAAAGTGCACGTTTTGTTTCACGCGGAAAGGATGGAATGTTTCCCAGCTAACAAAACTTCAACGGATCCTCACTTGTCTCCAACTCAGCATCACTCTCCATGCACTTTTGACATGGTGTCAGGAACAATACAGTAATGAACGATTATAAAATGAGCATGCCTTAGCATTGCTGAGGTAGTAATTCAGAGAAAGGCCTGCTGTTTAATACTGTCTGGTGCTTCTTGTTGGGCTTGTGGTTCAGGGACTTTGTGCTACAGTGTTTTCAAATTCAGTTTGAAATTAGATTCCTGCAACAGGAGTTGTTAGTCATACTTTTTTTTACGTATGTGAGTGTTTTACAAGTGTTTAATTAATGTATTTTAGATAATCCCTTTGGATATAGCTTGAGGAAGAAGTGAGGCACAAAGATACTAAGATCAGATGGACCTAAAAAGTTAATTTGGCAAAGATTTGTAAACCACTTAATACAGTACTTTGTCAGAAGTGTTGGGAAATTTTATTAATGGAATGCCAGTCTTCCCTGTAATTTCCTTTCTCCTTTACTAACCAAGTGGAAGCAACTTTCTTTTTTTGTTTCATGGGTGGGTTTTTTATAAGTGTGAAGAGAATTTTTAAAGAGTTGTTGGAGATGAGTTTAGGACTGTATAAAATGAAAAAAACCTGAGGGGTATGCTTTCTCTAAAGCATCACCTCGCTATTCATAGTGTTAGAGATCCACTGCTTTTGTCTGTCATACCCTGCTCTGATTGCTATCATGCCCCATATTTTTCATTCTTGATTGACCTTGATTCATCTGAGGATGATGATGATAATGAAAATGGAATTATTCAGAAAGAGGTAGCAAGAATGCTTGTACTAAAACATAGGTTTGGGTGTTCAGTCTCGCAGACAAAACAATTGAGATCTTTTGAAATAGTGACCCTTTCATGGCATCCGGAATTTCCATTGGTTGATGATTCTGAGCCTTTTTTTAAAATTCATTTTGCGCATAATATGTGTTGTCGCTGAGTGTTTAAATCTGTATTTTTGAAATGCCTGCACATATTCCCCTTCTGTGTGAATTCTAATAGGAAAATTTCTGTCCTGTTGAACTGTTAACCATCTTTCTTTTCAGGAATTTATTTTGGTGGTTAGTACATTGTGGCTTTACTTCGATTTTTATAGAGGTTAGTAAGCACATATGTTGGGTAGTACATGTGGTTACTGTTGATCAGCAGTAGGAATTCATCCATTCAGGGGATTCTTTGGTTTGTCTTCCGCCAGGTCCTGGGCTCACTGGCGTGTGTCAGTATCAGGATTTCAAAACTTTCTAATAAGTTCCTACAGCACCATCTGGTGGAGAGCTTGCTGGTTTCATTTATGTGCATTGGAAATTCTGTTAAATGTAACTCTAACTTTTTTGCATTCCAGTCTTTTTTAAAATTTGTAACATACACCAGAGAAACGTTTCCCTGCCGACTTAAAGCAAGTATTAACTTTAGTCTTAGAGATGAGCCTAATAACTGAAAAACATTTTTAATATTTCCAGTGACCATTAAGTTATAAATAAATTTAAATGTAACTGGAGGACTTTGATGTGTGTGTTATGTGTAATAGCTGAATACACGTTTTTGTATAATTAAATTTTTTTCCTCCAGGATGAAAATATGATCAACTTTATCAAAGGTGGCCTCAAAATTAGGACGAGTTACCAAATATACAAGTAAGCCATTGGAAAACATTTAGATTCAATGTTGGTATAAGCAGGTGCAGTAGCATTAATGCCTGCAAAATAAAAAGAAATATTTTTATAGCAATTGTAATTATTAAACTTCATATAAATTCTAAGTCGTGTTTCCCCTTCCCTCCTTTTTTTTTCCTGCATCAAAAGAGAATGCCATCAGGTGCTACAGATGACTCAGGGGAACAAAAGCAAAAATGAAACATATTACCAGTTTGAAGGAGGAGTAAAACTTGGAATCGGAGCATTCAACTTGGTATGACTTTTTCAGACTACGGAAAGGCCAAGGATAATTCTGTAGGATTCTTTCTTTGCAGTTACAGTACTGTAATCCTGTTCTAAATATTACGCATTTCCAGAATGGAGATAAAGGTTTTGAAGGTTTTATGCACTATGAAAACAGCAGTGGCTTTTTGCATGCATGCCTTCTAGGATCTTTCTACTAATTCATTCTGAGTTGTGTTGAATTCTCTTGGACTAATGTATGTATTAAGAGGAAAAGCAGCTACGTCTACCTGTGCGTAGCCTGAATTTTTAAGATTCTTAGGCAGTTGGTTACAGGATACCTGGAGTGAGTGCTTTCATTCTAACATCTCAGCGTATGCCAATATTTCGGTTCAGTGGCATACTATAGATTGGCATAGACAGTTACAAATTAAGAAGAATGAGCAGTAGTTTACTGAGTTTGTGCGAAAGAAAACTGTGTACATCCACTGGTGTTTTTCTTCAGAAATTGACTTTTCACATCTGTGATGGCAACAGTGAGAGCTGGTTTCTGCTGGTATGTTGATTTCTGTATCATTCCAGTCTGGAGCTGGCCAGTTCTGAGTATGGTCAGAAGAACTCAGGTCCACCTTCACCTGTCAGAGTTCAAAACCCACGCAACTGGTAGATGTCTGTGTTTATAAGTGCTCTGACCTTTTCTATTCTTCATGAAGTCTCCTCAGTAGGAAGCTTAACAGAAAAACTCTCTCCTGGGCAGAATATATTAGGGTGAATGGAGCTTTCAAACACTGACCTTCAAATAGACCTTCTTGTAATGCTTGTTGAAAAGGTGGTTGTGTTCTCTGGAAGTTTTTTGTTGTATAGGATGTGGAGAGTGCAGTTGCAAGGGGAACAAAAAGTGCATGTAATAGAGGGCTAAAAGATGATAACAATAGCTAGTATTTCTAAACAAGTACACTTGCTGTTCTGCTAATTCAGTGGTCCCACAGTGGGAACAAGTAGAACTTTCGTGATACCTTTATGTCGTTTCATTGGGAGTAAAGGAAGATGACAATTGTAGACTGTAAGTACTACCAAAATAGATAATACTTTTCATTCCAAATGACCCACAATTTTGAACAGTTCTGATCAGCTGAGGACAGAAAAAACTGTCATTATCTGAAGCAGCACAGGTGGGCTCTGTCTGGCTGTTTCTGCTCTGGATGTTCATCAAAAGTCTGAGTTTACCTGAAGCTGCAGGCTGATTGTATATTGTTGATCATGCGTGTCTAGATTTGAGTTCTTTTGTGTTTTACTTTTTCACTAATGTGTAATGATATTTAACATAGAATCTGGCATTTTTGGCTCAAGCTTATAGTGGGTTTACTTTTTTTAAAAGTGTATCTAAGTTTTTATTTATCTTATTTTTGTTTGAAATGTATTTCAGATGCTGTCACTTTTGCCAGGAAGGATCCTCCGACTTCTAGAATTTATTGGATTTTCCGGCAATAGGGTATGTGATCTGATACTGTTTTTTCAAATTAGTCTTCTCTCAAATAAAGACTGGATTCATTTAACATCATATATTTTACACTAAAAATATAATGATCTATATTGTTTATCAGTATTTTAGTGTTGGTGAAGAGATGAGAAGTGGGCTAGATGATGCAGGTGTAAAAGCGCTTATGGTGATACCCTGATCTTGAACAATTGTGGGAAATGGCCAGTCTGCTTCAGAAGGGGTTTTAAAATTGCGGTTTTTTTTCCCCTTTGATGATCCTTAGGTAGAGGATGTCAGCTTCCTTTTCTAGCCTATACAGTCAGAAATTTATATTCCTCATAACACTAAATGAGGGGAGAGTCAAGGTTCTACATTTTTCCACCCACAGTTCCAGCCAACTTCTTTGAGAGAAGGAATTTCTGAATTTGATTTGTCACTGTGGAATCTAAGTACGGCTTTTCCTCATGGAGGAGGAAAGTAGTTGTAGTCATAGCCTTATTTTTGTAAACCTAGCCTTGTATTGTAAGTATCTTGCAAGTAGCTCTAAAACTCTCTTTGCCACCCATAAGAAATAAAAAACCCAACCAAACAAAAACAACACAACAAAAAAAAACCCCAAAAACAAAAAAACCCAAACCAGACAAAGCAACCCACAGGAGAGTAATGAATAGCGGGACAGAGTCACCATACGGTCTGATTTGTTGTTAGTTTGTCCACAAGTATGGCTCTGCTTGTGTAAAATTAGACTTCAGTAGAGACCTGTTCATTCTGTTTCTTCCTGTGAAAGACCTGGTTCATGCTGAAGCTCTTCCATAACACACATTTTTGCCCTGACTGAAAAGGCAATCAAAGCTGAAAGGAAAAGAACAAACAATTTTGGAGTATCACAATGTGTTTTTTGTATGGTGCTTGAATTCTCTTAGAACTCATCAAGTTGCGATGCAGTAAAACTCTTGTTAAGTTAATATTTGTTTTGAGGAAAAACTGTTAAAATCTGATATGTTTCTGAAGAGCCACTGCCCTTGAACAGGGAACCTCTGAGCTCGTCTCAACAATCCCCCAAGCAGTCAAGCTGTTACGTGATGGGCATGAACCGGAAAGGATGGGAAGAAGTTTCATGTGTTAAGAGCTGGATAAATATCCATGAATCTGGATTCCTTTTTCTCAGTACGAATTCCAGTGTAGGTTCTGAAAATGGTGTCTAGAAGGTGGTGTGTCAGCAGAGCTAATATTTTGATCAGAACCTCAAAATAGTGGCTGACTGGATGGAAGAGAATTGAGGATAAGCAGGGATTTCTGTGAAGGAAGACAAGTAGCACTGGAACAGTTGAGAGAGGTTCTCACCAGTCATAGACTTAGATGTTACTCTG